>NC_136943.1:11284518-11294518 GCF_949987615.1 Pollachius pollachius | reverse complement strand
GACAGGCTGACAGAAGCCAGCTATATATACAAATGTTCTGGGCCGGCTGCCGCTCACACATCCCCCTGACCCGACGGACCACCGTCTTCTGCTCCACCTTCATCCTCTCTCACGGCTGTCCAGAAGATAAAGAGAGACGGAGAGAGAGACTGAGATAGCAGGGAGGACCTCCGGGGAGGTCGCATCCAGTCAAGTTGCCCGGGCGCCTGGAAGGGCCGCTCTTAAGAAACGCGACGGGGGTCAGAAAGCGAAGCCAGATAGAGATGCTGACAGCTTGGCATCGCTATCTAGCTGTCTATAAACTAAAAACGTTCCTCCAACAGAATGAAAGATCACATTGTGTCAACACTGTGTCGGGAGGCGAAATGCAACCGCAACGAGGGCGGGAGAGAGAGGGAGAGCGAGAGCGGGAGAGAGAGCGTGTCCATCTTGATGTTTTTCAATGTTTCCATTGTGCAGACGGACAAATATCCGCCTTGGGGAGAGAGGCGAGAGTGTGAGAGTGTGTTTTTTAGCGGAGGGCCTATGTCTTGGCTGGCAGCACGTTTAATATTGATTGACTGGCTGGGAGTGGGATGTGTTTGGTACCCTATGATTAGACAACTCTTGAGTTTGGCCTCCGGCGAGCGAAGCAGCTTCAAAATCTCTGGCATTATAAGGCGTGATTAAATCTCGTCAACAGCCGTCTCCAAGCGCACAATACTGCTTTTTGTTCCTCGGGAGTGCCACAATACGAACTCGGTCATGTGGATAAATGACTTGTAATGTTTTAAAGTAATCCTGGGCGCTTGAAAAACAACCAAGAGGGAGCGAATAAAGGGGGGGAAAACTCGATATGGAATGTATACGCGAGGGAAACGTTGGAACCACATTTTCCAGTGCGAAACGGTGACTACGGCAGTCCATACGGCAACCCAGCCGCCCAGTAGAAAGGGCAACGTGGAAGTGGCGATTTCTGTGGATAATATGAGGGAGAAAATGATAATTGTTGAGGGTACTGTTTTTTCGTGGCGCGGTAATTACCTTGCTGATAGAGATGTGGGAGTAGAGTACCTATTCTGTTGGAAACACGTGCGTCTTTGTGTGTGTGTTGGTGTGTGTGCATTAGTACGTGTTTATTTGTGTGGGTTTATGGGATTTTGTGCGTGTGTGTGTGTTTATATGGTGGTGTATTTGTATTTAGCGTGTCAAGGTAATGTCATGCGTATTTGAGGTTGTCTCCTGTCTTTGTGTTTTGATGGAAAACCGGAGAGAGGTAGAGAGAGAGGGGGAGAGAGAGAGAGAGAGAGAGGGCGAGGGAGAGAGAGAGGAAGTGAGAGAGAGAGAGAGAGAGCGAGCGAGGGGGAGAGAGAGAGGAAGAGAGAGAGGGGGAGAGAGAGAGAGAGAGAGAGAGAGAGAGAGAGAGAGGGCGAGGGAGACAGAGAGGAAGTAAGAGAGGGACAGAGCGAGAGAGAGGGCGAGGGAGAGAGAGGAAGAGAGAGAAAGAGGAGTAGTGAGGGAGAGGGGGAGATAGAGACCTAAAAGGAAACTGTTTCCATCTCTAGCTGCTGGCTCAGCTGGTCATTGCAGACGGGGGATCTCTGTTCACCTCGTACAGATAATTGTTTTTAATTGATATATATATGGCATGTTCATGGAATTACTTAGGGGTAACAAATCAATTTGGCTCCACTCCCTCGATCACTCTGTCTGTACCGGCCTCTTTCTCTTTCTCTAGCTCTCTCTCTCTCTATATTTGTCTCTCACTCAATCGGTCTCTCTGTCTGTGTGTCTGTCAGTCTGTCCCACTGCTTTCTTTGAAGTCCCCTCTCTTACCTGCCACCTTTCTCTCTCCCTCTCTTTATGCTAGCTCACCTGCTCTCTCTCTCCAGCACTCTTCTCCTTCCTTCCTCACTACCGTTTCCCCTCTCCCTCCCTCTCTCCCTTCCTCCCTCTCCCTCCCTACGCCTCGCCGCCTTCCTCTCCTTCCCTCTCTCCCTCCCTCTCTCCCTTCCTCCTTATCTCTCTCTCTCTCCCTCTCTCCCTCCCTCTCTCCCTTCCTCCTTCTCTCCCTCCCTCTCTCCCTCCCTCTCTCCCTTCCTCCTTCTCTCCCTCCCTCTCTCCCTCCCTCTCTCCCTCCCTCCTTCTCTCCCTCCCTCTCTCGCCATACGCCTCACCGCCTTCCACTCCACCTCCCATCTGTCCATCTCTCACCAACTGTCCCCTCACCAACTCTCCCATGACTTTGCTCATTCTGAGAGTAGAGACAGGCTGCCACTGTTGGGCCCAGGGGCTGGGGCCTGGGCTGGGGCCTGGGCTGGGGCCTGGGCTGGGGCCTGGGCTGGGGCCTGGGCTGGGGCCTGGGCTGGGGCCTGGGCTGGGGCCCGGGCTGGGGCCCGGGCTGGGGCCTGGGTGTGGGTCTGTGCAGGCTTGACGGGGGCTGAGGGGGCAAGAGGGGAGCGAGGGAGGGATTTGGAGGCTCAGTAAGGGGGCATTGAGTGGGCTCGAGTGTAGGCAGCGTATTATATGGAAGTCGTCGAGGGCAGGGGCGTATGAATGGGGGGCGTCCGGGGAGTTGCAGTGGGAAGGCCCAGGATGCACCCCACAGGGCTTTTGTGTGCTTCCACATCCGTGTATGTGTGGGTTTGTGTGTGCGTGTGTGTGTGTGTGTGTGTGTGTGTGTGTGTGTGTGTGTGTGTGTGTGTGTGTGTGTGTGTGTGTGTGTGTGTGTGGAAGAGGGAGGGGGTGGCATATGTGAGATCATGTGCTCATATTCACCAGTGGAATGTGAAAGGAGGCGGGTGCGTTCCTCCCTCCTCCCTCCTCTCCTCCTCGCCTATTCTCTCCTTTCCTTTCCTACGTTCTTTTCTCTTCTCCTCCTTCTCCTGTCTCGCTTCTCTCCTCTTCCCAAACCCCCTAACCTCTCCTCCGTCACTCTGTTGTTCTTGTTCTCTCTGCCTCTCTCCTCCTCTCTCTCCCTTCCACTTCTTTCTTCACGTTCCCTGCAGTACTTCCCCTCGTTCCATTGTACTCTGTTCTGTTCCCTCTCTCTCTCCGCTGTGCTGTACTCCGGCTCTTGTTTTTGTAAACTCTTTGCAGGACTCGCGGTGCCGCAACGGCGTCCAGATGAAACAATCTGGGCCTCGTTGGGTTTGCTTTCAAGAATGACGCTCCTTATTTTGTTTGCAACACGCTGATCCACCTCGATTGACACTCGGAGTGGGGGGGAGGAAAGGGGGCGGGGGGGGGAACCATGCGTTCAGGGTGATTTCCAAGAAAAACCACAGCCGGTGTCTTCGCTCTTCCTCTGCGCGCTCTTCTTCCCTTCCATCAACAGGTTTCTTCGGGCGGCGGGGTCTCTAGACAAACGAAACGCGAATGAAAGATTCAATTCAGCCCCCCCCCCCCCTGTACATCATCCCCTGCTTGGCCCCCCCTTCTCCCTTTTGACCTCATTTTTTCTAAACGGCGCGCAATAATCCCCCCTCTGGTCCGGGCCCGGGTCCGTCGCGACGCCAGACCCCCCTCGCGCCGCGCGCCGCCCGTGTGGCGTCTCTCTGGCGAGCGGGGGACCCACGCCGGGAACCGGGGAAAACTGATTAAGCTGACAGAGAGACAAACGAAAGACAAAGTCACAATCCCACCCGTTTAGTCTCACATCCTCCGGTCCAGGGTCTCGGTTATTCCGCGGCTTGCCAAGTGAAGGGTTTTTAAAAGTGGGCTAAACACTAATTGCTGCCCTATTTCTTTTATGTTGCCTCTTTCCCATCTGTGATGGTGCTTCCAGACCTCCGCAGCACCAGCCAGAGCCTCATTACAGCAGACAGTTAACAAAGGCTGGGAAACAGAAGCACAGAATTAACTTAGGATTTTCTACCGCACCGCCAGCTAGTGCGCCCGCTCGGGAGGGAAGAATTGAATCAATGACAAGGGGCAGGCTTGTGATTAAATCCTTAAGGGATATTAGGATATCAAGATTTGGTGGAGAATCGCAGTAATTCATCTAAATGTGTTGCTTCTCACTTTGATAAGGGCGATGAATAGGGACGGGGCAGAGAGGGTATAGGGAAAAAAGGGAAAACGCCGGGGAAAGATAACGAGCGAGGACGG
Source organism: Pollachius pollachius (assembly GCF_949987615.1). Classification (NCBI taxonomy): domain Eukaryota; kingdom Metazoa; phylum Chordata; class Actinopteri; order Gadiformes; family Gadidae; genus Pollachius; species Pollachius pollachius. Next base: position 11,290,429 of record NC_136943.1, on the reverse strand, counting down.
GATAGTTTAATATTCCGGCCTGCCGGGGGCTTATTTAAACAGGGTTTTCAACCGTTTTTCAAAAATTCAAAAAACGTTTTTGAGAAGTCGCCAGTTTTTTGACACGCCCTGAATGCAAACTGCTAAAAAATGAGGAAAATCCACCGCTTGTTGAGCGTAACACATCTAAAAGGAGTTAATTGTGTTTTCTGTTTTTTTGGCACTGGGCTCTCACAGAGGCAGGTTCCCACTTGTTTTTCTGTAGGTGTTTTTTATGTATGCGAGAAGAGAGTGGGAATGAGCGTGGGGGGTGAGGGGGGTGTTGAGGAGGTGAATAAGAGTGAAGGATAAAGGGACAGAGAAGGAATGGGATTTGAGAGAAGAAATTGAAGGGCTGAGATGGGGTGGGAGGGGAAATGGAGAGAAAGAGGGAGGTGTGGATAGGAGACGGGATTGGATGGGGGGGTGGGGGGGGCGCTGTGGCGACAAAGCCTCACGTTGCCATGGAAACCTGTTTATGCCTCACTGATGCATCTTGTAGATCCAATTAGGGGCTGATTGTGTCCTTGTCTTCGTATGCACACGCACGTGTTTGCATGTGTCCGTGTGCACTCACACACACCGCACACCTGCGCAATCATCGACATGCATGCAGAAACGCACACTCACACGCACATGCGCACACATACGCAAGCACACACAGAGAGGGTCGCTGCTGAAAACTAGCAAATTGTCAGTAGATGTTTGGACAAAGGGTGCCCTGCACTCTCTCCCTCTCTTATCGTCCATGAATTAACCACCCTCACCCTCTCCCCCTCTCTCCCCCATCGCCGCCCCAACCTCCCAACCCCAATGCCAGACAATAGCGTGGAAACAACCACTTCCAAGCAGGGCTTGGCTCGGCCCTAGCGCCAGAGGCCTCTAATATGCATATTCTTTCATGACATCATAACCAGGATTTGGACCCTCACACATATTTTTCCTTTTTTTCTTGGGCTCTATCTCACACACTCTTTTTTACTTTGTTGAATGAGTTCATTCATTCAGTAATGGCCACCGTCCGTCATCCAAAGCCGCCGCGAATGTCAAAAGGGCCCTAATCCAATCATGTTCATTTTAATGGGGAGTATTTGTCGCGGAAGACGACTTTATAAATGATCGTTTAGCACAATGGCCGCTGTTTGCTTGTGTCGCCGTATCAGAGGAGGAGCAAAGCCATCATACCCTCTTTATCTCATGCTCGCACGTCCATCTCTCTCTCTCTCTCTCCTCTCTCTCTCTCTCTCTCTCTCTCTCTCTCTCTCTCTCTCTCTCTCTCTCTCTCTCTCAGAAGCCTGTGCACGCACACGCATGTAGACACGCTTCTGTGGGTGTCTCGGGCGTGGGGGTCCTCCCTGCCGGGGGCCGGTCTGGAGAGTCAGTTATTTAGCTGTGAAATGATGTGTGTGATGATGAAACGGGGGGCTGGAGATAAGGTGAGATTACTCTGGTGGAGCAGAACGAGAGAGAGCGAGCGAGAGAGGGGACCAGGCAGGGAAAAATAGGAAGAATATAGGAGGGGGGGACGACATAAAGAGCTAGACAATAGGGTATGGAGAGGGGGAGGCAGGGTCGGGGGGAGGCAGCCCCTGATGTCTTGTTAAAACGTAACGGATCAGAAAAAACAACAAATGCAGTGTGCTCTGCTAAATCCTGTCTAAATCCGCTGGCATGGGCAGATCTAGCTGATAGTACTGCTGCTGTGCTCGCAGTCTGGGACCCCCCCCCAAACACACACACACACATGCACGCATACACATTTATACACAAACATACAAATGCACATACACACACACGTACCGATGCACGCACACACACCCGTGGTCTGTCCGGCTGTCTGGGTTAATGCTTGGTTAACTGGGACAGCAGAGCTGAACCATGTTGACATTTTAAGCCCCCCGAACGAGTCCAGAACAATGATTCAGTCGGTCATCCCCCCAGACCCCTCGTCAGAACTCATACCAACACTATCAGACCGCAACCTCAGCTCATTCCCTACACCCCCTCACACACACACACACACACACACGTCTGTCTTTTGACACATACGCACACGAGTGTGTGCGCTGAAGCACATCCATATAGCACAGCACATGCACATGCACACAAACACACTCGCCGAATCACACAAACACACACACACACACACACACACACACGAACACAGTCACCGACACACAGTCACACACCATAGCATAGCCACACATATACTGACACATATACACACACTCAGATTCAAAGCTGCACGTACGCCCACTTCGGGTCCCATCTGCACCGCACCTTCATCGAATAAAGGCTAGGCTGATCTGATTGAGTTGGCACCAGGGAGCAAGGTGGAGAGGTACAGTCAAGCCAGATGGATTAACTTAATCCCCCCTCCAGTAGATGATCAGGGCCCAGCAAAGATGAACCAGGAAGTATTAACCTCGCTCCTGACCCTGCTGCTTTGTCTTCATCTTGGAACACTGAATTTAGGAGAAATGAAAAGGGTTGGATATCCCCTTAAAGCTCCGGGTCTCGTGGTGAACTCGAATGAAAATATTGACCGAATCCCTTCGCATTCTTTCGTCGCAAACGGCTCCCATCTGTCTGCGGCAGCCATTTTGTGCTGGAAAGTATTGTGTATGTTCTTGTGTTTGGTCCTCTGGTAAACCTTTTGGCATGTGTCAGAGACGGTTCTTGTTTGTTTGAATATAAGTGACTTTGAATGCTTCAGTGTTAGACGGCTGTCCGTTCCAGAGATACTGGCCATGTCGTTCGCCTGTTTTTGACAAACTTAGCCCGGCAGACTCATTCAGAACTAACAGCTTTAATGAGTCAGCAACGGAAAGGGATTCCTTGTCTCACACACAGACTCTTTGACAGAAAACAGCTGTTGGAAGGACACAAATTAGCTGTTGCAGGGAGGCAGCCTGCGACCGTTTCATTACGGGATCTACTGTATAAATAATGGACCACCTACTGTGCGTACTGTGCATGCAGAGCTGAGCCAAAACACAGACACTTTAAAAGCCTCCGCCAGACCAAACGAAACGAATGTCCGTTGTCAATGTCACGAACAGGGAAATCCCTCCTCTCCTGCACCATTCCTTTTCTGTACAGGGACAGGGTAGTAGTGTGGCGGGTTTGATCGAAACGTTCTGGTTCCAAACCCTGTATTCTCCACAGTCTAAACCGCCCTAAATCCTACCTGCTCCTTGACGACATGCACTGTCTACAAAAAACATCAAATAACCCTGTGGCCTTGAATGAAAGTTCCTCACCCCTGCTGTTCCCTCTTTCCGTCTCCTCCTCCAGGTTTCTCCCAGGAAAGGGTCTGGTGATCTACCCGGATATCGGGGACAAGCTGGACATCATCTGCCCCAAGGCGGACCCGGGCCGGGACTACGAGTTCTACAAGCTGTACCTGGTGAAGCGGGAGCAGGCGGACACCTGCAGCACCGTGCTGGACCCCAACGTGCTGGTGAGCTGCAACAAGCCCGAGAAGGACATCAAGTTCACCATCAAGTTCCAGGAGTTCAGCCCCAACTACATGGGCCTGGAGTTCAAGAGGGACGTCGACTACTTCATCACCTGTAAGTTCTTCTTCTTTCCTTTTAAATCAGAACCAGCCCCAATGTCCTGGCAGGCATCCGCCAGATAGCTGTATAGGTTCACCTCGCCTCTGTCGTTCTGTTAGTCAATAGTATGTTCCTGCAATAGAGGAGGCTGCAGTTTCAGGACCTAGCAGTCCTAGGTCTGTATTTCCAGGACTGCATTTCTTACGACTGCATTTCTAGGACACTCTTTTTTTTTAATAGATTGAAATGCGACTTCGGAAATAATTATAGTTTGGGAAGGTTTATTCCACCCAAATACTACTGAAACCGCAGCCTCCTGTGATACTTTCCGGTTGGTTCTGCTTGACCTAACGTCACATTCCCTATTAGTTGGTGCGTAGTTTAGGTGGTGAAGGTCGGGGGGGTCGGGGGAGAACGACAGTGGGGTGGTCACTAGTCCTTAGAGAGGGCTCTCACTTAGAGACTGTAATTTACCTGCTAATACACTGGATGAAGAACCCCCACCCTCCCTCACCCACTACTCCTGCTGATTTGCCTCCGAGTTCGTCTCCAGGAAGTACCTTGCTCAGTGGCTCTTGCGGAATGTACGCCCACCGTAAAGTTCAGCCACATCCTGATTGGCACACACACACAATCACCAACATAATCGCGCACACAATCACCCACACACCTCCAGACCTCCCGCACGGTGCGGCTGATTGTTGAGCCATCTACACAGACATAATGAAGGGTCAGTTTAAAGGGCACCTGGGTAGTGGCTATTCGAGAAGAAGGGCCAATCATTCGTCCCTCTCTCCCTGAGAGAAGCTAGCCTGTCAAATGATTAGCCTCCAGCTATGGGATATTTTTGTGACTCCTTAAAGGAAATCACTTGGGTATTGTACCCCACACAATGGTTAATCCATGCTATTCAATTGATTTCAATGGGGACATAGTGGGTATTTAACCCTTTGTGCCAACATTATTCACTAATGAGTTGCTTTTATTTTGTGCATATGTGAACTCATAACACATAAATACAGATTAGAAATATGAGGGTTTTGAATATTTGTTCAGAAATAGACTAAAATAAATATGCATTTGAAGTAACATTCCATTGCGTGTACCTGATAGTTCCGTAGCTAGCTCCATTAGCTCGGTTTCAGTTACATAACAGAGGTCTCGTCAGAAGGTCAAATCTGCTCTCCGAACTTGTTTTTCCTGTATATTGTCATCGAGGGATCTCAGCGCTCTGTCTTTTCTCAGCATCATTACCGCGTTTGCGTGCATATGTCTCCTCTGTGGCGCAGCACAGAAAGGCAGATCAAAGACCCACCATATTGATCATATTCCAGAGGGACCTAAGGGCTTTAAACAGAAACACAGTCCCTCCTGGTTCTCCGTTATTGTTGTTGTGTGGCAAAAGCGAGGAGAATTTGAAAGAATCAAATTATTTCTCTTACATTCAAAAGAAAAAGTCCTTGATAGGGAGCCCTTAAACTGGTACTATGGCTGGCTAACAATGGCTGGTTTGTGAGAGTGCTCGCATTATCCTTGCACTGAGTACAATATACTGGCTATAAGCTGTTGGTAAACCATTCCTCTTGAGTATGAGAGAGATAGAGAGAGGTGTGAGAGAGAGAAAGAGAGCGTAGATAGAGAGGTATAGAGAGAGAGAGAAAGTGAGAGGGAGGGAGATAGAGAGGGAGGGAGATAGAGAGAGTAGATAGAGTTATAGAGAGAGAAAGAGAGAGGGAGGGAGATAGAGAGAGAGTAGATAGAGTTATAGAGAGAGAAAGAGAGAGGGAGGGAAATAGAGAGAGTAGATAGAGTTATAGAGAGAGAAAGAGAGAGGGAGGGAGATAGAGAGAGTAGATAGAGTTATAGAGAGAGAAAGAGAGAGGGAGGGAGATAGAGAGAGAGTAGATAGAGTTATAGAGAGAGAAAGAGAGGGAGGGAGATAGAGAGAGAGGAGATAGAGAGAGTAGATAGAGTTATAGAGAGAGAAAGAGAGAGGGAGGGAGAGAGAGGTTGGGCTTTTGAGAAACCGTCTGTTGGTGGATCATTATTAGGCTCATATAGTGTATCGTTGTGGCGTCAGCAGTAATCACATGGTTTATTTGTCTTGGTATTATGGTAATGTGTTGTCTCCCCCCCCACCCCCCGCCCTCATGTTTTCCCCCCCTAGCGCTGCCTTGGGTACACCGACATGATAGAGTACATCTATCATTTAGATAATGCATGTTTGCACTATGGCCGATATTTTGTGTGGTTGTGTGTGTGTGTGTGTGTGTGTGAACATACTGCATGTGTGTCTGACTGAGGCTGACATTTTGCATGTGTGTGTTTGTATG
>NC_136943.1:11269518-11282018 GCF_949987615.1 Pollachius pollachius | reverse complement strand
GATAAAAAATGAAGACTTAAGCATGAATATATCTGCTGCTTCATGCATTTTCTCTAATATATTTTCTTGGATGATACAGGAAAATGTCTAAACGGATATAGTGATACAGGTTGTATCTCCATATATGTCCATGCCTTCTTCTTCCAATGTTGATCTCCAATTGTTTATACCTATTTTGCATTGTTCATCTATATTTATTTATACATTTTTTATCCAGGCTGATCTATATTTGTTTATACATTACGGCATCTTGCATGACTCAGTGCTTTATGCATGCAACCTTCCCCTCTGTGTCTGCCAACGTCTTTCTAATAAGTAGCTACCAACAAACCCTCAAACAACACCCACCACCCTAACACAAACCAGCCTAGCAACACCCTCTCCCCAGCACGGACGGAATTAAAAAATAAAAGCGAGGATACGTCCTTTGCGTCTCAATAACAGCAACCGTGGCTTTCGTAGCCGCTGGGCTCTCGTTTCCATTGCGGCTATTCTTGAGCTGGAGCCCACATGCTAGCCGCCATGTGACGAACCAGCCAATCACAGCGATGCCTGCGCCATATGCTACGCTGTACGCAGATGTGACCGCCAGTACTTCCCTACTTCCTGCTTTTGGTATCCTGGCTCTTGGGGGGGGCAGAAGGTCAAGGTTGAAGTAAGCCCAGGCTTCAGATGATCTGAAGACGCTAGATTGATCCCCCACTGCCCTACTTTTCACCAGGACGTAAACGCACCATATGTGCAAAATGCAGGCTACCACTCAGGTACACCCTCCCCATGTGTGTGTGGGTGGGTGTGCGCCCTCAGTCACAGGCACACACACACAAACACGCACATTCAGGCTGCTCATCTAATGCGTATTTACATGCAGACATGCGGGGATTGCAAATTAGTATGTTTGAATGTGCCAGGGTAAAGGTAATGGGGAATTAAATTGGTTAATTTCACGTGGCAGATTTAATGTTAAATTAACATAATCAAATCACACCCACTTAAATGATGGGTGCAGGCATTTGGAATTTGTGTTTGTTTGACATTAGGAAAACTCTGCGCCATGTTTGGTGGCTTGTATAAAGAAATGCAGAACTGTTTAAATAAGGGGACTGGTGGTTAAATTTGGTAGGATTTTATTAAAACATTGACGCACAAACAAAATGGAGGACGGATTTACATGGCTGCATATTTTTGCAAGTTTGATTCATGCTAACTCCCAACACGAGGTAGTAATATCGGAAAAAAATATCTGACAAAGCTTTGGGTCTGCGTGGGGAATGTTTAACCACTTAAGATGATCTACTTCTAAGAGCTCCCACATGAAATCCAGCAAGTATGGTTCGGTAACGGCATTACATGCACCAAAGCCTAAAATCGAAGTAGGAAGAATAATCAATTTTCTTTCATTCTACTTCGTTCTCGCATTGTTTCTCTGTATTCTATGCCTCTCTTGCATTGTACCCACTGATTTGATTTGCCCTAATACGTTGAAGCGGGCCATACTTGCCCTGAAGTGACGTTAATATTTAACTCGTAAGGAAATATAAAAGGTAGTGCCAACCCGTTTTACCGAGCAGAGAGAGAGCAGAAAGAGTGCATAACGCAATCACAAGATCAAAGAGTTGGGGGGTGGTTTAAACAAGTTTAAACATTTACATCAGCCTGCTAATGTGTTCCCTGTTTAAACACATGTTAATAGCTTGTTTACACTACTATTTTACTGGAAACCTCTCTGTTGAGATCTGAAGTATATTTTTATCAAACAACTTCTTTCTTGCTTGCTTAGGCTATTATTCAGATTATAGTGCAAATATTTGGGTCTCGATGAGGCCAGTATTTGAATGTTTCAGTTGGAATGGGTAAATATATATTTTTTTCTATTAAAGTGGAAACATCTATCACCCTTGGTGGATAATTTATAATTTTGTTTGTTTAAACGTTGAGCGGATGTGTATTCAAGAGAGGCTGCGAATTCCAGACGCGTCCAATTTACAGGTTTCACCAGTTTTTATTATTTTGTTCAAATCATCGCCTATCGTAACAGGCCAACACTCTTAACCCCTGATCATCTTCTGCTACCACTGCTAAGATCCTCTTTGCCTTTATATGGTTTGAGACGGTTCCACCGACGCCACCGGGGCGTAATTAAAACGTAAGCGCCCTGCATACGTCCCCCCCTCCTCGGGAGAATCCCCCATCCCGTGTAGCCGATTAGCCCGCTAAGTGGCTAACGCTAGCGCTTAAACTGTGGCTGAATTGATTTTCCGTGTTCTCCTCCTCCTCCTTGTCTTTGCTAATAAGCCCAGGTTAGCCGTGGTGGTGGTAATGGTGGTGTGTGTGTGTGTGTGTGTGTGTGTGTGTGTGTGTGTGTGTGTGTGTGTGTGTGTGTGTGTGTGTGTGTGTGTGTGTGTGTGTGTGTGTGTGTGTGTGTGTGTGTGTGTGTGTGTGGGAGGGGGGGGGATTGGGGTAGTAAGGATGCATTGCCCCAGGGGGGATAAGCAGAATTTACCCCGCTGTGAGTGCAGAGGTTTATGAGACTGGGTACAGCGTCTGTAACGTATGGCTTCCTTTCCTGCCTAGCGAGTGTCTCCTTGTGCCCACCCAGGCTAGCACAGGGGGATCCGGAGGGGTTTTCATCCGGAGAGAGCTAGCGGGCTTGCGGTTATTGTCGCTGGTTATTGCCTTTCGTTTATTACACTGGAGTTTGTTTAGAGGTGAAGGGGAAGGGGGGAGACGGCAGAGAGGGGGAGAGCGGAGGGGTGAGAGACATCAGGAGTCTCGTGGAGGGGAGGGCTCGCTCGCACAGGCGGCAGTGCATCTCAATGGTAACCACGGGTTACAGCGACTGGAGCCCCACCACCACCTCCAGCCCGCTCCTTGATGAAGCCGATATATTCATGTATTCATCTCAATTAGTCTGCTCCGTGGATGTGCGAGTACAGACCGTCAGCCCGTCTCTCTGCCCTGCTTCATGCCTCATGTTATTAAAGCACTTTACCCCCGGATCTCTCCCGTTCTCTCTCTCTCTCTCTCTCTTCTCTCTCTCTCTCTCTCTCTCTCTCTCTCATTCTCTCTTTCTCTGGTCTTAGTGCACTATTTAGCTCAGTCTCGCCCACTTCTTTCCTGTCTCTCCCTATCCACTCATCCCCTCGCTTCCTCCTCCTCCTTCACGCCCCTTAGCTGTGCACGCCAATTCAGCTCTCGCTCTTATAGGAAATGGTGCGTGTTTGATTGTGCTTTGAGTCTATAGTGTGCGTGTGTGTGGTTTGTGTGTGAGTGCATGTAGTGTGAGTATAGTGTTTGTGTGTGTGTGTGTGTGTGTGTGTGCCGGTTCACTGCCTGTAGGACGTCTTTGTTGACTCATCTCAACTGATAGCTTAGCTGTCTTCGCGGCGCGCGGGGAACACAGGAGACCACCGCGTTCACTCCCGCGCCAAGAAACAACAATGTTTATTGTTTTCTCTTTTTTTTTCCGTTGCCCTTCTCTGCTTACACAAACTTCTCCGTTCGCTCCCGCCTGCCCTCCTCCAACCCTCCTCCAACCCTTCCTGGATGACTCTCAGCCAGTTGGAGAGAGGAAGGGTAGAGAGAGGGAGAGAGGGAGAGAGGGGGATAGAGGGAGGGAGGGAGAAAGAGGGAGAGAAAGAAAGGGATTGAGGGAGGTCGAGAGAGAAAGAGAGAAAGACAGGGACAGAGGGAGGGTGAGAGAGAGAGAGAGAAAGACAGGGACAGAGGGAGGGTGAGAGAGAGAGAGAGAAAGACAGGGACAGAGAGTGTGGGATGGGAGGCGAGAGAGACAGGCTCCTCTGCTCGTCTCCGGCTCGGGTCCCTCATTACACAGAGCCGATCACTGTGGTTTTGCTGGAGACCTCGCTGCGGGCGACAGGGCAGAGGAGCGAGGGCTCGAGACGACTGGGAAGCAGCATGTTTAGAGAACAATCTCTGGTGATCGGAGAGAAAGAGAGGGAGGAAAAACCCCAAACCCGGGCAGACACGAAACGATGTGCGCCACGGAGGGCTGTGAGGAAGATTGCGCCGGACATTTTGAACGCGAGGAGGCACAGACCAAATCGTAGCGTTGAGGAACAACAGCCCATAATCTAAAACACTCGGCAACAGCATATTTCCTTATCCAGCCGAGACATCTAAGGTCATTTGCCCTCGTCTTTGCCAACAACACATACTCTCGACATCTTTCTTCACCGGCCAAGACCTCGGCTCCAATCACGGCGCCCTCTTTGCAGATGGACTTTCTATTCCTCCCTCCATCTCTCTCCTTCTCTCCATCTCTCTCTCTCTCGCTCCTTCTCGTCTCTCTCCCGTTCTCTCTCCCGTTCTCTCTCTCTCTCTCTCTCTCTCCTTCTCGTCTCTCTCTCTCTCTCTCTCTCTCTCTTTCTCTCTCTCTCACTCTCTCTCTCTCCATCTCTCTCTCTCTCTCCTTCTCGTCTCTCTCTCTCTCTCTCTCTCTCCTTCTCGTCTCTCTCCCGTTCTCTGTCTCTTTCTCTGTCTCTCTCTCTCTCTCTTCCCCCCCCCGAGGTGCCTCTCTTACATAGCACACTCCACTCCTCCGCCTCCCATTGGCTCCCGAGCATAAGGGCCCTCCCCACCGACCCGACCGAGTTGAAGTGCTGCTTGTTTACACAAACTCATTGGAGAAATATGGATCCGTAATTATAGAGGTTATTCATTTTAATGTTCCGTCCTCGCCGTGGCAACCGCCGCATGCTCGGTCAGCTCTGATTCGACGACGGGATTGGTGAGGGAGGAAGTCTTCTGCTGAGTCTTCTTTTTGTATGGTGTGTGCATGTGTGCATGCGTGCGTGTGTGTGTTTGTGTGTGTATTGGAGTATGCATCTAGGGGGTGTCTTCTTGATGGAGTCACATCTGCGCCGGGAAAAGCAAACAAACACGGATCAGGAGGCGGTAATAGGAACGGCTGTGGCTGTGTGATGCATAAATATAGAGAGTCTAAATCCTACATCGCCGGCCGGGGCGAAATCTCCCCCCCCCCCACAAACACAACCCCCACAACCCCCTCCCAACCCCCCCAGCTTCGCTCTTTGCTGATGTCGGTTTGGGAGCGGAGAACGGCCTGTGTGCCATTCCATTCCCGGCGTGACCACAGACACACAAACAGAGCAACAGAAGCAAACACAAAGACATAGGCCGTAGGCTTGACACAAAACGCACAATAGGTACAAAGACACATCTGCAATATACTCAGCTCTATATTTGTGTGTGTTATATATGTATGTATGTATGTAGAGAGAGAGAGAGAGAGAGAGAGAGAGAAATAATATTATATATAACTCCCAAGTATATTATTTCTATGTATATTGAAAAAGGTCCCCAATAACAATCATCCATCCATCCATGCGCGGAGACACATCATCCACTCACAGACACTCAATAGCAGCCCACGTTGTAATGCTCGCGATCGTCACACACGCATGCATCATCACCCGAGCGTCTTCCTGCACACAGATCTGCCAGCGTAATGGATGTGGCCGTATGCATTGTCTGTTCCTTAATGCCGCGCAGAGACACATCATAGCTGCGCATAGATCTCTTTCGTCAGCAGTTCCAGTCGGGGGGAATGTGTTTGCTGCCAGGCCCATATTGCCTGGCTGTACACCATGATGGATGAACGGCAGGATGAAACAGGGGGCCCTGTAAAGAATGGGATATCTCTGACCTGATGAATAAATGCATCGCGCTACGGTAAAGGGTATGTCGGGTTTTGTCGTCCCGCACGCCCGCCTCTGAAAGAGAGATGGCGTTTTTTTTTTCTCACTTTGTTTTTGTTTTAGTTTTGTTTAATCGTTTTTCTTTTTTCACGAAGATGTCCTCGATTTTTTACTTTCTCACTCCTGCCTCGCCCTGATCCATTTCTCCTGCTAGCTTTTTCATTTCGGATCATATTCGATCTCTCGTGGTCTCTCTCTCTCTCTCTCTTTTTCTCTCTCTCGCTCTCTCTCTCTCACACATACTCCCTCTCTCACTCACACTCTGTCTCGTCCCGCCTCCTTCCTCCATCGCTCCGGCACAGTGACAGATCCCTCAGGAAATTGCTTCTATACTCCAGACTTTTTTGTTTTCTGGCTGTTTATTTGTGCTGGGGCTCTGTCAGAAGCCAGAGGCCTTAGGACCAGGAACTGGGGGCTGGTGGTGTTGGGATGGTGGCTTGGTGCCAGTGTGGGGGGGTCCTGGTCAGTCTGTCGGTGTGTCTCTGCACAGAAGTTAAGCAGCAAAACCCTTCACTCCTTCGGAGCAGAAACTGATCCAAGATCAGTAGGCTTCCTCACGTAACCTATACCAAGGATAAGCACAGAAGAGGTCCACCGAAGATGTAATCAGTGTGTTTCTGTGTGTAGCACAGCGTGTTTCTGTGTGTGTGTGTGTGTGTGTGTGTGTGTGTGTGTGCAGGGTGTGTGTTTGTGTGTGTGTGTGTGCATAAGCTCAGTGTGCACATACCTGTGCGTGCTTACAGCACATGCGTGTGTGATTTTCCATGCACTGTGCTGTGTCTGTTGTGTGCACATACCCACACTGTGTCTGGGTTTGTGTATATCAGAGTGTGTAGTCGCGTGTGTGCGTCAGCCCCTGACTGCGTGCGTATCAGGATGTAATCAGCAGCATTCTCAGTGGTCTGCTGTGCTCTCTGATTGGGGTTTTGGCGAAGAGGAGGAAGGAGGAGGCTCTGGTTCTCCCCCTCCTCCTCCACCTCCTCTGAGCAGGGGGAGCTGGGGCTGTGGTTTTGGAGCAGCGAGCGGCCCCTGTACGCTGGGTGTTCCCACATCAGCATTCAGCTGGCGTTTGCATCATGTCCTCCGCAGCCCTGTCTCACTGTCCGCCTGCCTGTCTTACCGTCTGTCCCTGCAGTCACTCGGCCTGTCCGTCGGCATGTCGGTCCGTCCCTCTGTCTCTCCGTCTGTCTGTGTGACTTTCCGTTTGTTTCTTCGGAAGTCCGTCTGTCAGTCTGTCTATTTTGTTTTACGTAATTTTCTTGATGTCAATTCTCATCGTACGTGCTCAGTGGGTCTGTCTGTTCTTGTGTGTGGGTGTCCAGGCCCAACTGTCTCTCTGTCTCTGTCTGTCAAGGTGCATTCCCATGGTCACTACTTTTACAGAAACCGTCAGTCACGTCCGTTGCACCATCTATCTGTCTAGCTTGTCAACATGCATCCCTGTTCAGGTCTATGTCAGTGTCTGTGTCTGTGTCTGTGTGTGTGTGTGTGTGTGTGTGTGTGATGGCGAGTGTTCGGAGGGGCTGTGCGTGACTAGGGTGTCTGGGTAGCTTGAGTCAGCTGTGTCCATTTGACTCCATGTAATTCGGAAGAGGGGAATGCCTTCGGGGCTTTAAGGAACGAGAGCACACTGGCACATTTACAAACGTGCACACAAGCGCACACACACACACACACACACTTAAGTACACACTCACACACACATGCATACGCATGTGCACAGACATGCATGCACGCACATCAGGAACAGACATTAGCAACCACAAGTGAGCAAAACACACAAGCCAAACAAACAAACAAAAACATGAACAACAAACATTAACACAAAGTACAATACCAAACACAGACACACACGCACATTAGGAACACACACATTGGCAAAAAATACAATACCGTGCACACACAATACATAATCATATAACATATTTAATACCATACATATAAAATCGTCAAAGGTCAAGTTCATCCACCCACACAAATGCACTCTCTCCCTCTCATCCCCTCTCTCTCTCCGTACTTTTCGCTCCTTCTCATGGATGGTCGTTTCCGTCGACAACAGATGGGCCAACTTGTTCTATCCTTCTTTGAACAGAACTCTGCTCTCCGTCTTCCTTCTCTCTATCGCTGTCTCTGTCTCGCCCTCTACTGTCTGTGTACACTCCTTTTCCCCCACCTTCAATAACTCCCTTCCTGTTTGTTAAAAACTCTTTTGCGCTGGCTTTCATGCATTACCGATCGTCTCCTCTGATACTGTGCAGCCCTCACTTTATTTGCTTTCTTCCTCCTGCCTGTTTCCTTTCCTGCTCCTTGATGCGTGGGAGGTACAGTTCTCTTGTTCGCTCCGTGGATTGTTAGGTGGTGGGGGGGACAGGGGTTCTGTGTGATTGTACCGGAGTACACTGACCTACGCAGACAATGGCGCCGCTCCCTACTGGTGGCCACTTTTAAAAAAGGTCACTGGAAATTGAAGGCTTGCGATAATCGCCTTGGCGGAAGGATGGGGACGTTCCCGTGCATTTGATGTACGCCAATGGGCTCTAGGGCCTGGAGAACCTTCGTGACCGTCTCATGTACGGGAATGTCCCCATCCTCCCATTGGTTGCCAACCTGTGACCTCAGAGGTGCCAATCAATTTTCATGAAGACGTTTCGCGGACCACCGTGAAAAAAATAGGTAAATACACATGCTAAGCAAGGAGTGCCAGCAACCCCTTTACACACAATTATTAGTACAAGAAGGCCATGGCCAGGGTAAACAGTGGATGGAACTATTCAGGAACGCTGCTTATACTCCCATTGTGTTTATTTACACAAATTAACACAAAACATTGATGGAAAACATGTCAATGGAATTGGAGGAGGGATGCACAAAGGGACCCTTTTTTCCAATGAATAACAAGCAATATATACTGAACAATATTTATACAATATTTATTTTCAATTTTCAAATACATTTTTCTATTATTGTATATTTGTCATGGATAAAAATGTAGCATCTGTAGAGGCTTGTACTGCTTTAGGCCCTCCGTCCTCCATGGTAAACTACATGAGAGAATGGTCGGACACACACACACACACACACACACACACACACACACACACACACACACACACACACACACACACACACACACACACACACACACACACACACACACACACACACACACACACACACACACACACACGCACACACACACGGTGGGGGACACACGGGGACACCACTGACATGCGCACACACACATGGCAATACCACACACACACACGTGCGCACATGTGCACGCACACACGGCGACACGACACACATGTAGACAAACGCCTTAAGCAGGGCTGTGTCTTGTCCCTTTGATGATCCAGTTGACTTCCTGGTGCACCAGGGCGGAGGGGGCTCCCCCTCTCATCCATCTTAGCTTAGCGTCGCCGGGTTAAAGATTACTTTTTGATTGGTACACATTCCGAGTGGCCTTCAGCGCTGCGCGGGCCCGCCATCTCCCACGGCATTCCGATCCATCCCAACGACCCTCCTTCATCTGAACTCCCTTCCACCACCAACGCCACCAACGCCACCAACACCACCACCCCGATCTGTGCGGCTCCACCCTTGGGCCGGATGTTATTTCATTAAGATGCAGGAGTATGGTTGGGAGGCTGGGTGGAGGCGGGGGGGGTGTGGAGCTGTCTCTGTGTAGAGTGCAGAGTCCCCTGGCTGTCAGTGCTGTGCCTATGGACAGATAGCATAAGCCAAGGATCAGTGTGTGTTATCTGCACAGGTAGGGGGAGGGCTCTTTACCTGGTGTGCCGTGCTTCTCCAATGATTACAAGAGCAAACGGATCTATAGTGTGTGTGTGTGTGTGTGTGTGTGTGTGTGTGTGTGTGTGTGTGTGTGTGTTTATCTGCGTGCGTGCGTGCGTGCGTGTGTGTGTGTGTGTGTGTGTGTGTGTGTGTGTGTGTTTATCTGTGCGTGTGTGGGTGTGTGTGTGTGTGTGTGTGCGGTTGGTTTTTTGTGGGCTTAATGAAATAATGTGTATATTCCCCTAGCTGCCATGGTTTCGAAATGTATTGCAATGGGGGCGAGCATGTGCCCTTTACACACACATACACACACACTCTCTCACACAGATACACACACACACACACACACACACACACACACACACACACAAACACACACACGCAAACAGACACCCACATGCACACTGAGTCTCATGCACGTCAAGACGTAGACAAACAGTTAGTCCCACATGACCAATACTAACCTTTTGCTGCTGAGCCTGTGTGAGTGTGAGGTAGAGAGAGGGTAGAAGGTCTGTGGGGGATGGGGGTTGGGGGTTGGGGGTGGTGGAGCTAGGGCATAAGAGAGAGAGACATACAGCGATAGCACTAAGAGGGAGCGGGAGAGAAAGAGATAGACACGGATAGGAAAAAGAGAGAGGGGTTATGCTTTAACCTTTAAGGGAAACGCAGAGGTATCTGTTAATTTGCGTTTGTTTCACCCGGATTCAGGCAGAACTCTGATTCCCAGATACCTCGGCGTGTCCCTTTAAGCTCTTGCCACTAAGAAGGTGAAATGCCACGTGTTTTTCCCCTTCTTTCGCTTTCCTTTTTTTTTCGTACTCTGACCCAATTTCTCTTTTCTGCTTCTTTCCCCGAGCATGCAACATTTCAACCGCTATTAGTCAAATGATGCACTACACCACAGTGGAGGGCAGGGGCACGGCAATGTGTGTGGCGGGTGTGTTTGTGTGTGCGTGTTTAGGTGTGTGTGTGTGTGTGTGTGTGCTGTGGTTTGTGGGGGGATCGCCCCAACGCTTGTTTTTCTTTATTTTGACCTGAAACGTTGTCTGCAAACGCACACACACCCAACCCAACACCAACACAACCCCAAACACAACCCCATACACAACCATACACCTGTTTTGGAAGCTGTGTATCTGTTTGCGTACCCACCTGTTCCTTGTAGTGGGGTACGTCTTTATAGCTGGCATGTGTGAGTGCATGCATGGGTGGGTGGGTGGGTGGGCGCATGTGTCTCTGTGCCTGGGTGTGCTCGGGTGCATGCACTTGTGTGTGTGAGTGTGTGTGTGTGCTGAGGGTTATCTAGATGCAGAGGAGAGGCTTGGATGAATGGATGTGCTCGTAAGTCTGTGGGAGTGGGTGCGTGTGCGTGTGTGTGCGCGTGTGTGCGTGTGCGTGCGTGTGAGTGCGTGTACATCTGTCATGTTTGAGTCTGAGCCGTCTGTTCCTGTTTGAGACAGATGACTGCCTGTCCTCCCCAAGGTCCTCCTGTTATTCTGCATCCCTTGTCTTCCAATGATCCAAGAACCCGCTCACGCTGTGTGCGTGCATGTGTGTGTGTGTGTTTATGATATTTGATCAATGTACATTTTTTCGTGCAGGATTTTTCGCCTTTGTGTGTGGTACCTTTGCTGTTGTGTTTGTGTGGATCTTTAGCGGATCTATGTTCTTGTGTGTTCGGTTGTCATTGTGCTGTGTTATTTTTGCATGTCTGCCTGTGCATCCAGATATGTCGGTTATACACCAGGGTATATAGTATAATGCAGCGGAAAGCTAATGTGTGTGTTTGTTTGTATTCCGCCGTGTATGGTACTCTGATCTTAGTTTCTCACTGCATCATGGCAATCGTATGCGTGTTGCAACTTTGCGAGAGAGGCAGCCCGGAGAATTGAACATGTTGGGGGGCGGGATGGGAAATTCAGTGGTGTTAAATGTTTTTGGGCTTTTGCTTCACCAGATAGGTCACACACACCTATCCGGTGACACACACACACACACACACACACACACACACACACACACACACACACACACACACACACACACACACACACACACACACACACACACACACACACACACACACACACACACACACACACACACACACACACACACAGACACAATCAACAAACGGAAGTCAGCGGGGCGCTGCGGCAGCCGACAGGCCCTCTTGAGAAGGTTAAAAGCTGTCATAAGTAGTCTTTGAGTCCCTGTCCCAGTGGTGCGGCCCACTGCTGTCCATAGTGCCCTGGCCCCGGCTTAGGGCTCCTCTGGGACAGTTCCCACTGGTGCACTAGGACCACACACGCATGGTCTCACGCTCACACACACACACACACACACACACACACACACACACACACACACACACACACACACACACACACACACACACACACACACACACACACACACACACACACACACACACACACACACAAATGATTGTCAAATATCACACACACCTGCATCAAAGATCAGTAGGAGGACCTTAGAGAATAGCAAGTGAGAACTTTTAAAGGACAAGACAGAGGCAAGACTTAAGATTCAGTACACACACACTTGCATCACTTTAGATGTATCACCTCCTACTTCTTCTTCTAGTATTTAGATCCTCTTCCTTCTCCTCCTCTCTACCCTCTCTTCATCACCTTCCCACACGCACACACACAGACACACACATGCACGCACGCATACATGCACACAAGGCATCAAGTCACACTCGGCGAAAGAGTCCTGAGCTTATTCTGAAAAGGAATATTCCACTCCCTCTCTCTCTCCCTCTCTGACTACCCCTCCCTCGCTCGCCCTTCTATCCCATGGTGCTCTCTGCTGGGAGGGCTTAGAGGCACCCTGTCATTTTGGTGACAGAGGAACTCTGTAAGTCCTCCCTCTTCTCCTGGCTACACAGCACACACACACACACACACACACACACACACACACACACACACACACACA
>NC_136943.1:11233525-11269318 GCF_949987615.1 Pollachius pollachius | reverse complement strand
TGCATAGACAGCACGAACATCCCTCACCCACAGAAACACACACACACTTATGGTGTGTGTGTGTACGCGAGTCTCAGGGCTGTCCATGGTTTCCTCTCTAACATTGGCCAGCCCCTTCTGCAGGCTCTTATGTTGTTCTATTCATTTGTCTTCACTTTATTGTGTTAATGAGTGATGTGGTTGAATTGTGTGTGTGTGTGTGTGTAGGGGGGGGAGGGGTACTTGATTGAGGGTTGAGAATGCCTAATCACTGGAACAGCTAATCAGTGCTTGCCGTAAATATTGATTAGTCTTCTGTGCTCACGGACGTGGTCATTAACCAGTGTGTCACCGTTTTCTCCCTTTATCTCCCTTTTCTATCCCTCTCTCCCACCCTCTCTTGCTCTCTTTCCATTTTCCGCCACTCCTCCATCCATCGCCCTCTTTATTGTCCCCCCCCCCCCGACCCAACACTCCTCCATTCCTCGTTTCTCTCTCCCCCTCTCCTTTCATTATCTCCCCCCTCTTCTCTCTCTCTCCTCCTCCGCAGCTACGTCCAACGGCACGACAGAGGGCCTGGAGAACCGTGAGGGGGGCGTGTGCAAGAGCAGCGCCATGAAGATCATCATGAAGGTGGGACAAGGTAAGAGACGCCAGCCGTGCACCTCACCCATGGAGCAGGGGGAGGAGGGGGAGGAGCAGGGGGTTGAATACATGATTTTTAGCATGTTGCCTCGAAGCGTTGCCATCTTGTATTAAGAAATAACTCACACCACTCCTCCCCCCCCCCCCCCCCCCCCCCCCCCCAACACCAGATTCCTTTTTATTGAGCAGTATTTTGTTCGCCGTTTGCTTCTCGATATTAAACATGTGGAATCATTCAATTTCAAGTATTAGTTAGGAAGTAAGGTCGTATTTCTGCAAGAGCCATGCTAATATATACCAGGAGTAGATAATGTGTTTTCTGTGACTGGGAGTTGAAACTGGTTACTACATACGATCTATTTGTGTTTTGAATTAACATCCAAATCACAATCTGAAGTTGTTCATATTTGGTGTGAGATAGATTGTCCTATTTATGTATTCCATTCAGCCAGACCCAAAGTCATTCAGGGGGAAAACCGAGAAATAATCGCAAGAAAGCGGTTGTCGCATGCAGTATTTGCACGCGTGGCTATTTCTCTGTTTGAGGGAATCACACAGTAATTGGATCACTACCCCATTTGCGCTGCTCCCATTAATGCGAGCAAAATGTTGTAAATAAAGGTTTGAGTATCAAACCTGACAAGGGGGTTTTTCATGGTCCTCTGGCTGCTGATTGATTGCGACGCCCACCTTGTGTAATTCAAAACCAAACGTAACAATTTCTCATAAACTTCGGGGGGATGAACGCTGTGTGTTTTGCTGAGCGGGCCCGAGGGGGCCAGGGGGATCGTAGGCAAGGCATCTACACATTTTTTGGCCGGGGGTAAACAAACAGATTTTGTTTAGATATCCTTGAACACAACATTTGGTTCGAATCACACCCTTCACTTTCGACATTGTTTTCATCCAACGAGAGGACATACGTATCCTGGGTTTGACAAGACCCCCGTACACAGAGACGCATTACGCTCCAAACTGTTTGTCTTGTTTCTGTACGGCTGTTTGGACCTGAGCAGACACACCACCATTTGACAGGAACATCTGCCCGGCGCCTTGACGGTCCGTTCCTGGCGTCCTCGCCGTATCTGACACATCTGAGAAACGAAGATGAAGAATAAGAAGAAAACAAACAGACAGACAATGTACAAATCAGCCCTTGAAATGTTTGTGTGGGCGCGCCTTTAGTTATGCTATATATTCATGAACCTCTGCCAATTTATGACAGAAGTCTCCCGGGAATCAAAGAAAGAGCAGCTCACATGCTAGTATCTATCTAACAAACTATCTATGGATTGAATACAGGAATGGAGCATTACCCGTTTAACGGTCTTTAGTGCAAACTAATAGTGGTGGCCGTTAGGTCGTTTTCATAGTTAAAAGCGTCTCTCTCTACTAAATTGTAAAGAAATTCCTGTCCCAATGGAATTTCTTTGTATAGCCATTGGCTGTCTAAATTTCAGCCAGTGCTGGACTCGTTTCTCAAAACAGCCAGCTGTCACTCAACATCCATGTCGTCCTATTAACCTTGTTAGAAAGTTGCTTTTGGCCAGCTGCTGAAACTCTTTCAAAAACGTCATCGTCTGGGAAGATGTTTTGCTATTTAATTCAAGCACCGTATTTACAGCCTAATGAGGGCTTCTTAAAAAAAACGCCCATAAAAAGAAACGCTAAGATGTTTTTACGATACAAAAAGTATATGACGGATTAAACCGATGTTCGCAATTTCCTGTAACCACACAGGTCAACGTTCCGCCCGCTGTTACGAGACAGAGGCCAGAATGAAAAAAAGAAAGGAAAGGCACCGTGATTAGTCCGTTGTTTTTCGTGTTTTTTGTCGGTGGGGAGATAAAAGGGAGGGTGCATTGCCGTCATAGCCTCGTATTCCCCCTACGGCCTCAAGGCCTCCCTCGCCGTCCAGGGCTCTCAACGTCACAGATGCTATCACGATAGCTAACGTATGCCCCCTGAGGGAAAAAGCGGCTGCATGCCAGCGCAATCTCCCCCCCCCCCCCCCCCCCCCAACCACAAAAATCTCCAGCATCTTACCATTCGTCTGCCACACCCCCCCCACATGCCCCGATCCTTGTGCTACAGTGACTCAGCCCCGCCGTTCGGCACAGACGCACACGCATACTCATTCTTTATAATGTGGCATTAGCATTCCCCCTCCCTCCCCGCCCACCACCCTTTCCCCCGGGCTAGCATCACACAACATAATGCACTCCTGTGGCCCGTCATGCTGCATCAGTCCCCCCCCCCCCCTGCCTCTTAGCAATACGACTTGACACGCGGACTGTCTGATTGTGCGTTCGCCGGCTGCCTTGTGTATGGTCTCGTTGGTGTGTGTTTGTTGTTTTTTGTAGTTTCATTGTATGTGCATGAAGTCAGTGCAGGCAGTGGAGAGCAGAGGGAGAGGGGATGTGAGCACAGGAAGCCAGAGTTCTGTACGTCCCCGTGCTGCTCTTCTTCCCGCGGCCCCGCTCTACCTCGCTCGCTCCCTCTCTCTCTCGCTCTCTCGCTGTCTCTCTCTCTCTCTCTCGCGCTCTCGCTCCCTCGCTCCTGCTCCATCTCTCCCTCTGTTTCTCGTCTGTCCCGTCACCCTCCTCGTTAGGATTATGTTGACTCACCGCATCGCACATCCTGCTCCTTGCTGCTCTCTGTAGCTCTCCCTGCCGCTCGCTCGTCCCCTTTTTCTCACATCTCTCTCTCTCTCTCTCTCTCTCTCTCTCTCTCTCTCTCTCTCTCTCTCTCTCTCTCTCTCTTCCTCCCGTGTCCCCCATCGCTTCCTATATCTCCCTCCGTCGCTTATTTTCCCTCTTCCTCTCTCTCTCTCCGTCCCTTCCTCTCGCTCTCTTTTTCTTTTTTCCTATTTTTCTATTCCCCCCCCCCCCCCCCCCCTCCTTCTGGCTGGTTGGCAGTTCAGAGATAGTTGCTGTCTGCACAGCTAAGGGAAATGTCAAACAGTACACGCCGGGGAAAATGGGTCAGAACATTAACAGCGCTCCCGCGCGCCGCACATGCTCAGTGCGCTGCGCTGCGTTGGGTGGGGGGCCGGGGGCACGCGGTGGACCCGTTCGCCTCACTCTCCTGTCCCCGCCGCCATGCGTCCGTGTTTCCGCTTCCCCTTGCTTCTCGCCCGTGTCAGCCTTCATCTATTATTGACGCGGCGCAACGGGCTACTGTCTGGCGGGCTAACGACGAGGCTAACCGGCGTGGGCACCGCCGCAGAAGACCGCCGCAGCTCTGGCGGTGGACATTGTGAGGAATCAACATGTGGTCCTATTAGAATAATGTGTTGGAAATCTACAAGGCAAATCAACAACGCGAACAAACAAGCAACCTCATGGACACTACTGTGTGTGTGCGTCTGTGTGTGTGTGTGTGTGTGTGTGTGTTTGTGTGTGTCTGTGTGATTTGTTCTGCTTCTTACTCCGCCCCTCCACCACATTAGTTTCGTTCTCTCCATTTTGTCCCTTTTCTCTTTGCTCTTCATCCTCGGAGAAGGTTGCACCAAACCAGAGCGGACATAGATGGATGGTCTATCCGGGCCTAGCAGTAAACACACACACACACACACACACACACACACACACGCACACGCACACGCACACACACACGCGCACACACTCTATACAAACCAGCATTATAAAGCACACAAATGCAATTACGCATACATGCAAAACATTCTCTAATGTGTTACAAGCATAACACACGAACAACACTAACACACTAACACACAACCACACACACAAACACACACACACACACACACACACACACACACACACACAGAAATAAACAAAGCTCACTAGGAACACTAACCACAAGAGACACTAATGTAACTTCCCGCCATTACAACAAAACACCACAGAACCACACGTACACACATTCACAGACACACACACACACACACACACACACCAAGAGTAGTCTCTCTTTTTGCATAACCACATGCCCCCCCGGCCCTGGAGGGCAGCCCTGGGGTTAGATGCAGATAAGGGACAGATAGAGTGGCGGAATCTGATATCCTGTCAGGGAGACTCGGACCCAGGCGGCCTGTGGTAAGGCTGTCGTAAAAAAGGCGAGACGCGGCCCCGGCCCCAGAGTGTTTACCGCACGGACACTTCAAAGCGCCGCGTGCTGACATCACAACAGACGGACTGATAAACTGTCTGTTCCCCTCGGTGGATGGGATTCACCCTGCGGCCGCTCCTGGCCTCTCCTCTGCCTCCTCCTGTCTCCTCCATTAACACTCTCTCTCTCTCTCTCTCTCTCTCTCTCTCTCTCTCTCGCTCTCGCTCTCGCTCTCGCTCTCTCCCTCTCTCAATCGCCCTCGGTTTCCCTCTCCCTCTGTCTCATCTCATTTTCTCTGTTATTTTTTTCAAAACAATTGTATTATTTATGCTGTGCCTTTATTACACATGAGTCAGATTTCCCCCACGATATTCCAGATATACAGCGTTATTAACCTCTTCAAAAATAACAAGAACAGGAATTGTAGAAAACAGAGAACAGAGTAAAATACGACTCATGAGACCTCCCCTACACATACGCACCTACACACACAACACTTCATACATTGCTCTCCCATTAAACATCCTATGATTTACATTATCCAATGTCTGCTTTCCTCCTTTTTCCTCCTGGCTTATCTTGTCTCCTCTATTTTTGCTCACCTCTCCTTACCGCTTCTCTCATCTCCTCTCCCTCCCCTTCTCCTCTTTCCCATCTCCTTTCTTCCTCTCTCCCCTGTTCGCCTCTCCGTCTCTCTCCTTCTCTTCACCTCTCTTCCCCTCTCCTCTCGACTCCCTCTCCTCTCTCTCCTCCTTTCTTCTCCTCATCTCTCCCGCTCTACTCCTGTCACCTCTTCGCTCTTCTTCACTCCCCTCTTCTCTCTCTCTCCTCCTTTATTCTCCTCATCTCCTCTGCTCTGATCCCGTCTCCTCCCCTTTCTCTCTCTCCGCTCATCTCCTCTCCTAATTTATGTCTCCCAGTCCTCCTCTTTTCATCCTCTCCCTCTCTCAAAACAGGGGATTTTCTTCCAGGCACTGGTATTGCTAGCGCAATAAATAAGGCATATTATAGCCTTTTAACACGATGAATAATGTAAAACCATAAAAAGTTAATATATAACTACTTTACCCCCATTCTGCCACGCCTAAGTGTATTGTGAGTGTATTGCCGGTGTGTGTGTGTGTGTGTGTGCGTGTGTGTGTGTGTGTGTGTGTGTGTGTGTGTCCCCTGTACTCATGCTCTCACGGTCGTGTCAGTGTTGGAAGAGCCTGTCTTGGGTGTCATCTGAAGACATCCCTGCCAGAGTTGTGAGCTCATGTTCTTACGACAGGACATGGATATCGCGGTGGTTTCACATGCCTCTCCCCTTCCTCTTCCTCTCCTTCTGCTCTTCCCCCCCGGCGATCGACCACACCGCTCACACCGGTTAACCTTCCAAACGATACGTCTGTCGGCTGTCACTGTGTGTAGTTATTTAGTTTTTGATTCAAAGTGATTTACATTGAGTTTGGATGCAGGTAGACCGCCGACAACTGGGATTGAAACCAGTGCTTCCCCGTCTGACCAACATAGCCGCTCTATCTTTCACCACAATGAGTGTGAAAATAAACGATACTGTACTGTAGCTAACCTAAAACGGTCTGTTGTTCCCCCCACCCCCCCTCCTCAGATCCGAATGCCCCGATTCCAGATCCAGTGGTTCCCGTGGTTCCAGAGGACAACCAACTCCCACCGGCCCAAAGCACCAGCCCCCCGGACCGGCCGGGACCCGGGATCCCTGGGAACACCGGTGAGCAGAATCCCCTTATACCTGCCTAATCCCCCTCCGTTCCCATCCGCTCCAGAGACCAACTGCCTCTCGCTGGAAGCCCCTTTAAGACCCCACGGAGAGGGAAAGCCAAGAATCAGACTGCATTCGGACCCAAGACAAAAAAAAGTCATTTCGGCTGCACAAAGATTTTTAGGGAAATACCAATATTGAAATGACATTTTCTTTCAGTGAGGCCATGAATATTCATGGCCAAAAGCAGGCTTCGCTTTAATAATTATTCACACTTAGCCCCTTCCGATTAAACCGAAGAACTCTCGCTGTTCTTTTTGCTTTTGCCGGTGGTTTGCTTGCTCATGCGGCGGACTCCTTTTGTTTCCGAGGGCAGAGCGGTGAGTCAAGTGAGGTGGAGCCGAGGCAGACAGGCTTCTGGAGACAATGCTGCACAGCCAACCACAGCTAACAATGAAACCCAGTGCAGAAAACAAACATGAAAACACAAAGGGGAAATTGAGCTCACCTCTAGTCAACTAGCAATACTTATCGCTCCGCACACAAAGGGCCACACAGCATCCCCCTCACCCCACCCCCCCCAGCCGGGCCCCTCACCCCACCCCCCCCAGCCGGGCCCCTCACCCCACCCCCCCCAGCCGGGCCCCTTAAAAAATGCAATCTCTGGTAGGAAAAAAGAAAGAAAGAAAATCAGATCTTTATTAAAATTGCAGAGAAATGGAGATTAAAAGCATAGATTATGGAGGAAGTCACTCGATCCTCCCTCATGGCACAGGTAGCAAGGCTTGTCCCCCGAAGGGCCCCTGCAATCTCTCCCTATTGCGCTCCACTTTTTTTTCTTTTTCCACCAGTCACTCACTAAATGTACTTTCCACCTCTGTCCAAAAGGCTGTATGGCACAGAAGTTCTGGCGAGCGCTGGCTCTCCCGCCTGTCTCCAAGTGATAAGCCTCTCGACTTAATAATTGCTTATTCAACGTTCGTCCGGGGGCCGTAATGCGATTTCAGGATGTCACTTCGCCTTCACATGCTGGCTTCAAGCTGTCCGGTGCGGTCGGGAACAGCGATAAGCGCCGAGTCATGGGACGCGCGGCGGAACAAAAAAGCGTGGCGTCATCGCGGTTTGTGCATACCGGCGTTTCAGGAATTAGCCTTTTTTTTGTTTTTTTTACGTCCACTCTACTTGGGAATGTAAACCAACCCCTGCCTTGCCTCTCCTCCATCCACAACCCGCCTCTGATTTCCTGGATAAGACGGGGATCGCCTGCATTCTGTGATGTCATTACTGCTGATAAGGCCTGCCGTGTGGCATTCCCACACATGGTTAAGTGTAGACACAGTAGAGCGGCTGCCATTAGGCATGGCAATCTCCCAAGGTGTATCTGTGTGTGTGTGTATGTGTGCATGTGTCTGTGTGTGTGCCTGTGTGTTAATAGGGCCTTTTTTAGTGTGTGTGTGTGTGTGTGTGTTGATGTTTTTGTGTTTGCACAGGCCTTGCATGTGTGCGTGTGCATAGGAACGTGTGTGTGCACACTTGCATGCCTTGCATTTGTATGTGCGTAGGTGTGTGTGTGTGTTTGTGTAACAACAGGGACAGGGTCATGGACAGTAATGGTGAAGTTGTGTGTGTGTGTGTGTGTGTGTGTGTGTGTGGGGAGCGGTGGGGGGGGAGATGGTGGTGTAGTTGGCAGCAGCTGCATGCATACATGGAAAACATATTTGGTTGTGCTCAGATTTCAGCCATTGGTACAGCCTGTCTGTTTCTCTTACCCAGTGAATTCCCCCCCCCCCACTCCCTTCCCCTGAACCTCCAGACAAAAGGATAAACCAAAATCAGATGTTCATAAATGCCCTCCTCCCCTCCCACTCTTTCCATCCCTCCCTCGGCCGTTGCTTTGTATGCGAGCGTCTGAGTCATGCAACCTTTCTTCTTTCTGCTTCTTTTATTCCCTCGTTGACGTATCCGTCGAACTCCACGTTTGTCTGAGCGGCAGCTCAAGATTTCTTTTGGGGGCCATTTTGATTAGGGTAATTAGATTAGATTACATCTGCGGGATGCTGCCAGTCACGGAGCGAACAAAACAACAAAAGGGCCCGCCATCACAGTTGATTTAGGCGTTAAACGGTGAGATATACAGTGAGGACCCGAGTGCACATCTGTGCTGTGTATGTAGTTTGGTTCCTACTGATGGGTCAATGATTCGACAGAGTTGTATGAACACTTCCTGTTCTGGTTCACGCGCTTTGCTCCCAATAGTATTTAATAGTTTTTCTATCTCTGTGTGTCTCTCTCTCTTTCTCTCTCTCTCTCTCTCTCTCTCTCTCTCTCTCTCTCGCTTTCTCTCTCGCTTTCTCTCTCTCTTTCTCTCTTTCTTTCTCTCTGTCTGTCTCTCCCTCTTCCTCTGTCTGTCTGTCTTTCTCTCTCTGTCTCTCTGTCTGTCTCTCTCTTTCTGGCTCTCACTCTCTCTCTCTCTCTCTCTTTCTCTCTCTCTCTCTCTCACACAAAAGAGTCTATCTCCCCCTTTTGTTCTTTCCGTCCGTCTGTCCCTCCCTCAATTCGTTTTCAATTTGAAGTGCTTTATTGGCATGCAATGTTGTTTTTTATTATATTGCCAGAGCTTATTAAAAACCAATAACGTCAGAATGAAATAATGAACTAAGACATAAAAAAATGAATAAATTACTAACGAACACAACAGCAGTCCATTGAAGTCGATCAAAAGAACACTAGCCCGTACGTCCTGTGTGATCATGTCTTTGTCCGTCTGTCCTCCCCCACAGGGAACATGAACCAGGGTCCATCGGGAGACACCTCGGACGACATCCTGAAGTCCAAGATGGCTGTGTTCTGTGCCATCGGCGGCGGCTGCATCGTCTTCCTCCTGCTCATCCTCCTCCTCGTCATCCTGCTCATCAAGATGCGCAAGCGCTCCCGCAAGCACACCCACTCGCACTCCCAGTCCCGGCCCTCGGCGCTGACGCTCAACACGCTGTCCAACCCCAAGATGCCCAGCGGCACGGCGGGCACCGAGCCCAGCGACATCATCATCCCGCTGCGGACAGAGAACAACTACTGCCCGCACTACGAGAAGGTGAGCGGCGACTACGGCCACCCCGTCTACATCGTGCAGGAGATGCCCCCGCAGAGCCCCGCCAACATCTACTACAAGGTCTGAGACGCCCTGACCCTCCCCCTTCCCCCTGCCCCACCCCTCCCCACCACCACCACCAAACACCGCCCGACCCCGACCTCCTGAACCCCCCCACCACCACCCCGACGCACAGAAGAGAAAAAACAGCCGGAGTGAAACAGGCGGAAATCGGATGCAGAGGAGGAGTGGTGGGAGGTTGAGGACGAGGAGGTGACGAGGGGATCCGGGGGGGGGGAGTGTTTGATTTCCGTGTCGGCGCCGGGCAGAATATATGGTTGTTGTTTTTTCTTTCTTTCCTTTTTGAGGGACTTGTTTTTCCGACAAGCCCGTGGTTCTATCTACCGCCTGCTGTGCACCTCTGGAGAGGAGATGCCAGGAGCCACTACACCAGCGGATCAGGGGACGCATCGACCCAACGGGGGGGATGGACAGACAGACAGAGACACAGAGAGAGAGACGTTTTCATCCTGTTTGATTGGGTGTCTCACCGCAAAGAACCTCCACCTCCACCATCCTCCTCCACCTTCCTCCTTCTGCCTCACCTCCACACGACGTCCCACCTCCTCCCTCCAACCACGAGACTCCCCGCGGTTCCACTTGGAGGCCGGGAAGGACGGACGGACGGACGGACGGATGGAGGGAGGGAGGGAGGGAGGGAGGGAGGGAGGGAGGGGAGGGGTGAGAGGAGGGGAGGGGAAGGAGACGGTGGGTTAACAGATGGAACTCCAGTCTCCCTGTTTTGCCGCCCCTCCTAAACGGGCGGCCGGGACATAGCTTTGTTTAGTTCCCTAAAGTGCAGTCTGCGTTACACCCAATTAAACACATCACCCCAGCACACTAGCCAGGAAACAGGCAGACACAGGCAACCCCCCCAGGACACCACCCGGCTCAGCCTGCTCCACGCCATGTGTGTGTCTGTATGTGAGTAGAAAAAGAGTGTGTGTTTGTACGAAAAACGTGCGCTAGGGCTTCACGCTGGGCCAAGGGGAGAGGTATTTTTCCGGATAGCTCAGGTAATCGGACACAAGATGTGTGTTGTTGACGTGTGCGTGTGTGTGCGTGTGTGTGTGTGTGTGTTCCTCTCTCCCCTTTTCCGCACCTCTTTGACGTTACTTGCCTTACTTACTGTTTTTGATGGAGGACACGTTCCTTGCTCCTGATTCAGTTCACAAAGCAGTTGTATTTTGTTAGACTTTTCCTACTAAGTGCACAATGTATAAAGCTATGACTAGTTCTTGATCGTCACTCCTAATTTTAATCACACGAAAAAAAACAACGCATCATCACATCTCATGTCCATGAATAAATCCCTGACCTAGGACAACCAGTGTCCTCTATGGGGTTTATGTCTATTTGTATTGCATACGTGTGTGTGTATGTGTGTGTGTGCGCGCGCGTGTGTGTTTGTGTGTGTGGGGGCTTGTGTGTGCTCTGGGAATACGTCACTTCTTCACTGGTCTGATAAGGTCTTAATCATTACCCAGGAATTTATGACTCCCTGCCAGTGTGTATTAGAGCGGAAGGTGTGGCTGAAAGTATGCGCAACTGTGTGTGTATGTGTGTGTGTGTGTGTGTGTGTGTGTGTGTGTGTCAGTGTGTGTGACAGAGAGCATGAGAGAGGGAGATAGCGAAAGAGAAGTGAAACAGAGGGGGAGATCAGCACCGACATGCCCAGGCCGGTCCTGTATCTGGGCAGACGTTAATAGCTCACTGTATCATCGTCAGCAGGGGGTTGCAACCCTACAGACAGACGCACAGACAGACAGACGCGGCCGACAGGCAGACATGCCTGAGATCTATACTCGCTACATATCGCCTCCCCCGCCAACACCACCACCACCAACACCACCACCACCACCATCAGCATGGTGCTTGGCTCCCTGACTGAAGGTGTGATTGTGTGTGTCTGTGTGTGTGTGTGTGTGTGTGTGTGTGCGCGTGTTTGTGTGTGTAGACCCCAGGGGGGACAGCAGGCACGTTGGGAACTGTCGGCGGCTTCTGTTCTCCTGATGGGGCTGATGGCGCCCTGGGCTTTGCGAGGTGTGTGTGTGTGGGGGGGGGGGGGGGGTAACCATCAGAGAAGGGAGGCGGAGCAACGGCGCTCGCTTCTACCGGGAAGGGGTTCGGAGGGGGGGCCGGGCCTGTAGGAGAGGGCTGGGTGGGCGTACGTCAAACGCGTCTCAGCAATTGGATGGCCTAGATTGTTTTGGAGTGTCCTATATAAGCTGGATGCTGCATGGGCGCCAGTGAGGAGGAATATGGGAGCTTACTGTATTGGCAGGTGCCTGTTGGCGGGGCCCATCTGTGAGTGAGTCAGGCAGTGTGAGCGGCCATGCCAGCCTGAGACTCCGCTGGCTGCCATCTTGTCCCTGCAGCTCAGGGAGAGATGGGGAGGAAGGAGAGAATGTTCCTGTGACTTGGCTGCATCCTGGGAGGATGAAAGCGGGAGGTGTGTGTGTGTGTCAGTGTGTGTGTTTGTGTGTGTGTGTTTGATGTGGGCAGGTCGAAGGAAACAAGCAGTTATTCGCATTAGTGTCCCCAACGTTGGTGCCAGTCGCATTATGAATCAAAATGTTGCGTGCGATTATATTCCACCATGCCGGGGTTTTTCCTCGACTGTTGACACTGCAGCGGCGCCGCTATCACACAGCCTAGAGTAGCAGTACCTCCACACACACACACACACACATAGGGTTTACTGCAACATAATGTGTGTGTGTGTGTTCACATACATACACACACATACTTTTCTGGGGGTACTGTTTAAAATGAGCTCTGAGGTAGAAGTATGCACATACAGGATTTTTTTAGTCGGTGCTCCTGTTTGTGTGGGTCTGTGTGTGTGTGTGTGTGTGTGTGTGTGTGTGTGTGTGTGTGTGTGTGTGTGTGTGTGTGTGTGTGTGTGTGTGTGCCTGTGCATAGGGCGGGAGCCCATTTCTGCACCGTTTGTGCTTATACGTGCAGTTTCCCGTGTGCTTCAGTGTGCTTTGTGGCTAAGCAGCCGAACTGACTTGTCTTCGTATTGGAGCGAGGTGCACTGAAGAGCACGTCTGCCAAAACACTAAGCTGCACAGCCCCAGTTAATGATGTGTGAGGAGAGACAAGGGCAGATAAGGACAGCAATTCTTCTGACACACACACACACACAGATGCACGCAACCACAAATGCACACACGCATGCATACCTGCGTACCCACACACACACTCTTAACTGCTAGACGGACAGGTCCAGGTTGATCAGCAGTCAGTCTAGCCGTCGGTCGCTGTTTATTCACCTTTGAAGGGGGCCGCCCGTCATCTGTTCCCCCATGCCGTTCCCATCCCCGGTGAGGAGCTGGGGGGGGGGGGGGGGGGAGATGAGCAGAGCAGACGCCCTGCTCCCTGGGACCACGAGAACCATTCAAACATCGGGCTCTGTCTCTCGTTTTTTTAAACCCACCCTTCCCTGGACCCCCCTGTCCCACCCCACCCCGAACCACTCCACCCATCACCCCAGAGTTAACCACCAAACCAGCTGTCCTCTGCGAGTCTCCTCCCCAGGCTCCTCTGCCTTTTAACTGTGTGTGCAGGGCGGGGGGCAGTGATTAGGGGCCCCTCTGTGAAAGTCATTTAAAGTGAAATATTTGTGTGTGTCTGGGGTTGATGTTCGTGCTCGCCGCCGTACACCAGCCAAGGGAGTCATTTCCTCTCGCCACTCGCCCATCATCTCTCATCCCCACCCATCCCCCACGCACCACTTAATGTTATTTGAATTTGGCGGAGAGGGCAGGAAGGAAAAATGAAAACGGTGATAAAAATAAAAAAGGTGATAGAGAAATGTAAATATAGGGATAGAGCCCCCCCAATTTAAGATGTAATTTCACCCTGAACACTGCTCTTATAAAAAAAAGAAAAATAAGATTAGATTTTTGTAAGGTTGTTTGTAAATAGCTGTCTTTTTAAAAAGTGTGTTTTGTATGAACCCCCTCGCGTCTCTCTGTTTGCAATATGTTTTCCTTTTTTTTTTCCTTTTGTTTTTAGGAGTCAAAACAATGAATACTGCAATGGACACACGGGCTGTCTTTTTCCACAGTCGATTATTGTAAACGCGTCTTTGTTATCCACCCCCACCAACCGCACACCACCCCTCCACCACCTCCACACATTTAAAAAATAAAAATCGCTGGTTTCACAGAGTTCCTTTAAGTTTGACATCAGTGTTCAACAGGATCAACGTTGAGTCTCCGGAAACTTCCGGAGTTCACGCTTCTGAAGCCGTCTGTCATGCCCCCCCCTCCCTCCCTCCCTCCCTGGAGCACAGGGCTCTGGTAACAGAGAGGTCGGTGGTAAACCTTTGAGTAGCGAAAGGCCCTCTTCCCTTTAGGACACGGCACTTAAGTGTTGCATATAAAGACCGTGTGTACGTTACTCCACCGCCTCGCAAGTTTCCCTTTTCCCCCTTACATTATGAAACGTAACAATAGCATTCAGTCCACAAAGATTAATCTATCCTCGGCTGTAGCGGTGCCACCGCCCCAGACCTAGGGAGACACAGAGAGAGAGAGAGAGAGAGACAGTGAGGGAGAGAGCGGAGGTAGAAGGGGGGGGAAGGTGGCACACATAAGTATGACGGTGTAGTGTTCCCCAATAAATCATCTAGTGTACACCACTCAGTATCTCCCTGCCGGTCCTTTGTTTTAGAGTTGCTCTCTCCTTCACCCCCCCCCCCCATTCCTCCACTCCTCTTCTCTCTCGCTCTCTCCCCCCTTTTGTCAGCAACGCCACCCCCGGCCACCTCCCCATTTCCACAATTTAGCACAAGGATGTCGCCATCACTGTGTAGGATGAGTTCTGCTATTGTTCAAAGCCACAGTATTATTTTTCAATGTGCATGTGTAAGCGGAAAAAAAAAACCTGTTGATTTTTGTTTTCCTTATGTTTGAATCATAACTGTCAAGTTTTTATTTTTATTTCAATTTATTGCTTTGCCATTCACACTTTGCCCGCTTCTCAGCGTAACCTATTGGCACCAGCTACAATGGAAGAAAATTGTTCCACCAGTTGGAAACTACCGCATATTGATAAATAAAACTTTTTTCCCATGGAATCAGTGTTTTTTCTCGTGACTTTCTTATTTAACCTGTGTGTGTGTGTGAGTGATGTGTGTGTGTGTGTGTGTGTGTGTGTGTGTGTGTGTGTGTGTGTGTGTGTGTGTGTGTGTGTGTGTGTGTGTGTGTGTGTGTGTGTGTGTGTGTGTGTGTGTGTGTGTGCGCGTGCGTGCATGCATGCGCGTGAGAGAAGGTTGAACAGGGCTCTATGACAGGCCTTGGCCTCTGCTTCCTCTCTGGACCGGGTCCGACTGCTAATCTCCTCCTTGTCAGTGATCACCTTGGCTCTCCGTGTAGGAGGCAACCAAGTGGTGTTTGTGAAGCCAAGTCTCCCTTAAGGCACACTCCACAAGCTCTCCTCGGGGTCACTGCTACACAGATGGGTCTGTTCTGATACATTAGCCAGATTGAAATCACAGGCAGGCTTCATAAATTCATATTCGCCCAGGATGGACACGCCTTTTTGCATAGTGACTAATATCCATATCAACCCCTCTCTGCCCCGCTGTCCTCCGAAATTACATTTCTTCATACATGATTAGATCTGATTGGTTGCACTCTGCGTTTTTCCACCGTGTTTGTCTGAAATTACAGTCTGCATTTATCCGGCTGTGAGAAGTAAACTCGGAGCGTGTGGCGAAAGGAGAGATGGCATGAAATGTCATTAAAGTGATTGGGCATTTTCCCCCCGGCAAACACATCAGCTTCTATCGCCGTGGCGTTCGTGTGGCCGATGACTACTAGAGTCGAGTGGGAGGAATAAAGCCAGGGGAGAATGAAACAAGAGTGATGTCAGGATAAAGCAAAGTCAGGGCAAGGAGAAACAATGTCCCCATGACTCCTTCACACTGCCTTTCTCTCTCTCTCTCTCTCTCTCTCTCTCTCTCTCTCTCTCTCTCTCTCTCTCTCTCTCTTTCTTGTTCATACTCTGTCTCTGTCTCCCTCTCTCTCTCTCTCTCTCTGTCATAGTCTCCTTCTTTCTCTCTCTCTCTCTCTCTCTCTCTCATACTCTCTATCTGCCTGTCACTGTCTCGTTTGTTTTTTCGCTCTTCTTCCAGCCCTCGGGTTTACTACATTCATTTGTTTCCTGGCTCAGTCCCGAGACACCCCCGTAGATCCACGTTACTGTGGGTTTATTAAAACCTTCCCCTTTACTTGGCTAACGTGTATGTGTGTGTGTGTGTGTGTGTGTGAGAGAGTGTGTGTGTGTGTGAGTGTGTGTGAGTGTGTGTGTGAGAGTGTCTGTGTGTGTGTGGGGGTGTGTGTGTGGGGGTGTGTGTGTGTGTGTGTGTGTGTGTGTGTGTGTGTGAGCAAGCCAGCAAAAAAGCAAGCATATTTGCATTTGCCATGGGCGTCTTTCTACAACAGAAATAAAAACCCAAAATGAGTAAACATGGGACTGTGAACTGTATCATTCTTTCACAGGCAGCATGAGCAGCCCTTCCACATATTCAGCTCATATATCACTATGTAGTCCAGCCATTGCTGGCCATTGTTTTACAGTTGGCTAGGCTAAGAAGAGGCGAAAGTAAACTGCTGTTAAATACTGAGCATTTAATCTGTGCATTAAACTGTTTAAAAATAAGCAATTTCTTTAGTCCAAAAATGTTGTCGCCAAATCTTGTTGTAAACGCTTTGATACGATGGATGATTTTTCATAAAATCTTGAATCGCAGCTAAACGTTCACATTTAGACGAATGGTCCTTTTACATCCATGCGTGTCCTGTGTGTGGGGTCTATAGTAGGACAACAACCACATAGGTGTTTGAGGCTATTAAAACTTAGTTCGGCCCTGGATCATTTTTAGAACTCGAAGAACAACTATTTTCAAATCCCTGCGCATAATTTCTAAAGAAATATAAAACCTGTTGACAGAAATTACTCCCTAAACGAGCTATTTAACCATCATCCATAATTCACCTCATGTTTCGGTTATTCCTGCTGAGGGATTGAGGCCCTCCATTACGTGCGCATTCCAACGCTAAGTTTCCACCGCGGCGTTGTGGATAGAAAAACACCCTGCTAACCGGTGGATGTAGATGCAAAACAACACATCAATCAGCGGCGGCGCTATGATTATGTAGCAAAAATAAACCAGTTTCACCTCCGATGCGAGTCTGCACACCCACGCTAACGCAGCCTCATGATGCAGCAGACTCCACCTCAGGCAGATATGTCTAAAATCGCTAAGCCTACCCCAACCCGGGACCAAAATCCATACGGGAGGGGGATGTCAATAGCTCTTAAGAGATTAAGTGAGCCCCCCTGCTAATGTTTTTCATATGGATCGTAGGAGGTGCGTAATTCATACCCGAATCAATATGACATACCATGGGACATGTTCCTGCTCATGTAATGTACATATGCATATTTAATGACTTAATGCATCACTCTCTGTTCATTAATAATGCACGTGGCCTAATGCCTTTCATCAAACGCTGCTCATCAAATATCAAACAGGATTTGGTCACTCCTGCTGTGGAAAGTAACTTGAAACGACTGAGAGGGAAATAGGGAAATAAGTGTGGTTTGGGTGCGGCAGGGAGGAAAAACACGAGCGAGTGAGTTCATTAATCAAATAGAATGGATTGGACATGAAAGGGCTAATTAATGTGATAAAAAAATCTCATCAATGGGGGAAAACCATATCTAAACAACATTCCTTCTTAACTACCCCACCCCCCACCAAACCCTACCATATATCAATCCCCCCCCACTACACACACACACACACAAACACACACCACACACACTCACCACACACACCACAAAAACACACACACATACACATCTCTCCCAGAGGGCTAAGAGAGACGGAATTCAGGCCAAAACATCTTGATTCTCTTGGGTTGTGGTGAGTTATGTTTTCACGTTTCATTACACAAATGCGTCATCTGCAATACAAATATACCTAGTTCGCTTGCTAGCCTCTTAGCTACCTAGCTAGCCAGGTTACCTGGCTACCTTGTTAGCTAGCTACCATAGGGAGCGTATCTATGTTCCCCGGGTCCTATGTTCCCCGGGTCCTATGTTCCCCGCTTTGTATGTGACCGGGGAGCATAGAACCCTGTGAGCTAATCTTTTTATCGTAGGATGGCAGGGGCAAGTACCGCCTTTTTCACCTCTGATTCGCCTGTGATCGGTTAGAATGTCTCTCCTCCAATTGGTTATGGTCACCCTAACCCTAACCCTAACCCTAACCATAACCCTAAACCTGACTCTAATCCTTTGCACCTTGGGAACATAGGACCTGGGGAACATAGGGATGACCCCCTACCATACTACCTAACTAGCCACCTATCTAGCTACCTAGCCACCAATCTAGCCACCTTGCTACAAACATAGGTACATACATACTTACACACAAAAATACATTATGTATGTAAGATACATAAAGTACACACACACACCAAACACACACACACACACACGCACACAAAAACAAACACACAACCAGACTTGTGCACGAGCACAGGCATGCACACACACATATGCACAGGCACACATCAGCCACATATTGATGCCATTATTATGAGCACAACAGACCAGATCAGGCCTGCACCGGGGCTCGGGAACAGGCCCGACTGAGACTCATCAATCACACACACACTCACACAGGCTAGGTGACGCACACGCACACATACACACATACACACACACACACTCACACAGGCTAGGTGACGCACACGCACACATACACACATACACACACACACACTCACACAGGCTAGGTGACGCACACGCACACATACACACATACACACACACACACTCACACAGGCTAGGTGACGCACACGCACACATACACACATACACTCACACAGGCTAGGTGGCGCACACGCACACATACACACACACACACTCACACAGGCTAGGTGACGCATACACACACGCACACACACATATACATACAGACACACACACGCATGCACACACACGCACACATATACAGAAAGTCCCACAAACACTTACACACCCACATTCACGCACACTCACATACACACACACACATGCGCACTCATGTGCACACAGACACACACACACACAGGGGCAGGCTCCTGGGAGAACCTCTGGTGCTGCTGGCTGCTTGGTCGCAGGTGTCGGGAGCGCCGGAGAAAGTGGGAATTATTCCCTGTCTTCCTCTGCTCCGCTTTCAAAAGAAAACCAGCCGCCCCCCCCCCCCCCCCCTCCATCCCCAATCCCTTTGAATCGCTCCATTTCCGTCACCCAATTTAATAGCCAAACCTCACCCCCCCCTCCCCTCCTTCCCCCTCCACCCCACCCATCCAGCCCCCCACCCAACCCCTATAACCCCCCACCCATCTCCCCACCTCTCAATTAGAGCGGCTGGGGGCTCAGGTCTCGTCTCTCCTGGCCGTGTATACGACAACACTCCTAATGCAGCGCCATGCTTCTGCTATCATCGTCACACAATCATCCTGTTGTTATGATCTCCCGCCCCCACCCAGCACCACACCTCACCCCTGACCCCCCCGTCTCACTTCACAGGCGTTTATCTGTACACACAACACTCCACCACACACAAACACACACAGCCGTACAATCACACACACACACACACACACACACACACACACACACACACACACACACACGTCCAGGCAGACACGAGCCATCAGCTCTGTTTTCTGCATCATTGGGTAGTCACAAAACTTTTGGTTTGTATGTGCAATGTGTATCCATCAGTATCATTATTCACCTTGGCCTTCATGGAAAATGACAGACAGGTAAAACGAAGCGTACCGCATGCCTCGGAGTCAGTGAAAATGAAATGATTGAAACAAGATTGGACACCGCTCGCTTACAGCCTGTCACGTTATTATTACAATGTGAGCCCGCTGGGGCGGTTCTGTGCCGTTAAATACAAAAATGCATTCAAAAACAGTTTCGAGTTGCTTACCAACTGAAATCAATAATTACAGCTGGGAATGCGAAAGAAGATTTTCGAAAGTACCCTCACTAGAATGAAGGAACGTGCTACGAGTGCATACGTGTGTCATATAGAGGACCACATGTCCGGCTAGCAGCAACAGCAGCGTTGCGTTAATTGACGTAAGGGGGGCTGCAGCCCTGATATGTTTTTCTCCTCTTTATCAGCCTGCCCGCATGAGGGCCAGACTGCTGACTGGCTGCAGTCATGAGCAGTGGCTTAGTGCTGCTTTGCATCCTTCAATGAACACCGTCCATTATGATTATGAAGGCCGGACACTTCCGGGGGTCTGTCCGTCCAGGGTGGGCCAGGTCGGGCCAGGGGGGGCCACGGGTAGCCCCCCCACCCCCAACCCCACCCTCCCTCTCACGATTGGATTCCTAGAAAAATCCGAGCTCATGGCAGCACAAAACTAGTCACCCATCTGTGACAAACTGACCTAAATACGGCAGGAGGCAACATCTGTGGGGGGGGGGGGGGGGGCAGAGAAGTAGCGGACAAGGAGAGTGTGTGTGTGTGTGTGTGTGTGTGTGTGTGTGTGTGTGTGTGTGTGCATGCGTAAAGGATTATGTGAACCGTTTGGGCGTGTGCACTGAGATGCAAAATATTCCAATCTGAATTTGCTACAAGTGGGTGTTTGTGTTGCTATTTCTGCACACGTATGCATGCGTGTGAATGTATGTGTGTGTGTGTGTGTGTGTGTGTGTGTGTGTGTATGTGTGTGTGTGTGTGTTAATGTATGTGTGTGTGTGTGTGTGTGTGCATTCCTTCTGCATGTCTTCTGACAAAGGCAAGGTTAGAAAAACATTTTTGGTTTTAGTGCCGCAGCCTCCAATGTCGCCAGCCCCCCATACAGAGAGGGGCAAGCAAAGCAGACCTTTTCACTTCAAAGCATCCATCTGAACACCTTAACGTTCCCAGCGCCCGAAAAAAGCAGCCAATGAGAGGGCCGGTGGTTGTGTTGGCTGCGTGTTGCCCTCAGAGGCTGCAGCGCCACAGTGCTTGACAGGATGCATTAGAGCTTTAGTGTCTGAGGGGTCACTGACCTAAACATGTGGCCTACTTTTAAGGGTGCCTCATGAGATCAAAAAAGATTTGGCTTTTTTTTTGGAGAGTGTTTGTGTGTGTGTGTGTGTGTGTGTGCGTGCGTGTGTGTGTATGTGTGTTTGTGTGTATTTGTGTGTCTGTGTATATTTATGCAGTTATGCAGACTGCCGGATGGCTTTGTGCCGGACTCAGCAACGACAACCATCAGTCTCTGTGCATTTGTGTGTGTGTGTGTTTTTGTGTGTGTGTGTTTGTGTGTGTGTGTGTGTGTCCCTAAGCATTAAGTGTGTGTGATTGGATTGTGTGAGACTGCATTGGATTGGGGAGGAGGAGGGGATGCACACACTCTGCTCTGCAGCAGTAAGGACTGCTCCACAGAACATTGTTACCGCGGAAACTCATTTTCCCACACGCAAGCTGACATCAGTCAGACGGCAGCGGTACGCGGGGGGTATTTGAATATTCATGAAGGGCAAGGACTCATTTCAGTCCACTGAACACCCCCTCTGCCCGCCCCCCCCTCACTCCTCCCCAGCGAACACACACTCACTCACACGCACAAACATGCACACACCGTTTCTCCCTTTCTATCTCTCCTAATTGCACTCTGACTCTCTTGTTTCTTTCCTCTCCCCTCTCTCTCACTCTCTCACACGCACACACACACACACACACACACACACACACACACACACACACAAACGCACAGAAGAACACACACGCAGTCACACAGACATGCGCACACATATGAAGCGGGAGGACTTGTTCAATACCAGCGGGCACATACTCATCTCACGCATCGTTGCCCTCATTCAAACCCACCGCGCATGCTC
This sequence comes from Pollachius pollachius, assembly GCF_949987615.1. Lineage (NCBI taxonomy): Eukaryota > Metazoa > Chordata > Actinopteri > Gadiformes > Gadidae > Pollachius > Pollachius pollachius. The sequence goes on along the minus strand of NC_136943.1, from coordinate 11,247,830 downwards.
AGTATACACACACACACACACACGCACACACACACACACACACACACACACACACACACACACACACACACACACACACACAGAGACAGACACACTCTCTCTCTCTCTCTCTCTCTCTCTCTCTCTCTCTCTCTCTCTCTCTCTCCCTCTATCTCGCTCTACCACACACACACACATCCCACACTCTCTCTCTCCTTCCCAAAACCACACACGCACACATCCCACAATTCACACACACATGCACATACACGCACACATATACACTCTCTCGGCCACCTTCGCACACACGCACACACACAGACACACACTTGTTCACCAAACTCATTAAGGAACATATAAAATGTCTTTCTTCATAAAGACATAATTCCTCGAACGGCACCTTGGATGGGCTGTTTATGAATCCATTAACCCTGCGCGTACCTTTTCTTGTTTCATTACTAAAAGACCCCCTCCGGCGCCTGCAGGCCCACTCTGGCATCCGCCGCCACAAAGGAGAAGCCGCCGCCGCGGTTAGCGGAGAAAGTCACGCTTCATGCAAGCGTGCGTGTTCCTTGCCCCCGCCAACAGCTGGATCCGTGTCCACCTTCCCCCAACCCCCCCCACCTCCATCCCACCACCATCCCGCCACCCCGTGTTCACAAAGACCATGTTTGACATTGTGATTATCAAGCGGCCATGTCTCCAAGCCCTCACTCACTCTCTCTCTCTCTCTGTCTCTCTCTCTCTCTCTCTTCCTCTCTCTCTTACCTCTCGCTATCCCTCCTTCTCTCTTTCTCTCTATCCTTCCTCTCCATCTCTCCCTCCCTCTCTCTCTCCTACTCTCTCTCTCTCTCTTTCCTCTCCCTCTCTCCCTCCCTCTCTCTCTCTCCCACTCCCTCCCTCTCTCTTCCTCTGTCTCTCTCCCCCGCCGTGTTATTGGTATGCAGAGCCAGCGGTGTTGGGCGAGAGAGAGAGAGAGAGAGAGAGTGGACGCGGCGATGAGCAGATATGGCGGGATGTGCGGAGAGGATTCTTGGGCAGGTATTCAGTCAGCCAGTCAGTCAGCCAGTCAGTCAATCAGCCAGGCAGCGATTCAGCAGGTCATTCCGCCAGCCAGTCACTCAGCCAGTAGTCAGTCAGTCAGTCAGCCCGTCAGTCATTCAGCAGGTCATTCCGCCAGCCAGTCAGTCAGCCAGTCATTCAGTCAGCCTGGGCGCTTGGCAAGGAGACAGTGGATTCCATTTCTATGCCAATCTGTCTTGTCTGTCTGTGAATCAGACTTGACCTTCACAGGCTGATGTCTCTAGAGGCCTGGGACTGGGAAGGCACGCTCTGCCTTAAAACCATACGCGCGCACACGTACGCATACGTGCACGCACGCAGACACACACATGCACGCGGTTGCTTGAAGCCCATGAGGTAGAAAGGAAATCTCTTTCTGGTTCTGTCTCTATTTGCAGATATATATATATATATATATATATATATATATATATATATAGAGAGAGAGAGAGAGAGAGAGAGAGAGAGATAGATAGATAGATAGATAGATAGATAGATAGATAGATAGATAGATATATGCACACACACACCCTCAAACAAACACAGGAATATAACTAGTCCCAATACACATTTGCAGACAGAAACACACACCCTTCTATCCACTTACACACACACTGGTGGATTTAAAAATAATTACATATACACACAGACACACACAGACACACACATACACAGACAAACATACACACAAACAGACACACACACAATCATGAAACTACACAGAGGCATTCACTCACTCATTCACTCACTCACTCACTCAATCTCTCACTCTCTCTCAGAACTGTAGAAACCATCGGAAAAAGGTCTCTGTTGATTTACTGTAAAGCAGTGATACACGGGATTGAAACGAGACCAGACCGTCTTCGGAGAGCCAGCCCGCGACACAGATGGCTCTGTTTTTCATCTTCCCTCTCGTGAGATCTCATTTTCTATGCTCTGTTTTGCAATTTTACAGTTTTTTTTGTATTCTCCCTCCCTCTCTCAAACCATTTGTGCTTGTTTCCATAAAACACCGTCAGAATCCTCTTTGGCAAAAACAAATATCAAGCGAAAAACAAATAGGTCTCCGGAGGAGATCCCTCCTTCACCCTTTCTCTTTTTTCACATATTCCTGCTGTTCCTCTCATTCTCGTTTTCACAACAGGCTGCTCGCTGTTCCTGGAACCCAGACGGTACCCACAAAGCTGGTACCCACAAAGCCGGTGCTGGATCAAGTCCATGTGTAAAAGCAGACCTTTTTACAAGGCCACTAATGAAAGTAGGTGGCAGAGCCCTGGTTAATTGAGCACCTACACTGAGTGTCAAACTGTGGCGGTCATTAGAGAGGCTAGCCTGCCTGGGTCACTGCTGGGTTGAGACAGGGATGGATGGGGGTGGTGGGGGGTGGTGGGGGTTTCGGGTTGGAGGGCGGGGGAGTGGTGGGAAAGCAAGAAAGAAAGAAAGAAAGAGAAAATAAAAACCATAAGGACACAGGGCAAAAAATACATTAGAAATATACATGTCTGTTTGTCTGTCTGTCTCTGCTTAGTGATATAATGGTCTCAGGCATGTGTTTGTTGGTACGTGTGTGTGTGTGTACGTGTGTGTGTGTGTGTGTGTCTGTGTGTGTGTGTGTGTGTGTGTGTGTGTGTGTGTGTGTGTGTTCTTCTGTCTCTGTTTAGTGATATAATGGTCTCAGGCATGCGTGTGTTTGTCTGTGTGTGTGTGTGTGTGTGTGTGTGTGTTAGTGTGTCTGTTTAGCAGTGTAACAGTCTCAGGCCTGTGTGTGTGTGTGTGTGTTCATTCGTGCTTGCATGCTTGTGTGCGTGTGTGTGTGTGTGCATGCCTGCAGGGGACCACCTGTCCTACTACCTATTCCTGGGATCAAGGAGAACCAAGAGCAGCCATATGGAAGAAGTCCCTCTGGTTGTCTGCTGTTCGCTGCCGCTCCATGCTAACAACTCATTGGCCTGGATCTCAGACCCGAGCATTCGTCTCTGTTACTAAATGTCCCTGGCCTTTCACCGTACATTTTATTAACAAAAGCAAGAACACTGAGAAGTAAAAGAGCAGATTGAGAGAAATAGAGAGAAGGGAAAAGGGCATTGAGTTTTATTTTGGATGGATAAGTACCTGCTGGGCTGTCTATCATATGATGCCCTCTCTCTCTCTCTCTCTCTCTCTCTCTCTCTCTCTCTCTCTCTATATATATATATATATATATATATATATAGAGAGAGATATATCACTCTCTCTCTCTCTCTGTCTCCCTCTCTCCCTCCCTATCTTGCTCCTTCTCTTGCTCCCTCCCTCTCTCTGTCTCCCTCTCTCTGATGATTTAGGGAGCAGGAGCAGCAAATGACCGCTATCATCGAACCTGTCATGGCTGATAAGGTGCAGATCTCTGTTTCCATGAACCTCCACTCAGCGCCCTGTTCCCCTTGGAGGGCACGACAAATTCTCTCAATGAACTCATTTAGGGAAGAAAAAAGGAAAAGAAACACAGCAAACAAACACAATGTCCTTGCGCCTTGTTTTGCGTACCGTGCTGAATCTCTCCAAGGGTATACAACCACACACACACACCAACACATACACACACATACAATAACGCCCAATCACACATACATGTACACAAACAAACTCACATGTCAACATACAAACAAACACACACACACACACACACACAGCTAGCAGTAGCACACATACAATGAATGCACATGACCAACACCCATAAACAGACACACATGCACAAAATAAACACAAACACCCACACAGATACACACACACACACAAACATACACACACACACACACACACACACACACACACACACACACACACACACACACAGACCCACAGACAGAGCGATGGACCCATATTACTTTGTGTATTGAATTGAAATGGAGCCCAGCGCACATTTCCTCTGAGTATTGATTTAATCAGCTGCATATCATGTTGAGACGTATCATCGGATGCAACGCACACCACCGGCAGTGGAAAGAGTGATCCATCACCATTCCACCAGACAGGCCCTTGTAGTCTAAACATGGAACCATTACGCATGGTTTAACACGGACACTTTGACCTCCACGCTGACAAGGTCAATGATGTCATTAGAGGGAGCGAGAGAGAGAGAGAGAGGGGGAGAGAGAGAGAGGGAGAGAAAGAGGGAGAGAGAGAGAGAGAGAGAGGGAGAGAGAGAGAGAGAGAGAGAGAGAGAGTGAGTGAGAGAGGAGTCGCTGGGAATGTGTGTATGTGTGATGTGTGTGTGTGTGTGTGTGTGTGTTTGTGTGTGGTGCGCCAGAGCAGGACTAATTGCTATCAGACCTCAATCACAACTAATAACTGCTAAGATTTGTTGACTTATTTCCTCCCCCTCCCCCCTCCCCACTGTCCCCCAGTCCCCCAAGCCCTCCCCCTACCAATTTGACTTTCTTGTGGGTTTGTTGTTTACGTTTTATTTAGGGAGGGGGGGGCGGGGTTCTGGTGACGGGGAGCGAGAGAGAGTGTGGGGGTAGGGGGCGGAGGGGTGGTTATCACCTCATTTCAGTTTGTTGCTATGGCAGCTCAATAGGATCCCCTTTTATCCTAAGGCCCTGGTAGCCCATTCAAAGGTAGCTAAGCTTACAAAATAGCTGGAGGGGTGATTTCCCACACGCAGATAAAGCCCAGACTTGAAAATCACTTTCAAAGCAGGCTCTCCTGTTAAGATGCTTTGAAGCCCCCGAGAACGGGACTGAAAAACCTGCAGTCTGGGAACCAAAACCTCTCCCGAGTCCTCTATAAATACTCTGGTTATTCCAACCCCTCCTCGCTTTTATAGCCTCCTTGGCCTGATGCCGCTGCCGGCCAGGGCGGCGGCAGAGTGGTCTTAACCTGGTCTTGTTACCCCCCCCGCCATCCTCCACCTTCCCCCTGGGGGCCAGCCCCGAAGGCGCCACAGACGTTCTGGCCCCCCCGGCCAGCCCCCCCTTGCGTGGCTCTGTCAGCGACGGCACTGGACCGTGAACACAGACAGGAACGTTCCGGAATGCCGACGGGGCCCGGTATCGACCCAGGCTCCCAGGAACGGACACACACGCAGATGGGGGCAGGCATGCATGCACCCACTCGCACGGTGTGTGTGTGGGGGGGGGAGCAGAGACACCCCCCACCACACACACAGTGCGAGCACACACGGTCCGGCCTAAGGTAACGTGAGCCGATGACACAGGAGCTGGCCCGGTGGACGGCTAACTGCCTTATCTCTCTCTGGCCGCGCTCCTCTTTCCTCTCCGCATTCTTTCAGGTATTTGGCCGAGACCTTTTCTCTTTGTCTGCCCTTTTCAAAGGGCCGCTTTATGCCCGCATCCTTCCACCCTGCTTGCTGCGAGCCCCCCTGACCAACCCCCACGCTGCCCCTGACTGACCGCCCCGCCCGTCTCTTTGCTCTCTCTCCACCTCTCTCTCTCTGCTCTCTCCACCTCGCTCTCCACCTCCCTCCCTCTCTTTATCTCTCTCCCTCTCTCTGCTCTCACCACCTCTCTCTCTCTAGCTCTCTCTCTCTTTCTCTCTCTCCCCTGCTCACACCTCGCTCTCTACCTCTCTCTCTCTGCTCTCTCCACCTCCCTCCCTCTCTTTATCTCTCTCTCTCTCTCTGCTCTCACCACCTCTCTCTCTCTCTCTCTCTCTCTCCCCTGCTCACACCTCGCTCTCTACCTCTCTCTCTCACTCTGTCTTGTTTATCTCTCTCTCTTACTCTCTTTACCCCTCTCTCTCTCTTACTACCTCTCTCTCTCTCTGTCTCACTCTGCTCATCCATCTCACCTTCTGTCTTCTTCCCTTCTATCTTTTTCTCCATATTACCTCCCCCTCATGCCCTCCTTCCTTCACACTTTCTCTACCTCCCTCACTACCTGTCTCTCTCTCTACCTGTCTCTCTCTCCCTCCTGCCCACACATCATCCCATCTCCCCTGTCCAAATCTCCTCTGCCCACTCTCCTGTCCTCTCATTCTCTGTCTCTCTTCACCTTGTCTCTTGTTTCGCTCCAGCCTCCCCCCTAACCTCCCCCCCTCCCCCATAACCTCCCCCCCTCCCCAAAGCAGCCTTCACCCCTCCCCCTTCTCTCCCCACTGATGGAATTGGACATAGCATGCCATGCCACCTGTGCTGTGTCCCTGAGGTGTTCCGGGGGGGGGGGGGGGTCATGATGATGATGATGATGATGAGTGGGTGGGGGAGGAAGAGGAGGGGGTTGGACTGCAGTTCACGGGGCCGCGTACCCTAACACCAATGTCTCCTTTGCTCTCTGACAGTTCGAGCGACTGGCCGCCAATGGTGGAGACGTGTGTGTGTGTGTGTGTGTGTGTGTGTGTGTCTGTGTGTGTGTTGTGTGTGTGTGTGCGCGTGTGTGTGTGTGTGTGCGATCTGGCCCCCGTGTAACGCGAGCGGTCTGGGGGGCAGGTCTCACTGAGAGGAGACAGACGGGGTCTTCTCCGGGCCCTCGCTGAAGGGGTAGCCGGCACAGTCGTCTGGACGGTGTCTGCCGAAAGGACCTTCGGCCACCTTCAAAGAGCCGGGCGCTAATCTGTCACGGGATAAAACCCACGGACCAATCACACTCCAGAAAGCAATTGCACCCCGCTACCTGCGCAGCTGCCGTTCGTCCCACTGATCTCCGGAATTTACTCTCTTCCTAACCCCCCCTCCCCAACACCCTCTTTCCAGTGCGCTCATTTAAAATAATTCCGAAAAAAATTGCTTTGAGAGCACAATAGACACAATACCTGTGCATCTATTTTCAGAGCTGATGCACTAATCAGCTCTGACAAGTGGAACCAAACAATTTAATACAGGGCCCTGATTTCCCATCCGAGCGGGGCAGCCATTTCCATAAGCTTTTCCACGGTGTGCTCAGTGAGCTGCGACAGGCATGTGGCGCGCCCCGGAGAGAACGTGCTCGCTCGCCTCTCCCCTCTGCCCCCACCCCCCCCTCTTCTTCTCCATCTGACCTCAGCAAGATGTCCGCCTAGTATATGCCCGAGAGCATGTGAGCACGCATGAAGGCTTATTAGGGAACTAGTGTGTCCGTGTACGTGCGCGCGCGCGTGTGTGTGTACGTGCGTGACTGAGAGACAAAGAGATGGTCGTCTGGTGTGTGTGTGTCTGAGGGAAAGCGAGCGGGCGTGTGTGTGTGTGTGTGTGTGAGAGATGTGTAAGGGATGAGCGCAACAGTTTGTGTGTGTGTGTGCGTGCGCAAGCAGACCTCGTCTCACACATGGAAACAGACAATTACGCAGAAGCACACAACAGCGAATTTACACAACCCTTGCATGCTTACGCGCACCCACACACACTAACACACACAACCACACACACACACATGGGCAGTGTCCCGTGGTTGGCAGTGTGAGGGAGGCAGCGTAGCGTCTCTCTGCTGACTTAATGTCTTTTAACAGTTTGGCTCCGGGACCAGGGGTTTGGTCAGCGCCCGGGCTCAGGCCAGAATCCGACCTGATCATCTGTGACGGCAAAAGAAAAGCCTGGGGAACATTGTGTATGTGTGTGTGTGTGTGTGTGTGTGTGTGTGTTTATGACAGTGTGTGAGTGTGTGTTCCTCTCAACCCAATTTTCTCGATTACTTTCTATCTCCCTTACAGCCCCCCCCCCCCCACACACACACACACACACACACACACACACAAACACACACACAAACACATTATAGCCACACACTCACACATACAGACACACACACGCACACACACACACACACACTTACACACCACACACGTGTCGCACTCTGTCTCTCTTTGTCACCGTCCAGTCGGCTCTCATTTTCTCTCTTACAAGCACACACACACACACACACACACACAGATGTGTGTGTGTGTGTGTGTGTATGTGTGTGTGTTTTTGTGTGTGTGTGTGTATATGTGTGCCCATGCATGTGAGTTGCTTGGCTGGCAGAAGTGTAGGGTAGCAGACAGACACCGGTGGACTGAATGACCCAGGATGAAGCCATTGACATCCACATTAAAGTACCCAGTCCCACCCAGACGCTGCACATGTTAATAAGGCTATATAATAAGGTTCAGCAATGAGTCATTAATTAGCTTTTAGTTAATGACGAACTCATCGTCAACAAACAGTCATTTATAAACCTTTAGTTAATGATCATTAATGATTATTAATGTCTATGATCAAAAATGATTAGCAAAACATTCAAATCCGTTTGTAGATGATTTACAAGTGCTATGTGGGCCGCTATTTGACCACATGGTGTGATGTTCATTAGCCATTAGGAGTCATGTCAAAATATGCCCTCTGGTGACATGTGAGTCCACCCAGATGTGTGATTGATAGATTAGCCTAACAGTTGGTATAGTCCACTGGATAGGCTGGTAGTCTGAGCATGTATAAGCATCTGAAATGCATTTAGTCTGATACATAAAAATAAATAAAAGGGTTTTAGAGAAATATAGAAAAATAGATAAAGTGTTATTGAAAATAAAAACAAGTTAAATAAAAATTGTATCTTCTAAAATTCAAGCTGCTTTAAATACGCTTCTTGATATAAATCCTATTTTATTGTATTATTTTATTTAAGCTGATTAAATAAAAATAATAATAGTATTAAACTTTTGGAGAACTCCAAACAAAACTGTTAAAAGTAAAATAAAATGTAGCAAAAAAAAATAAATGAAGGAATAAAAAGAAATAAAGGGGGTATTATGGGGGGGAAAAATGACTCCAAAAATAGTAATCAAAGGAAGCCACTTGAAATTATACTACCAAAAGGTTAGCTGATTAATGAAGCTGCTTAAAATTAAGCTGCTTGAATTTAATGTGATGGAAGATAAGCGTTTTAAAATTAAGATGTTCAAATAAAAAAATTGCAACAAATTGCAAAAAAAAAAGATTAAATGTATAGCTCCTTTAATTTGAGTAAAGTATTCTACTTACTGTATTTTGTATAGATAACACGTACTAATTTAAGTAACTGAATATTTGTATGGCTAAGGAATAAAACATAGTATGCCTACTTTTGTTCTGGGAGACAGACTATCCAGAATCTTCCAGACATATTTCATATATTTTGCATCGATAATATGAAATTGAACATCATCATTTTAGCGATAATAGCTACCTACTTGTATACGAAGAATTAAGGATTCAAACTTTGTACCTCCCTACTGGTAGTGGAACACACCAGCTCCCTGCTTATTAGGTCAGCCCTAAGTTTGTGTAGTATTCCAATGCCTACATCATTTGTAAATAACATGTACTTATTAAGAGATTCAAACTTAGTCGATTTCCGCTGGGAGACACAATAAAACTTCAACACAGTCAATAGCCATGTCATGCAAAGCCATACCAATTAAATAAGTAACTTATTAAAGTAAGGGAAATCACACTGGGGAATACATAATACTCTTCCCATTCAACTCTTAATTAATATATGTTTTAATTGAAGGAGTCGATACAAACTATAAACAATAACACAATTAAAAACACACCAAAACCAAATGCCACTGTCGGGCATGAACCAAGAACCTTCTTCCTAGGGGCCCAAGAGCTTAGCAATAAGCCATCGTAACCTCTCTCTTCTGGTCAGATCCTCAGTCCTTTTTCCTCTACAGTGGCAAACACATTTTTATGAGTACAGCTTTTACAGTGTTTAAACAAAAAAGCAAGAATTATTCAAATTGTAATTGCGCTTTCCATTTTTGTACACTTTTTAAGTGCACTCAGCGCAGCTCACGTTTTTCAAAGTAAGTACACATACTTTGAACTACTCTAGTAGTTCAAAGTATGTGTACTAACTATAATAAGCAGCACCTGGATGGACCTTTCTTTTCACTCTTCATGGTAAATTGTTGCTTAGTAGAAGTAGAAGTAGAATTGAATTGGGCATTAAAATCAATACCTTGACATAGGATGTCAAACATACTCACCACTAGACTAGACTACCAAGCAAATAACAGGTCAGTTCAGAGTTGTACTTAATATATTTTGTATAGATAACGTTCCCTTCAAGATCATTTTATGAATAAGAGTAATCTAATCAAACATAATACTTTACAGCTGGGAGTTGAAGAGCCTAACCACTAGACTATCAAGTTGGTTATAGGCGTGTCTCATATATTTTTTACCAACTTATAAGTAACTGATTACTTGGATAAGAGTGATTCATGCAAAGACTTTGGGAATCAAACTTAGCTCCCTACTTAGTAAATATCTGCTGGAACAGGGAATGCTCTAGTCTAGACAGACACAACAGAAAATAGTGTTCCCATGAAACCTTTAATTGCCTCCCACCATAATTAAATAAGTAAATACAAAAAACAAAATTATACGAAAAGCATGAGTACAGTTCTAACACTATTACTAAAGCAGTGAAGTAGTCTGAGGTAGACCAGGAGAATGAGAGAGCGAGAGAGAGAGAGAAAGAGAGAGAGAGAGAGAGAGCGAGAGAGGTAGTTTAGTAGAGAGAGAGACAGAGAGAGAGAGAGAGAGAGAGAGAGAGAGAGAGAGCGAGAGAGAGAGCGATAGAGAGAGGTAGTTGAGCAGTGAGCTGTAGACCAGGAGAGGGAGGGCTACTGTGGAGCAGGGGTGGTAGCTGTGGCTGCTCTGTTCCACTGGGGTGGTGGAGTGGAGATCGTTATAGGCAGATATCCAGCTCTCAGGTGGCTCGTAGGACACACTGTCACCTTGTCATTTAATATCACACACACACCAGAACAGCTGTACGTTACAGCTAGGCCGTGTGTATGAGCGTATGTGCACGAGTGTGTGCGTGCGTGTGTGTGCGTGTGTGTGTGTGTGTGTATGTGAGTGTGTGTTTGTGTGTGTATGTGTGTGTTTGTGCCTGCAGGCGTGCACACACATTTATCTTCTTTCCTACCTCTTTTACACTCTATGTACGTGCATGTGCATTTGCATCACAAATGCTGGGATAGTTTCACAATGAGAGAGCGAGAACCTGAGAGAGAAAGAGAGAGAGAGCGAGAGAGCGAGAGAGCGAGAGAGCGAGAGAGAGAGAGAGAGAGAGAGAGAGAAAGGGGGAGAACAAATCTGCATCGCATTACACAAATATGTCATTCAATTTGCAAACTTTTTCTGCTGAACTCTAACCGCTACCTCATTCCCTATATTCGCAGCCAGTTAGATCACGTTCGCATATGCCATAGCGCTCTCTCCTCCTGTCTAAGTTTCACAGTCCAGAGCCGCTAAAATAGCCAACATATGTTTGGGAAATGAATGGTGCGCTGCCCAGAGGTCAGAGAGTCACACAGAGCACGGCTCTTGGCTCATTTAGTGGGGAATACAAACCAATGCATACTTAGCTTGATTATGGAAGTCTGCTTTAGCTCCACGCCGGATTTAAAAGTTTCATATCATCATCATTATATCGTGTTGGACAAACAGCGCCTTGGGAACACAGAAATTATTTTTTTAATGAATGTGTTATCAAAATACAAAAAACCTTATCTGGCAGGGTAAGGTGTTAAGAAATGTAAAAGTAGCCAAAAAACTAAAAAATAAATAAATAACGAATAATCATTTATAATTACAATATTCCATCACGAATCCTACAAAACTGATTTACATTTTATTAGTTGTTCTATTTATCATTAAAAACGGATTCATTGAATTATTCCCCCCATTTGATCAGGACGACCTGTGAGCTTCAGTCTGTTAACTCTTCCACAAACCTCCATTGAAGTAAACAACCGGGGTGTAATTTGCACGGAGCCTCTGGGAGTTCTCCCGCTCGACGTTTAGATGAAGCAGGAGCTGGAGCCTGGGAGCCGGAGACCCAGGGAGGGGGGGGGGGGGGGGGCTAGGGGTGTGCGGCTGTCGGCGTGGCAGACCGGAGGTGTGGGATGTTGACCAACAGCAGGCCGCAGATGAAAGCGCCGCTGCCCTCCTCTGGTGTCCTTCATTAGGACTCACTTAGAGCGGCATGCAGCTGGAGCCACTTAGGTTTAATAGAGCTGATAATTAAGCCCGCCATTCTACTTTCTACCAACGTAAACACACTGCCACTCATGTGCACACGCGCCCATGCACGCAGACGCACACAGCGGTGGCGTGAGCACATGTGAGTGTACACAGACTCACCCCAGCACACACGGGAACCACCACATGCAAGTGTGTGTTTGCATGGGACACACACACACGCACGCGCACACACACACACACACACACACACACACACACACACACACACGCACACACACACACACACACACACACACACACGCACACACACACACACACACACACACACACACACAGACACACTCACACAGAGTTTATTGCTTGGAAGGGAATCATTATTAGGGATAATTTGGAGGCGATTTTGGGGCTCACCTATTACCTCTGTTTTGGTTCCTCCTGGTCATTAGTGGAGCTGTCAGGAAGATTGAATATTACACGTTTAGAGGGGGGTCTCTGACTCCAGGTGTCAGGGGAGGTTAGGTCGAGCAAACGCTACGACAGATCATCACACACAAAGTCTTGGCCTGTCCCCGCCGCCGCCCCTCAAATGTGTGTTCCTAGTTGAAAAATGAGTTTGCTTAGCAATTTCCCCCGTTTGTGTATTCATCAGTGGGTCGAGATGAGGTTTGAGTTGGAGTGGTTAGGAGTCTCTGATTCGGTTCAACCACTTTGTGTCAGAGGGGAAGAAGTCAAGCACATCTCGCCACATTTTTTCTTTGTGTGTAACAGATTAATCACTCGTTGAGTAGACGTGGTAGAGAGACACTGTGAAATATCAATAAAGAGTCCAATTATAAACGCTGAGGTTGCTCCGTTGTCTGTGAAAAGCCAACCTCTTTAAAGGATTAATTATACTGCTGCCTTTTTACCTGCGGATTTTGTTAAATCTTTTCATGTCTCTGCTTCCATCTATTCTCTGGGCCCTTTTTTTTTTTAATTCGTGGATCAAAAAAAAAGAAGAACGACTTTTTTCTTCCCCAGCAAATGGCAAGGCCACAGTGTGAATTTGCATATTACTAATCTACATAAAATTGCTCCGAAGACGTTGCCTTGTTAAAGTCACACTTGTGTGCACAGTTTGAGCTCAAGCGTGAAAATGTTCAGTAAGCCCGTTAATGTGTCACTGATAACTGTAATACAAAAAATGTAAAACTATAAGCCTCAACTCAACTACACTCTATGGTACACAGTCGTCGTGCATGCCTTTTTCCCGTTGCGCGTGCCGCAGTTTGAGCACAGTGAGTTACTTGTGCTGTTTTTCTGCATCGCTGCGATGACTCTTACTGTGATGATGAATGTTATGAAGATAATAAGACAAACGATTAGATGGCTGCCCGCCATCCCAAACTTTGTGGTGAGGGAAGTCTTGGCGGAGAAGGCTCCTATTAATAGTCGTGTGCGTGAGTGTTGTTGATATATACAAAATGAATGCAAATGTTATCTTCTCCACACATCCCCACCACCAGGGCCAGGCCTGCAGACTGCTCTGTATTCTTTCTGCACTTTAAGGTAAAGCTGGAGAAAATTAAATCATGAAATCATTACAGCGAAAAGGTCAGAACATAAATATTTCATAATCTGGTATTTTCAACGTGAGAGCCAGTGTATGCACGTGTCACTGCATCTGTGAAATAATACAGAATCACCCAGCCGGCTCACGTCGTCCTTTTATTTTCCACACGTGTGAAAATGGTTCAATTACACCACAATTACCTTCAAGTGTGTTATGGGGTAAAGAAAAACCAACCGAAACAACAAGTATGGTAAAAGACTTCCAGATCTTCATCTGGCGCAGTCCGGCTCAGCCCCGTTCAAGCACATCAGCGATATTTCATACCTTACCACGGCAGCTTTCGTGTGTGTGTGTGTGTGTGTATTTGTGTGTGCGCATGTGGGCGTGACTGTGTTCACACATGTGTGTGGGTGTGTGTGTATGTGTGTGTGGGTGTGTGTGTGCGTGTGTGTGTGTGTGTCTCTGTCCATGTGGGACTGAATGTGTGCATACATGTGTACGTGTGAGTGTGTGTGTGTGGTTGTGCCCACCTTTGTGTGTGTGTGTGTGTTGGAGGGGGCTGCCGGTCCCCGGGAGTGTTGGGTTGGTGTCGGTGGTGCTGGTGGATGGGGGGAGCTGGGGGGGGACTAGCCTGGCCTGGCTCCCCACACCCTGGGCTCCCTTAATGATCAGGATTAGAGGGACTGGGGGCCCTCTACTGTAGAAGGAAACAGCTGCCTCCACGCTCATTATTACCTCACAGCTCCACCGAGCGCCGGCAGCTGGAACAAACGTTTCCGAGA
>NC_136943.1:11227273-11233325 GCF_949987615.1 Pollachius pollachius | reverse complement strand
ACCCACCCTCGATGTTACTGGAATTGTGACTAGGCGCTGTCGCGGCAAACTGCCAGATCAACTTTTCTAGGATTTCCATTTGGGCTTGTGTTCGCATACGTGACCCCAACAGAGTAAATTACTTCCAACATTCCTGTTCACAACTTCATGTGTGAACGGGAAATGGAAAAGATAAATAGAAAGTTGCAAATGGAAAAGAAAATATGAATAGTAAATAATAGAATACAATACAATGGAGGGGTTAGGTGTAGGGTAACGCAAAAAGTTTTTGGGTTTGATTCCCAATGGCTCCAGTCTAACTGAAGAGATTTCTCAGTATTATTAACATTGATGACCTGTACCTAAATATATAAATAAATATATATAAAGGTTGCTGTGTGGATAAAGCTCTCTTCTTAAATTGAACAGAACAGAAGAAATCTAAATAGAAAGTGAAGGCAAAGAAAAGAAACGAGTGCAGATGAAAGAAGAGGTCTTCTATGGGCCAGAAGAGAAGAGAAAAAGAAGCAGAAGGCAAGAAAAAACAATGGCAGCGCAGAGCGAATGGAGAAACACAGCAGGGCTTTGGGAGAGGGACGCCAATGCATTTCATATCAATCCACTGTTCGCATGATAAAGTAAACCAACACAGGCACGCATAACAACAGCTCTACAGCCACCGCCCCTCCCCCCCTGTCACATCACTCCCACCTCTGCCAGCCCCTCCGCCGCCTACCTCCATTCAAGACACCGGCACCACGCGGCTACGCATACACTCTGCACCCCCACCCCCCCCCCACATCTCTGCCGTGACACCTAATGAAGTTGACACGGGCCTTTCAACTACGCCTGACTCGGGGTCCTGAATTATTTGTTGGGTTGACGCAATCGGGGCCAAGCGTGACTCGGAACCACTGATCGCTTGCTAAGCTCTCTCCTGCTGTGGGTATCCTTTCTCTCCCTCCCTCTAGCTCTCTCTCCCCTCTCTCTCTCCCTCCCTCTCTCTGTCTCCTGACTGAAGGCATTCCTTTGATTTGCAGAAAAGCACTGTCTCCGTTTCCAACATCTGCCCCTCTCGGTTCCCCCCCCCCGCCCCGGCTCCTCAGGGTGGACACTCTGTGCAGCTGTGTGCACGGATGTGTGCATGCACACATGGGTATATGTGTACTGTAAGTGCGTGAGAGAAAAAGAGAAGGGGAGAAATACAGTGAGAACTCATAAAGTGAGATCTATAGAGAGAGAGAGAGACGGAGGGGGAGAGATAGGGAGAGAGAGAGAGAGAGAGAGAGGGGAGAGAGAGAGAGAGAGAGAGGGAGGGAGAGAGTGGGAGGGGGGGAGGGAGAGGGAGAGAGAGAGAGAGAGAGGGGGTGAGAGAGAGAGAGAGAGGGGGGAGAGAGAGAGTGAGAGAGAGAGGGAGGGAGAGAGAGAGGGGGGGGAGAGAGGGAGTGAGTGAGAGAGAGAGAGAGAGAGTGATGGAGAAGGGGGAGGCGGGCTCATTACAGCTCTTCCTTACAGGCGTCGTTGTATGTGGCTTTTCTATTAACCATATCTGAAAGTGTAATTGTACCTCTGGGTAAGGTGGGGAGGGGGCACAGGGAAGGGTGGGGATGGGACAGTGTTGTCGGCCTGCCAAGCTTTCTCTCAGCGACTAGTGAAGTGTGGTAATCTCACACACCATCTCATTACGGTCTAAACCCTCGGCAGCTGCTCACATTAGGGTTTTATTACACGCTGGTGCTCACAGCTGTGCTGGCAACGCACCGGACAAAATGGTGAGAGAGTCGGACAAAGACGGACAGACACCGGGATTCCAGCAGAAAACATTTGGCTCCCATCAGAAAAATGGAAGAAACTCCCCCCCCCTCCAGTGGGTGGGAGGGGGGGAGAGGTGGAAGGGGGGGATGTAATGGGCCTAGCAGCCTCCCGGCGTGGGTTACCTCCCCGGCCCCGCCCCTCCCTGGCCCCCCACCTCCTCAGGGATGCCTGAGCTATGGAGGCCAAGGACAGTCACACAGATGGACCGGGTGGAGCCCTTACCTCCGCCCGGGACTCCCCTGCCGCCGCCGCCGTCACGGACGGCCGTCACGCAGAGCCGGGCTTTTCGTTTGGTCCCGGGGTCTCCAGTCGCTGCGGTGGCGTTTGCTTCCTGCGCCGTGTAACCGGTCACATCTGTCTTGCATGGATGCGGTGAATGTGACCGGGTTCACGTCAGTTTGCCTTTTCAGTTTGTTGCGTGTGTGCTGGCGTGTGTATGTGTGTGTGTGTGTGTGTGTGTGTGTGTGTGTGTGTGTGTGTGTGTGTGTGTGTGTGTGTGTGTGTGTGTGTGTGTGTGTGTGTGTGCGCTGGTGTTGGTCGGAGAGTGTCTGTGTGATGGTGTGTGCGTGTGTGCGTGTGTGTGTGTGTGTGTGTGTGTGTGTGTGTGTGTGTGCTGGGGTGTGTGTGTGGGTACACACGTGCATGCTTGTGTGCTCTCTGCGGTAGCATGTGGTCTGTGAGGTGGCGTTTGATGCCATTGCACGCATGTGTGATTAATGTGTTCATTTGGGCATGAATGTGAATGTACAGTACAGTACGTACGTCAGCGGTACTGATCACCCGCGTATGTTGTTCGCTGCTTTGCACTCTATGTGAATTGTATGGATCGGTGCTTGTGTGTGGGTGTGTGTGTGTGTGTGTGTGTGTGTGTGTGTGTGTGTGTGTGTGTGTCTGTTTGAGCAAATGTGTGCCATACTGGTAGAGGACACTGGGACGCAGCACACGGTCGATAGGAGGGGGGCCGCGGGGGTGGGGGTGGCCGGAGCCCAGCTGGGATGATTAAACCAGGCACCGTGTCTGCCTGCCGAGGGTCCAGGCAGAGTGGGACCCCAGCCTGGTCCCATTGCCCCTCCTGGTTCAGAGCAGCTCAGAGCTGGGCCGGTAACACAACAGCCTCCCTTAACTAATGGCTTTCTGGGTCCTCGACTCCACTCTGCAGCACCAACGCAGGGACCAGGGTCCGGCCCAGCAGCGGGAAAAGCCATCTGGATAAAGGCTCTCAGTGTCCGGGACTTTGTACTTAATTCCCCAAATGAGCGTTTACTTAGCAGGCCCACTCAGATCCTCTCATCCGCCCCCTCTCATCTTATGTTTAGCGATGTTTGGCATGTTATGAGTGGAGATCTCTGAAGGTAATTTGGCCGTAGAACTGATAGCAGGGAGGTTAACAGCAACAAACCCGCGGCCTGTTTATCAGCGGTGCATTCGCCTTTGGCTCCGTGTGAGGCATGGAGCCCGGCCACTTCACAGCCAGGACCGGCTCGCGTCAAGCTGGGCTGGGGGTTTGTCTAATTTGAGGAATGCCTTCCCCCCCCCCCCGCTTCTCCCCTCCAAAGGCCTGATTAATTTACCATGGCACTGCTCTCCCTTTCTGCTGCGATGGTTCTGTATCATTTGAAATGAAAAGGTTTACTTTGGATGTTGTGATAGAAAAGTGAACCCCCCCCCCCTCTCTCTCTCTCCAGATTACCTAAATATCTTTTTAAAAACCCTCGCTGCATGCCAAGTCAAACAGCTTTAAAATGAATAAATTGACCTGTCCCGGGTTGCTTTTTTTTTAAAACCCTTTGCTTGACAACGATGATAAAACGACACTTTCCGAGAAACATCAAACTGTAACTCTGTAGCCGTGGAGTCAGAGGCAAATGACCTGGTGAGTATAGTAACGCTGTGATTAATCAAGAAGTAGCTTGGGAGCAACATAGTGACCGGCCCTTCGCCTTAACAACCCCCCCCTTCTCTCTGTACAACAGCTTCACTCCCAACTGTTTGTTTGAATAAGTTACAAGCGTTTGAACGGAACCGTTTGATTACAGAACGAGTTGCACCAGCTCGTTAATGATGTTGTTAATGGCGTCCTCAATCATGCACTCAGAAAACCCTTAGAAGACGAAGAAGAAGAAGAGGAGGTGGAGGATGAGGAGGGCGACGAGGAGGAGGACGACGTGGTTAAGGAGGGATCCGAAAGCGCTCAATGCAACAAAGGGTATATTCTCGCTACCCTTCATTGAGTTTCCCTTTTACTGGCGTGTAAAAACAGACTGCTCACAGTTGATCTGTCGCCGTTTCACAGCGTTAAGTAATACGGATAGTGTGGTTTGCGGAGAGAGGCATCCATCTGTGGATGTAAGCAGATTCTTTACGTCACCGCCTCGGTTTTGGCCCGTAAATATGCTGCAGCTTAATCTCCCATCTCTCTTTACGCCGTTATTATCCCTCCCCCCTTCCCACCTCACTCCATCATTTGAAACTTTTCAGCGGTAAACGACCACATGAATGCCAACTCATCCCGCCATATAAGCTGGGGTGGCTGGGAGGGGGGGGAGTGGGGCTGGTGGGGGTGGGGAGCGCCAGAGAGAGATCGTTAGCTGTGGTTATTCTTCTGATAAGGGCCTCACTATTAGAGCTTAATGATTGGTTATCCGCCGCGCAATATGTCTTCATTACGGAAATCGTTATAATGTAATCCTGTGTCGCCGCAGCAGTACCAACAGTGGCTGGTGGAAACACTGCATTTTTCAAGTTTCCTGGATAACTCCCATGATGCACCTGGTGCAGAAGTAAAGGATGTTGCACATTGAGGATATTGATAGTCATTGCTAGGGTCCGTCCGCAAGCAATGGCATTTCGGGAGAGCAAAAGCTGCCGTTCCCCTGCAGGTCATTTCCATGACAAGTATTCATCTTGCAGGAAGTTGAATCATTACCTCCAATGTGAATAGCATTGGACGGATATGTACACTCACACACACACACGCACACGCACACACACAAACACAAAAGAAAAAAAATGCCTCCCCACCCACCCACACACACAAACAAACATGTACACATACAGAACACACACAGACAAACAACCCCACCCACACACAAGCACACATACACACACAAAACTGTCAGCACACACAACGTTGCACACTCAAATTTCCCCACACATGCGCGCACACACTTACACATGCACAGAGAACACCCACGGACAAACAAGACCCCACAAATACCGACACTCACAAAAAGACAAACACACACACACACACACAAAAAAAACCTAAGGAGGTAAAGCTGATTTTAGAGAAGAAAGGCTGGCAGCAGCATCAAAAAGGATTAAGAGGTCATTTTGATTAAGTCGTCTATTGAAGGCGTGGGACAAACATGTTTCTGCTCATTTAACCTTCATATTGCTTCCAGCTTGGGTAACCTGAGAGATTAAGCATGACACTCTTCTGCTATCAGGTAACCATTGATATTGGCCAACACAATCTGGCCCCGGCTCATTTACCATTGCTGTAATGATTGTAATCCTGCTTGTACACATTCATCACACACACACACACACACACACTGATATGTATATGTATGCATACACAAACCCACAATTACCTAAACACAAGAAAATACACATTCATGCACACATGCACATATACAAACACAGATTGCATTCACACTTACACTCACAGACATGCATGCACGCACGCAATTGCACACACACACACACACACACACACACACACACAAACACAAACACACACACACACACCCACACACATGTGTGCGCACATTCATGCACAGATGGACACAGACACACACTTACACGTATACACATTCACCCACGTATGGCAGCATAAATACAGGCGCACACAGACACTCATGAACACACACAAACACACACATACTCACACCGCCGGCAGCACAGACTAAACATGCTGTACGTTTTCTTAATTTCTCCGTGCTGGCAGGGCTGTGGACGGATCATTACACGAAGGCCTAATAAACGCTGCAGCTAACCATGATGGATGTCTGGACAAGTTCACAGTACGCTCTCCCTCTCTCCCCCTGCATCCCCCTCCGCCCCAACACACACACGCACACACACGCACGCACGGCCGTCCCTGGTGATGAGTCGTTCCTGCGGGGACTCGTGGAGGATGAAGTCTCCATCGGTCGTGGACCGGGGGGGGGGGGGGGGGGGTGGTGTGTGTAGGGTTGGGGGGCTGGGGGAGGGGAGTGAAGTAGGGACTTGTGCCGTTTCCATCGCATCCATC
>NC_136943.1:11109773-11224773 GCF_949987615.1 Pollachius pollachius | reverse complement strand
TCTCTTTCAATCCCTCTCTTTCCCTCCCTATCTCTCTCTCTCTCTCTCATCCTCTCTTTTGCTCCCTCTCTCTACCAACTACAGTGAACAGTGCTCCAGGTTTAATAGCCTTTAAGTAACGCAGCCCTTCCACTGCCTTTGAAGAGCAAAGGCTCCATCTCTATCACACACACACACAAATCTCCCATACATGCACATTCTCACGATAACACACACACATATATTCACACCATTACTTTAACATACTGAAAAACACACGCACGCACACACATACACACACACACAAATGCACATACACAGACACACGTGCACACACACAACCACACACACACTTTGCTGTGTGAGCAATATAAAAAAATAAAAAAGTGGAACAGAGGGCCAGCTCTCTCCCTCACACATCAAACGAGGAGCTGAGGGAAGTAATGCGTGGAATGATGTGTGTTTGTGTGCGCACCACCAAGGCCAAGATGCCGTCTGTGCTGGTAGCGTTGTGGTTTTACGTGTACTGCCAGAGGGGGGGGGGGATGCCAAGTACCGTACAGTAGACCCTGGCCAGGCTCAACAGTGATGATGAAGGGCTGCTATTTTACAATTTGCCGTGAAGTGTTAGTCATAAGGCCACTGTTATTACTTCTACTAGGGTTTACTGCTGCTCCACTGAACAAAGTCCAGGGAACGCACCTTACTAGATAGCTTAACGTCAGTGGCTGTTATCACCCCCTGGTTAAAGGGAGCACATTGAGCTTTATTACTATTATCGTTATATATATACAGTCGTCAGCACCGTAAACAACATTGGGGGAGTAGCATATGGTTCCAATGAGAAATGGATGAAGAGGGAAATATAGAAGAAAAAAAAATGAAAGAAAAACGACAGGGGTGGGTTTGTACGCGGCATAGGCCTACTTTGTGTTTGGGTAGTGGTTGTGTGTGCGTGCGGGTGCATATTTGCACGCAGTCGCCTGTGTGTGTGTGTGTGTGTGTGTGTGTGTGTGTGTGTGTGTGTGTGTGTGTGTGTGTGTGTGTGTGTGTGTGTGTGTGTGTGTGTGTGTGTGTGCGTGTGCTTGGCGGTATCTGCGTGGCTGCGAGCTATCACATAACACGGGCACTGAAGGAGAAAGAAGAAAGTTACAATTAGTCCTCCGCTGGGAGCGTAGCCCCGTATACACGGAGCTTATGTTTATGTTTTGAGTCACTCGGTAATTACATGTGTCGGCATTTGTTTTTCCGTCTTCCGTGAAACAAAAAAAGGAATGATAGAGGCACGTAATGAAGTCAGAGCAACTTAAGACATTGAAACGCACAACACAATACAACACAGCGGTTCTCTCGGTATGGTCATATCTGCGGCTCTGGCAGTGTTCTAACGAGCTTTAACGAACGGCGGGGAGGCAGAGAAGCGAGCTGGAACGTGGCGCTAAGGCCCCGTAGCGCTAGGGCCCGTGAGGGGGAGACTGCTATCCCCAGATGGAAAACTTCTGTTGGGGCCGTAATAAGCGTGCATAATGACGTAAACCAGCTTGATAGAGCTCGACGTCGGAGCCCGCGTTCACAGGAGGAATCGGAAACCGAAAGCTATTATAACATCTTTTTTTTCTCCCTTTGACCCCTTTTTATATCCACTGTGATATCCATTTCGGAGACCTAAACATAGTGAAGGAATGTCTATATTAAATGTTTCAACAAACATGTTTCAGTGTTTTAATCCTGTAATCCTGCGTTTCCCACCAGGGACTGGATGAAGAGGCATGTACAAATGATAAAATAACAAAGGTTTGCAGCCGTTTTAAGCAGCTGCATTAACAGGGCAGCCGGCCTGCGACAGCCCTCAGCTCAGCACCCGGTTCACTATATTTGGGATGTCGAGGAAACCCTGAAAAATAGGTTATGTTCTCTGGCACCAGCCGGTGATAAATGCTAAAGGGGTGACCTTATGTCTCCGTCTGCGTGTTATTCTACGGACATTCTCAAAACATACCCAGAACCCGGGGTCGAGACTCCGTCAGCGGGGGTTTAACGATAATATATTTGAACATACCGACGATGTGAGAAAAGACCCTGAGCTGCAGTAAAGCCACAGTCTGGTCACCTTGAGTAACACAAGCTGACCTAGATGTTTGACTTTCATTGCAGCCCTCCTTTTAAAAGGTACGGACCTCCACATCTACATCATTGAGTGCTGCTCCACACATTAAGAAAATGAGGGATATTGTTTAATTTCTATGTGAACCGTGAATACATTTTGGATTTACCTGGTCGATTTCCAGTTATGGGTTGGAAAAACAAAATCCATATCTGGCAAGGTAAACGCGAGCGGGGATTATAGTTTTGTTTGGAACGATTGAACCGACACATATCCACGCACACACACACAAACGTACACACACACACACACAAACACAGACTCCCCCAAACACACACACACACACGTGCACACACATAGACTCCATCAAACACACACACACACACTCAGAAACACAAACACACACTCACAAACACATACACAAACACACACACGCACACACCACTATAGATTAGTTTATTGCGAAAGTGTCCTGTGATTGTGATTTAGTTTCTCATGAACATTCTGATGAAAACCTACTGCTGCGTCCTTGGGGTTGGGCTGAGCAGTCGATACGCCCCGCTAATATCATCCATTGTAAGGCTGCGAGCGTCTGGTAGCTCCCACAGATGAAACAATAGAGGAGGCGGAGGAGGAGGAGAAACAATATTTTGCAGAGTCGACGTTATTGGATTTGGATTGTAACATGGTAGTATCAAGTTAGGCTTAAATGGGCCAGAGAGTATCACGTCGGAATCACAATAGACACGACCAGATTGTTATTGCACTGCAGCTTCCATTAATAATTCAATCATTTGACCTGTGACATGAATTCCCGTAAAACAATCAGTCCCTCTAAGGGCTGTCACGGATATTATTTGAAAATTGTGTAAAGGAGCGAGCGAGTGAGAGAGAGAGAGAGAGAGAGAGAGAGAGAGAGAGAGAGAGAGAGAGAGAGAGAGAGTGTGTATGTGTTTGTGTGTGTGTGTGTGTGTGTGTGTGTGTGTGTGTGTGTGTGTGTGTGTGTGTGTGTGTGTGTGTGTGTGTGTGCTCTGTGTCTATGCACATGTGTGCGTGTATTGACCTTTGCGGTGTGACACAAAAACCGAAGCCCGGGGCTATGGCTACAAGGACAATATTTAGAAAGGCGGAGAGGAGGGATGGCTGGAGAGGAGAAGGGAGACGACTATTGGAGATCAGATGAGGAGAGCGCAGATGAGCCGATAAGGAACAGGGGAAGAGGAGATGAGGAGAACAGAGTGGAGTAGACATGAGCGGGGGGGGGGGAGTTTATGTAAAGGAAAAAGGAATGGAAAATACAGGATATTAGTGGTGAGGTGAGACAGGACAGGGAAGAGAGACACGCAGCTGGCTTGACTTCTTCTGGAGTGTTTCCCTGAGTGTGTGCGTGCCCCAAGGGTTGCCCCGACAAACACAAAGATTGGACGCGTTGCGCAAAGCATGCACTTAGAACTTAAGCAGCACTGGGGAAAAGGTACGAGGAGGAAAGCAGTTTCATGTATGCAAAATGCATTAGGTAGGGGGAGCGGATAGGCCGGTAATCACATAACACATTGTTTCAAGGATCACTACTGGCACAGAATAGAACCATGCTGTTCCTCATCTGAAGCCCTGCCCATCAGGGAGACACACAGGCCAACACATTCACACATCCGCGTGCATGCATGCACACAATCCCACACCCACAGGCTAACAAAACCACACAAACAATCTACCATACATGTGCATCCACACAACAATGCACACCCCCCCCCCCCCCCCCCAACACACACACACACACAATCACAAACACGCACGCACGCACACAAGACTATGGGCGCCGTGTATCAGGCTTCAGACTGGACCCTGCGCAGGGGAAATCTGCCCTGTGATGGCTGTAAATGAGAGCTGTGGCTGGGGCTGTCACATCGGGTTTGGCTGGTCCACAGAGGCTGGCAGTGTAAGGGACATGCTTCTTGCCATGGATATAATGAACTGGCCCATATCTGGAGGGGGCGTTTGGTGGGGGGCGGGGGCAGGGGGAGGGTTCTAACCCAACGAGAAGAACAACTCACAAAGGGAATGGGAGAGAGGCGGGAGGAGAGAGAGGTGTTTGGAGGGGGGGGGGGTGCAAACAAGGGAGGAAATTAGAGAAGAAAATTAAGCAGAGAAAAAGACAAAGGTTGTGGTCAGCGACAGGGGGTGGGAGAGGACTGTGTGGGTGCAGCCGGAGAGAGAGAGAGAGAGAGAGAGAGAGGCAGAGAGAGAGAGGCAGAGTGAGAGAGAGAGAGAGAGCGTGAGAGAGAGAGAGAGAGGCAGAGAGAGAGAGGCAGAGAGAGAGAGGCAGAGTGAGAGAGAGAGAGAGAGAGAGAGAGAGAGAGAGAGAAGCAGAGAGAGAGAAAGAGAATGAAAGGGAGAGAGAACAACAGAGCGAGAGGGAGAAAAAGAAAGCTAATCGCAGCTGTTTTCTGCAGTTATGTTGACAGAGAGGATACCTGCTCTAATTAGAGGTGGCTAATGTGTCTCCAGGTATTCAGAACTTAGCGGCTAGCTTACTGTGGGGTAATTGGGAGAAGAGAACAGAGAACGCCCGCATCGTCCACGAGAGTGGTGGAATGCTTCCCTCTATTCCTTTGTACATCATTAACAGGTGGCGGACATCAAAAAGCTGAATTAATCTAACGCAATGTGGTGCCATCGCCCAGCAGTGTGTTCAAACGGCCATTAGGCTGATGCCGAAAAATTCTTTCAACCCCAAACATTCGCCTACTCACTTCCCTCCCATCCTTCCCCTCCCCTCGACTCCCTCCTCCTACCTCCGGATTTTTGGGGTTCCATCATTCTTTTTCTCTCCCCCTCTCTCTCTCTCTCTCTCTCTCTCTCTCTCTCACTCTCTCTCGGTCTCCTCTCCACCCCGAAGAAGGCCACGTCAACGCTGTCCTACATAAACAGGATTCCGCAATGCAAAGGCAACCATCAGTCTTCATAAAACACGCACACGCGTTCTTCCCTAAAATAATGAATGGCCTCTCTGAGACTAAGGGAAACGTATAGATTTACAATTCACCACTTTACCATACCCCCATACCCCCACCTTCAACACACACACACACCCCCCCCCCCCCCCCCCTCCCCCCTGAGTTTTAATGCATCATAAACACTTGGTGTTTTTTGGTCTCAGTTCCAATAAAAACAGAGAGTAGCAGGGGTGTAATATCTGGAGCTGGGGGAAATTAAATTCTGAAGTTCCTCTCCTCCTCACTGCACCCTCAGCCCTGCGTGCCTGCATGCACACACACACACACACACGCATGGTAACACACATAGCTGCACACACGCATGGCAAGCACGCACTCACACATACATACAGGCAGGCGAACATATATAGGCATGCAGACATGCACGCAGTCAGACACACACGCACAGGCAGACACACACACGCACACATGCAGACACACACAAGCACGCATACAGACACACATACACACAGGCATGCATACACACACACACACACACACACACACACACACACACACACACAGGCATACACACACAAACAGGTAGAGACACATGCCAACACAGAAACACAGGAATGCATACACACATATAAGCATACACATGTGTATGCAGAATATGCACTACGCATACAAGCACACTCATGCAGACAACACTCTCTCTCTTACACACACACAGACACACACACACACACACAAACCAGTTAATCAGCAGCCCTAGGAGAAATCTAAGCCCACATCTACACCCAGTGGAAGGAACTGGATACAACCGCCTCACTCTCCCCCTTTCTCTTAATCACCACCACAACACACATGCTTGTTGATAAATTAGAGGAAATGTTTAGAGAGCTTATGATTCTGCTAAAGTTAATAAATACTGAAATTGATCTTATACAAGGAGGCTAGGGGGGGCAGCTAGGGGAAGCTCAGGGAGGAGATGGAAGGCAGGACGACTGTATTAGAAAATCTCCAATTGCCGCTTTTTTCTTATTATTCTACTTCCACACACCGCTTTTCTGCCTCTGCTGCTATTTTCAAGAGTCCTTTCAGTGTGCGGTGACAAACATAACCCTTCTGACTGGTGGAAATATAAATCATACTTTAGAGTGAAGACAAATGCCTTATCCACTGGGAGCAGCTCCAGGCGAGTCATAATGGCTTCTCTCTCAGACTCCCCCGTCCTTCTCTCTTTCTCTCTCATGGCAGGGAGTTTCCCCGGTCCGAGTTTTAAGTGTCCACCCAGCCGGGAACCGTTCGACGAACACCGCCAGACAGTTCAGAACATAACTACAGCTGAACGGACATTCCTCCTCTAAGCCCTGTGCCATATTTATGTGACGAGCATGTAACTTAGAGGTAGGAGTCGAGGCCCGAAAGGCCAACTGACATTAAACCGCCATTTTGGGTAAACAAAGCGAGACCGAAAAACAAAAATCCTAATTATTCACTGAGTCAGGGCCTTGTGCATACTGCAGCGCGTGTCGAACACAGAGCACATGGCTCGTATTCGTGTCAAGTCTTGTGACTGAGCTGTGTAACATGGATTTCCTAAATACAGCATACCATTTTACCTAGTCTACTTGGCCCAACTTGCCAAGGCTGGCTTAGCACGGAGCAGGCCAGCTGCAAAAGTCTGTCTCCTTCTCTCTCCCCCCACCCTCTCTCTTCCCTTTGCTTTCAGTGCTATCATGTTGCCACTCCTTCTCCTCCAGCCCATTACACAGACCTCTTTATGCTGCGCTAAAAGCCGCTCATGTTCAAACACTCCTGGGAAAAGCCCCTTAAAACACGTCAGGATGAGGGGCACTGTCTGGTAAAATATTAATAGGGAGTTAATTGGTTGTTAATGGACTGCTTGGGTTAGGAGTCGTCGGCCATTAGACCGGCCACGGGAACAACCCATTGAACGAGTGTCAACTTACCACCTACGGTCATAATTGTTTCCCGGTCACTGTACTCCATGAGTTATGCAAACTGGGTGTTGGAGTAATTATTGCCACTTGGCTTTTATATAACGTCCTATGCGGCTGTATTGGCAGCATGCACCCCCCCCCCCCTCCCCCGCACTCTGCCCTCTGCCCTCTGCCCAAACGCCAGCCCCTGTTCCATGTCAGCCTGGCACGGTGGGTGTTCGGTTACATCATTGAGAAACCCCATTGGAGGCGTGGACAATCAACGTCTGTGTTCCATTTCCCCCTTTGTGCATCAAGGAAGTCCAGCGTATTGTTTACACAGAGAAGAAAACAGTTTTACTGTTTTGTTTGTGGGGACTGGAACTACAATTGAGTGTTTAGAAACTCGGTGAGGTTTGTCGTTAGTTGCTACCCAACAGGGACCAAAAAAGAAAAAAGTATTCTCGGCTCGAGCTGAATGTAATATTAATGCAGGAACGACAGAGAAATCAAATGGAATCTAAACCGAGTTCAAATGTTGACATCAACGCATACATTTTTGATTATTGCAAAGCCACCATGCCATTCCTTTAAAAGAAAACCAGAGAGACATGTGATGCAGAGAATATTTTTAGAATAAGAAATGTTTCAGCCAGCCGCTCGCTTCATCTACAATTCCTTTATGAAAAGCGCAAATACTTTGTTTGGTCGGGGAAGCGTACTTGAAATGGCCCTTGAGGTTAGCCAGACTGCCTTTGCTAGTTCAGGCTTTCATCACTATTCACAAAATAGCCATGCTTAATGTAACAAAACTAGTTATGGCAGAGCAGTGATGTAAAAACACGCATGTAAACTTTTGTCAGTTGCTTTAGAAGGTTGAATTTATACGATTATTTTAGTTGAGTTTTTGGTTTCAAATTAGTTATAATTAGTAATTAATATGCCCATGGTAGAACCCTCAATTTAATGATGCATACAATTAAGTATTAACTTGGATGGCAGGACTTTATAGCAGGAAATATATTATGTTATGCAATTTTACCCCTGAACATCAATAATGAAATGGGGATTATGTTCAGATGCTGTTTATTTGTCCAATTACATTGGGTGGCAAATGTCAGCAAACCCCAGATTGTCGATTTTGATTTAGGTGTCAGTTTCAAGAACACCGCTAGATGGCAGTAAAACACAAGGAGACATTTAGAACCGGCAAGCAAGTCTTTGTCATGGACGTGATAAGGAAATCGATAAAATAAGCTGGCTCTTGAGCCTAGGGTGTGATCGCAGCCTCTGAGGTCGTGGCCGGGCCTCCTGTGGAAACTATTTCATGCAGTTCTTGTTTATACATCTACGGAGGACTGTTTAAAGCCATCACTTATACATCCGAAATACATTAAAAGAGACAGGGTTCGTGGAGATTGACTGTATTGACATTAGAAAGCATTCAAAAGACCTGCGAAGAATTTTGGAAAATTCTCGCTCCCCATCTACGGACAATTAACACTCATGCATCACATCGTGGCGGAACATGAAGCTGTACATAATCGGAACCATTTCGCCGGCTCTAGGCGTCCGGCGAAGCCTTTGCCAAGGAGCGGTAACAAGGTGATGACGGAGTCGTCCACCAGCAGTTGCAACAATTGCAAGAGTAGACAGAATATAGCACGGGTTAGTAACACTTTTGTGAAAATGTAGAAAAATTAATACCGTGACAAAAATGTCCATTCACATTAGGGGCAAGACGTGCTGTAGTTGGCAATGACACAGAAAATACCACAAGCAGTACTAAACAAAGATAGCAAACAAATAATCCCCCCCGCTCCCCCAAGTCATTATATACGACATTGGGATAAAATGAGTGAGCGTTTTTTTTTTCTTTTGTCATGATAAAATTACAAATAGATTATCGACAGTATTTTGTAACAGTCAGTCAGCTTGACACATGAAAACCCTTCTGCATCGATATTGCTCAGGGAGATTAATGAATTAAGAAGTTCTGTTCTTGCGAAAGAATCGATATTTGGGCGGACGCAGTCGTTCCCGTACAATCATCTACAAAATATGAGTTCTAAGAAAGTAGCCTAGGATGGGTCGTACTTGGCTTGTATGAAACATATTTTCATCATGCATATTTATGACAAGCTCTGTTCACCCTAACCCATTTTGAGCACAATGTTTTCAATAGCCTAATACATTTATTTTCTCCAATGCTGTTGATCAATATCAAGAAGAAAATGCTGTATGCCTGTTGCAAATACAGAGGAACATAAATTAGACAGATAGAGGCGGAATGTGCGCAAAAAAGTTCAAGTAAAACTTATTGTAGACCTACCATATTATTGTCAGTGTTTTGTTTTAGATTCCCTTTCATGTGTGTATGAATGAATAGGTAGCGAAAGTAATTAAGAGCATGTATCAGTTAGATTATTTGTGTCTAATGGACCACCCATAGCACATGGTTATGCGTTGTTCACTCTCATTACAACACCATGAAGGTCTTTTTCATCTTGTGATTAAAAAAATGTAAGTAACAGTTTTTTTTAAACCCCTTACTACATTTGTTCTGAATGGATGGATTTATGGACAGGAGTCCCAGAGCTTGTGTGAGCCGTGGTTGCAAGCTTGAAGCCCGAGGCTTGGGACGGACGGCAAAGGGTCCTAGCCTGCCTTATGGAAAAGAATGGGCTTGACCATGCCGGTGAGGATCTTCGGCACATGGACGCTCACGATCTCCGAGATCATCTCGGGGAAGCAGACACGGTTCTGCAGCGACTGCGCTTGCACGAAGAGATCGTAGGTGAACTGGTGGAGCTTCCTGATGATCTGGAAGAACAAGAACACAGGACACAGGAACGAGCGACATGAATATCCTGCCGTAGTATGCGTGATGAGATGTAATCGAGGAGTTAAATATTAATAAACTACCAGCGCGACTATGGAAGTATTCGCAGCACAAAGAACGATTTGATATATGAGCCATCATGAATTTGGCAGCCAAATAAAAGTAGATACTGAATCTTCCCAGCCTTCCCCTAAATGGGCTCTAGGGTTTATGGTGCTTGAAGTGTCACGAGGGGTGTGTGTGTATGTGTGTGGGTGTGTTATCTGGATGTTCTCTTAAGAGGCAGTCTTCAACAGCACCCAAGGGTGCCCTGCCAGAAAACGCCCCTTGGAACACGATCCAAAACATTTGGGGATTACAACCTTTAGAAAATAAATCTGCGATATCTTCAATTCCAATCTAGGCGGGTAAACAAGACGCAGGGGCTAAACCGGTGGGTAATGTGACCCGGTATTGCTGTGTGGGACTGGACCCGCTCCGACTTATTTTCAACACAGCGGTGCAAGGACGCATTTATCAACCAATACATCAATGATGCCACTCCTCACACTCCTTGGCAGGAGGGGTTTGCTAACATTGAGACGGTCAAGTACTTCTCAAACTCGCAGACACATCCACATAGAGAAAGTACACCCTCCACACTGCCCAAATAGAAAGAGGTATAAGATGACAAGATTTTGACCATGGAGGGGGGACAGGGGGGGACCATGACATTCTGGTCGGGCTAGCTTAGGCACAGTGTGATGACAGGGATTTTAAACGAAGGATAGGTGGGGTGGGGTTGTTGTTGTGGTGGTGGGGATGGAGGGGCGCTGTGGCGGGACTATGAGCGATTCATTACCGGGTGCAGATAGTCCAGCAGCTGGGTGAGCTGAAACAGTCTCTGGGTGCGGGTGGTCTCGCCGTGGTGGCTTGCCAGGCGGTCCAGCTCGTTGATGTAGGAGGTCCGCAGCTTGTCGAAGCCCTGCTGGTTCTTCAGGCCCTCCACCGGGACTGGGGTGGAAGGAGGGGCAGAAACGTGACATTCGTTCACCAAACCAAACCTCAAATTCATCACATTCTGCTGTGGTCCTTCTCAGCATAGCTTTTCAATAGAAAAAAAATGGAATAAAAAAAGCGATAAGCGCAAAATGACAACATGTCAATATTTACTTTTCACCTTCAGAGTAACGAACTGTGAATTCTGATACGAGTACATCATAAAGGTAAGCCTACAGGCGCAGTGATTGTGAAAGAACCCCACTCTCCAACCAACAGTGGAGAGATGTCTGAGATGGCGCTGAGACGACGGCGGACGGGACTCACTGATGCTGAAGAGGAGCAAGGCCTTCATGCAGAGGTACTCCTCCTGGGTGACCCGCAGCATGCTGAATCGCTGGGAAAGGAGCTGCATCCTCACACAGTGCTCGTACATGCTGGACACCTGCATCCGCTGCCTGGGAGGGGGGGAGGGAACACAGCACATGGGGGGTGGGGCGGGGGGGAGATACACGGTGAGGGAGAGGGGGGATGGGAGGCAGGATTAAAGGTAGGAAAGGGATCCGATGGAGGGGAGAGGGGGTGACAAAGACATCACAAACGTGTAGTGGGCAGTGGGAGGTGGATGGTGTGTGTGTGTGTGTGTGGGGGGGGGGGGGGGGGGGGGGCGTTCGCAATGAAGGCACCCGAAGATGGTCGTACAGAGGGGGAGGGGGAGAGGGAAAGAAAAAGAAGAAAAAAAAGTAGCGGTACAGGTGAGAAAAATAAGCGAAGACGGATAATGGAAAATGAGAAGGAGACGGAGAGGCAGAGAAAAATGAGGGTCAGATGCAAGGGCACGCGTATCCATTACCATTCAGGTCGGCTGCAGCCAGCTAGAGTGACAGAGGTCTAATGCAGACTGAATGAGCACTTTGCTGGCCGCGTGAAACATCAGACAGACGCGGGCAGCTCCAGGGGACCAGGGGCTTGCTTTAGGATTCCACACACACAACCTTCCTCAACGCTGCGCTGACTGAACCCAGCTCTCTCATGGAAAAGAGGGGCAGTGTAGGGGAAACCCACCATCTCGCTGTTATGATACGGCTGCTTCTCTGCTACACAATCAAATATGTAGGGCACTTCCTATGATTGAGTCACTTGTTTCTCTTCCTGTTTATGCGTGCTACGTTTGTAGTCTAAACCCGTTCATGAATGATTTCCACCTACAGAATCGTGATGTGTTTAGTATATTTATCATATACACCACTAGTTAAATGTCAGTATTTTTCCATAATATTTCTTAATGACATTGTAACAACTGAGGGGGGCGGGGGGGATAGTGGGCACCTATGATACATGTTTAACTATAACATCATTATTTTATAAAAGTATATATATGTTTTGCATGGCTGATTTTAGTGGCTCTAGTAATCCTGGATGCATGTACGGGAAATACTCAACATAAAAGCCTGCTCATGTGTCTCGATACCACCCCAAGATCTAAGACAGTGAGGCGGTGTGAAGGGGCCAAAACATTTCCAGAGCAGTTAGAACGGTAGCTTTATGAGGGGAGCTAAAAAATAAAAGTGAAAGCTTTAAGATGAAAGCAAAATAACTGAAAACAGAGACAGAAGCTCTGATCTTGGTTAAATTGACGAGGATGTTTCAATCTTGAAGTAGAATAAATGATGAATTCAGGCGATTCCTCTTGGGGCTATGTGTTAAGCAGGTGCAAGGGGGGAAAGAAGGGAAATAAAAAATATATACTTGTTTACTCCACAATGAATAAGTGTGCTCACTTTGTGTTCCCAGTGACAGTTCAAACCTCCTGATTCATCAACAAACTATAATGCCAACTTTGTTGTGGGGGTGAGCAGACAGGCAATAGTTTATTCAATAGAGAACAAACTTAATAACGGAAAAGGGAAACTTTTTCGTTAAGGGAAAATAGCTTAGGAAATGCAATGTTTAGCTGTTGACATACTCATCAAAGATCAGGTCTGGAGCAAAGTACAGCATGGAGCCATTAGTGAGCGTATAAGACCTCCATCCAAGGGCAAACACCATCACCCCCATCCACGAAGACTGGATCACGAACATCTGGTCGTCCACGTGCAGGTCGCGGAAACCTGCCCAGGTGAGGGGGGATCAGTCACCTGACCACTCTTTTTATGTGTATTACTACATTACTACATTCATGAAAAAATAATTCTCCATTCTTTAAACAAAGACATGGTTTGTATGTATAGTGTGAGGTGGTGTTTCTTCTGTTATACGCGTGAACACATCGCCCTCTAGTGGCAGATATCAGAAATATGGTGATTCTGTTGGATCTTTTCCTCAAATGTGTTTTAAATCTTTGCTCTGCCACGGTTTGCATTTAATAGAGAAAACAAATGTGTATGACTGTATGTTAACCTTTATGAAAATATTAAATCTGAAAGGAGCTTTTGGCCAGGTCTTGTTTAGCGTTAAACATTTGGCCTTGGCTAGCATTAGAGATGGTGAGATGCTCTTTGACTTTGTATTTGTATGTATGTGTGTATATAAATGCTGATGTACATAGCTTATATTGATATAATTTCCTTTTTGTTCATTCTTCCAACATAATATATGCTAAAATACCACCTGAGAGAATAATTTTCCAAACTACCACTTCATTGATGAGACTAGACTGCTTGATAACTTTAGACAAGCTAGAAAGGGCGAGATATAGCGAGTCTCTCATACACATACACACACACACACACACACACACACACACACACACACACACACACACACACACACACACACACACACACACACACACACACACACACAAAGCGATTGAGACACAAAAAAAAGTGACATATAAAGATAGAGAGTCATACAGAGATAATCAGAAAGATAGAAATAAAGAGACATAGACAAGTGACACAGAAAGATTTTGACAAACAGAGAGATAGGCACAGAGACAGACATACAGCAAGATAGAGAGAGAGACAGTGATATAGACATATACAGAGAAAGATAGTGACACAGACAGACATACAGCAAGATAGAGAGAGAGATAGACATACACAGAGAAAGATAGAGACACAGACAGAAACACAGCAAGATAGATAGAGAGAGAGAGAGAGAGAGAGAGAGAGAGAGAGAGAGAGAGAGAGAGAGAGAGACATAGATAAAGAGAGACACAGAGAAAGACAGAGTGAGATAGCAAGACAGGGTGCTAGACGTACACAAAGCAAGCGAGAGCGAGAGATGGATATACTGAGACTGAGCTAGAGAGAAAGAGAGATAGAAAAGAGACGGATAGACAAGAGATGATAGACACACCCGCAGACTGTTAGAGACCGACAGACAGATAGATAGACAGACAGACAGACAGACAGACAGACAGGCAGACAGACACCACAGAAGTGTACCTGGTATGGCTTTGGCCCAGTGCACCACCGTGACCAGCTGCCTCTCTCCCAGCTCGTTGAGGCTGGTCAGCAGGGAGCTGGGGCTGTCGGGCAGCGTGGGGTCATGGCCCGCATTGACCACCATGGGTTCAATGGCCTGCAGCTGGCTAAGCAGGGAGAGACAGGAGTGCAGGCTTGGAGAGGGACCACGGGCCAGGCTCTGAGGGCAGGCTGCAGCTGGGAGGAGACAAGGAGCAGGGCCTTAGCCGAAGCAGACAGACCCGCCTAACACAGTGGTGGAGGAGAGAACGAACAGGTCAATGGATGTACGGTGACGCAGGCTGGATGGATCGATGTTAAGCACAACCACATAGCATTAGACAAAGGAAGTGACCTGCGCCCCGCCACACTTTCCACCCGGTGATGACCCTCAACCCTCTCTCTACACTCTAAATAATATTGATTATAATATAATAAGCGATTTCTTAAAAAGTTTGTTATAAATATTTGAACAAATTGCCCCCTCATGTTTTTCGTACTGAAAGGCATTGCTGTGGAGGACCGCGTCAGTAATACCGATGATATTCCTGCTACTGTCAGATCGGTCTCAAGTCACTTTGGAATGAGGGAAGCTAAACCTGAGGTTGGACAGAATACCGACAAATACAAAGCGACAGAATACAGACAGAGAGCCTGAGCCTCACCTGCGTGGCTTGTGGGGGCGATCCTGCTGGCATCGAACACTCGATCACTCCCAGACGCCTGGGGCATCTCTTCATCCCTGCTTCGCGTTTGACTGGCAACCTTTAGCCTCCGACCTGAATAGAATGGAATAGAAGAGATAAGGATAGAATCGCACGTGATAGAGACGATGGAAAGGATAGGACATTTTCTAACCCAAACAACTATTTATTCAATTAAAAACCAATTAAGTCAATTAAAGTGGATAGACTAAAGGAAAACGATGAATAGTTCCAAATGCTGTATATCAAGCCAACCATTTTATTTGCTGTGCTTATTACACAAAACAGGACAAGGCCAATAAAGGAAAACAGCTTGACGAATGGGGAGCGAGACAAAGAGCCAACATTAAATAAGAAAATTATGAAACTAATATTGTTATTCATTTCCATAAGGTTGTGGGCGAGCGTTGCTTTGGTTTGGCACTTTCCTCCTGGAATGTGCCGTTGGCCTGCGCTGAAATGAAATGGCTACAGTACTTCTGCCGATATTTAGCACTCGTAACAATAACTCGAACGATACCCTACGAGAGTTCTGTACTTTGTTAATGCATAATAATGAAAAAAAAAAAGAATATATATATATATTCTTTTTTTTTTATATTCGTGTAGTCAAGGTGGGGTCCTATTGTTGTTAAGGCGGCCGCCTTAACTATACAGTGCTGAGGGAAACACTGGAGGGGGAGACAGGGAGAGATAGGGGGACCGGAAGAGAGGGAGACAGGGAGAGGGAGAGAGGGAGACAGGGAGAGAGGGAGAGAGGGAGACAGGGAGAGAGGGAGACAGGGGGTAAGGGAGACCGGGAGTAAGGGAGAGAGGCTCACCTTTGAGGCTCATGCCAGACATGAAGCATCTCTTTAAGCGGCACGAGGCACAGTTCTTTCGCCTCAGTTTGTCGATGGTGCAGTCATTGCGGCTAGCACAGAGGTGGTTCTGTTTACCTAGAGACACGCGGGCACACGCATGAGTGCACACACAAAAGCACACACACACGCGCACTGTACTTAAGCAATGCCCCCGCTACCAGTCGTAACAACAACATGTAGGCGTGAACCAATAACAAAAAAACTAGCTCTACCTCTCTCGCGCTTTCTCTCTCTCTCTCTCTCTCTCTCTCTCTCTCTCTCTCTCTCTCTACCGCTTCAATCTAAGGTCACTCTGCCCCGTCTACGTGAGAGAGTTGGTGGGCTTAATTGAACGGGATGGCAAATAATGGCCAATAGGCGTTTTATGTGTGCGTATGTTTGTAAAGTGTGTGTACTGTTTTTAGAGGTGACGTAAATTAACATTTGTGTGTACTTTCAGCTGTAACTGCGTTATAGTTGTTTCAAGTTGTTGTTTAGTGTGCATCAAAGTTGGTGGATGCATGTGTGTGTGTGTGTACCTGCTGCAGCCCTCTTGAAGAACACCTTGCAGCTTCCGCAGGTGACGGCCCCGTAATGACAACCCGAGGCATCGTCGCCACACACTTGACACACTCTACGGTCTGACAGGTACATGCTCATTCCTGGGAACGCATCATCATATCTACACAAACACACACACGCACACACACACACACACAAACCGCAGAATAAAAGAGTAGAGTATTACACCAGTATGCCTATTTGAAAGAGAATAGATCACATATCACAGAAAGAGATATTAAAGAAATATTAACTCAAAGGTGTTAATGTGTCAAAGCCTTTTGGAGAGCCATTCCACCTTTGCTCTTAGGGCTGAATCACAAGACGGTCTTATCGTTGAAAAGACATCCTAGCAAAGGGAAGCAAGGCAATGCCGACACACGAAGCCATGAACTGGGGTTGGCCCCAGAACACAAGAGCTACAGTTCAGCATAGCTATTCATAGAGATGACAACGTGTGTAAAAGGTAGATTATCAATAAATCCCATTAGCTAAGCACCTCAGAATGGCACTGCTCCACGAGTAAAACGTAGGAAACTTTAGAAAGATGGCGGCAATAAAACTAAATAATATTGGTTTTCTTCAGATTATTATTTTGGAGAATGGACTCATTGAGGGATATTTTTTTTACTAATATAATATCATATTTGTATATATATATATATATATATATATATATATTAATACAAACCAAAATGAAACTTATTCGTAAAAAACGATTTAATAGTCGCATTTGTAATGGCACTGATAAACGTCCTTTAATTTTAGCAGTATAATAAGACGTCACAAAAAACAAATTCTGGGGTTTAGAGGTTTAGGCTGAGTTGTACAACACCATTCACTAGAGTCCTTACATCCTTCTCATGAGTACAAATGACATTATGCTGAAATGTGTATAGGTCACCAACGTAGACAGCTGCATCATCGTCCGCCAACCTTACTTTCACCCTACCATGGTTAAATAAAACTGCAACAACTGCAGTCAAATAGGCACGGTGTATGAAGACTAAAATTATTTGAAGTGTCATCAGAGGGAGGCCTTTGGCCTATTGATTATCAAAATGAACTTTGCGGACCTACCTGAAACTTGGATCTCTGTATTCAACCCAGCTGGGAGATTCGATCTTGATGTTGGAGTAATGTCCCAGGCATTGTGGAACCGCAGTTTGGTAACTTTCCACCTGGCCGTACCCCTGAGCCATCACTGTCTGTAAGCCACTGTTTGCATCCCCGTTGCCGTCGCTGGAGGGGGCACAATAGCAGTGTTGCCTCGGTCCAAAAGAGGGTTGCCCATAGTTACAGTATTTGCAGGACAAATTATGTCCGCACGATCTACTTCTCTCCGGTTCGGTCCGACCGCTGTATAGTACATGCTCACCGACGCACCACATCCCCGGTGTGTCCCTGAAAAGTGGCGGGGTCGCCGTTTGAGTCGAGGTCTTGACGTGCAGCAATTCGTCCTGTCGGGTTGGAGCGGACGGCTCGTCCACAGCGTTCATGATGAACAAGTTGGACTCCTTGACGACACATCGTGCTATCGCGGGACGAGCACGCGTCTCGGGCAGCGCGGAGTCCTCTTGACTGGATCCGAGCAGACCCATACAGCTGCCCTGATACATGTCATCAGACACCTGATCGAAGGCGCCCTGCTCCATCTCCTCCGGGTCCTTCGGCTGCCCCCTGATCACTTCGGGGGACCCGCTCACCCCTGGTCCGAACTCTGGCGCACTTTGCGTGCTGTTGGCGGCGGCAGACGGGACGCTTTCTGCGAAGGCGTTCTTGGAGCAATTATTCAGGTCGTTGGGCTGTGGAGCCGAATCCAAGCCCAGGGACACGGATACGGCGGTGCTGAGCTCGATGGTCACCGGGCAGGGACATGTCTCGCCTGTGATATATTGCTGATCGCGTCCGTTCGCTGTCGACGAGCTCGGAGTTAGTCCGAGTGCAGACGCTTTCACGTGGAAAGACATCTTTGATTGTTTCTTTACGGTGGATTTATAACTATACAAGAGGAGAAACAGTTTTTCCGACAAGAGGGGACTGGCTTACCATACGAAGACTCAGTCATGTATTAAGATCACTCTCAACGCAGCTTATTTTTCGTAGTGAATTAAAGTATTCTCCAATTTGCTCTGCGAAGGACAGCGGTCGTTCGGTTTCAATTCATGCCTGTGTGTTCTAATGAATTATGTATCCAGCCAAATCACACGTTGAGGTTTTACCTAATCTTGCAAGTGTTGTTTTTTTCCCCTTCCAAAAGTAAAACCACTCGATCGTTACTTCTCAACGCTTCTTTGACGTACAAGGGGGGGTGGGGGTGGGGGTGGGGGGGGGGGGGGGGGGGGGGGGGTGAAAGTATGTCGGCAACTTCAGCGAGAAAAAATACAGACTGTCATGTCATTTGGTAGCCAGCGTCGCGCCTCCCCGCCTCTAGATCTCGGCTGCCGAATGGCGAATTCGCTTTAATCTCGCGTTGCCAATCCCACGAGACAACCAACCAGATCAGTACAGGTACAGCAGCCTCGGAGACACCCCCGTCTTTTGAGGTTTTTGAAAGTTTTTAATCATAGAAGTGGAATGCTATGGTTTGGTTATTCTTTTTCTATTCAATATGTAGTAAATTGAAGGTGGACAACTTAATCAAATTGATTTGTAACATTTTATTATTGTTTTACGATCATTCATCATTGATTACTGGTAACCACACACAAACACATTACAGGCAATTGTTGGCATACACATTACAAATGTAGGATACATAAAGATACGATTGGTATACTTGGTAGGCACATATTGACTTCCCTAGGCTATATACTACCAATTTTAACAGACACAATTATGGTTAGGTTTTTGGCAATGCGATCTAGAAACCATTGATTGAATACACGGCATTTTTTTTTCAGTGTTCTACATTTAATGGATCTTCGAACACTAAGTGACAAATCATTTAAATTAAAATCAAATGAGACCGTGGAACGTTGGGTTGGCGTTCTGACTGCGCAGGATGAACATCAAGAACAGTGTCAAACTTTATTATCTCTGTCTTTGTCAGTTTCTTTCTGCCTCATTATGACGCTTATATGGTCGCTCTCACATGGACTCGAACTCATCGATGCGCTGCTTCGTGTTGCCCTGTCGGATCTGACGGAGGGTCTTGTATTTGTCTCGACCCGCCTTGACGTTTGCCGCGTGGATCAGGTCGTTCGGGGTCTTCTTGGTCTCGTCTACGGCGCAGGCCAACTCAGTGCTCAAGAACTGATGGAGAGAGCCAGATGGAGCGCCGGGCCACGCGCGCGCGTGCACACGCGCGCGCGCGCACACACACACACACACACACACACACACACACACACACACACATACACACACACGTAAACCTCACACAAAAGACTGGATAAACAGCCCACCCCCCAAAACACATGCAAAAATAGGCATACTAATCAAAAACTTCTATTGTGTTTTTCTGTTATTTTTGGTATAGTCTACCACATTACAATGTTTCTTTTTTGGTGAGGAAGGGATGCAATTTATTTTCTTCATAATAGGACTGGAGGAAAACAGCAGATTCCTCTATACCTGATAAGGCAACATGGAAGGCCTGATAAAATATATTTTTTATTCTGTGCAAATATATAAGATATTGTTACATTGGTAAAAAGATTGGTTGGAAAGCAGGCTGCAAGATGCCATTGACAAAGGCAAAATATCCCTATTACTGTCTATTTACTTGTATATAATGGTACTCATTTTTTTGGATAACTTCTATAATGGTTAAAAGGGCCTGTTTATAATTTTTAGAGAAGGTCATGCACTTTGTATCTTTGCATTTACGGTTATTTTATTAACTTCACTGTTGTTCTATAAATAAATAAAATATTTGTAATTTTTAGTAATTATATTCTTATTCTCTTTGGTTCTTCCTCCCAAGTGTTGGAATTCCTAATTCCAGTTTCAATATTCATCATCATTATCCTAAAATTGGCATCATATGAAATGCCTAATGAGTCCTCCTTAGCTGATGCAGATATAGTTCCGATACATAAGGTTTTTTTTTTTTTTTACCGGCCAATCAATAGCTTATTACGCAGCCCTTCTTCCTCTTCACCTGCCAAACGGTAGCCTATACATCTCTCATTCATTGGCTCGTGTCAGGTACTCATTTTCGACCCGGTTCTATACCCCCTTACAAATAAGTAATTTATATTGTTTTATGTTTAAATATATCTAATGTGTGATTTACAGTATATACTTGTACGTGTAGAGCCAAACGGCCCAGACCTTGAGATTCTTGCGTAGCATCTTGTTCTTTTGGGCCTCGGTGACTCTCTTCTCCTCGCTGCGGTCCCGCACCATGTCCGGTGAGGTTAGCTCGGCGCTAGCCTCCGCGCTGCTCTCGTCCGTCTCGTCGTGCTCGTGCATGTGGCTGTGCACCGAGGCTTGGATGTGGACACCCATGAGTTTGCTCTTCAGATCCACTTCAGTTCGTTCAAGGTCACCCTCCACAGCCATTGCCTGTCAACACATGCACATTGGGGAGTTCAGAAGCCTCCCATTGTTGAAGCCACAGTGGTTTCCAAATGGAAGGTTTCTGCCTGGGAATGTTGGGAAGAACTCACCCTGATATAAACCCGTTTAATTATAAATGGGAACTCAATCACAGTGACTCTTATCAACAAGTCAAACATTTGTAATGAAGATACAATAATGAAGAATAGTCAAATATTTTGTTTTAATACAAAATGATGTTATAATATAATTATCAAACAACAAAAGCCGGATATAACTGCCAGTGCCACACGCACATGTGTTGGCACTTACTGGCAAACAGGCACACTTTGTGTGCCAAGAGCTTCCTTGCCCCACCCCCTTTTTCTTAACTTGACGTTAGCGCTGTCGCCACTGGTCCAATTTCTGAAGTTTTAGGAATTAGACAACGATGCGCTAAGTGATAGAAAACCTAACTTTTTTTCGTAGTTTATTTTCTTTTCTACCAAGGTCTCAGTGGAGTCACTGAGCTCATCTTTAATTCATTCATCATCACTTAACTTTTTTTGCTGATGCTCACCCTTGTCTGCCACCTCTTTGCCTCCTCGTCCTTTTTTTTCTTGGCATCTTCCAGCTTGGATATTTTAGAGGTAAGCTCTGCAAGCTCCGTGGCCTTCACACACAAATGGGGGACAAGGGACTGATAAGAGATCCAGGATTTCAGATAAGGTTTTCGGCTTAACAATGTGTTAATTTATATGCAAAAAAACTTCAGATAATTCTTTAACTGGGAAGGGGAATGAGGTATGTGAACTTGATCTAAATATATAAGTAACCTGTGATTTATGTGCGAAAAAAGAAAAGAGAAACATTTCTTCAGAGTCTTGTGACTTCTCGATATCTTTGGAGTGTGTGGGTCTTAATGTGTACATTAAATGTACAGAGTTGGGCAACAGCACCAGATTCTCCTGGTTCTTCAGCTGCTGCTCCGACTGGTTCATCAGCGCTGCCTTGGCCTCCACCGCTTCCTTGCGGTCCTTGTCGAGACGCTCAGCCTCCTCCTGAGCAATCTTTCTCTCCTTCTCAAACTCCAGGGCCCTCCGAGTCTGCTCCTCCAGCTCTGAAGAACACAAACCATCCAAGGTTTCATCACCACACACACACACACACATACAAAAGGCGTTGTGCGGACACAGATGAACGAGAACTTATTGACTCTACACAACAAGCAGATATTGTTTCTAAACTACCATTCATAAAGAGATAATTACCACTGAGACGGAAAATTCTGAAACCGAGAGATGTTCCAAAAAAAAGAAGAAGCCTGCTTTGTGTCTTTGCATGACACTGGGGAAAGGAAGATGTGATTTAGACTCATTTGTATTTGGATTCTTGTCATACCGTCCTGAGCTCTCTTTGTCTGCTCCTCAATCTGTCTCAGTCTCTCCATCAACTCCATGGTCTCCCGGGCAATCTTCTCAGTTTCCTTCTCTGCGTTCTCACGCTTTTTTTTCTCCTTCGCAAGCAGAGCCCTGACAAAATAATTAATAATTGCAGCCAAAACTTTTTCACAGCGCATGACGACTTTGTGCAAACGATACCTCGACAAAAAAACGGTAGAGTTCCCTCGTCCTCACCTCTCCATTTGCCGTTTGTTCTTCTCCTCCTTGGCCTGGGCCTTCATCTGCTGGACCTCGATGGTGTCTGGCTTCCTCCTCCTCATATACAGGTCGTGGTTGCCCATGCACAGGGCCAGGATGCGTTTGTTGATGCGCAGCCGTGGAGCGTAAAAAACAAAGTCCTTGGAACAAAGGTACAGATGAAATGACACAGGATTACAAATTTGACTGGTGCTCAAATACATCACCGGCATCACATCCTTTAAGTAACTTATTCAGACACTGTGGCCATTAAAGAGATGTATGTGAGACCTTATTTGGCCCGAGGAGTTTTTAAAGGTGGCGGCATAGCGGCAAACAAGGAAAAGTCGAAGTACCGGGGCTTTCTTGTCAATTGGCTTGATGACAAATTTCTTGTCATTAAAAGAGATGTTTCGAATTTCACTCCATGGAAAGCCAATCTTTGGAGTCATCCTGGTGTTTTATGGAGACAGAGATGATGAGCTCATTGAAATCAGACACAATAGCTTAACCATGGACAGTGCTGCTATATGGCTTTGCCAAATGGTTCCTACTTGTCCGTCTTGTCATATATGTTGAGGCCGAGGG
The DNA here is from genome assembly GCF_949987615.1 of Pollachius pollachius. Taxonomy (NCBI): domain Eukaryota; kingdom Metazoa; phylum Chordata; class Actinopteri; order Gadiformes; family Gadidae; genus Pollachius; species Pollachius pollachius. The sequence goes on along the minus strand of NC_136943.1, from coordinate 11,201,755 downwards.
CGTCTACACCCAGCCACAGTTCGGATCCTTTCTTGTTCTTGATGTTGAAGTAGTTGACCCCGTACATCTCAAGGTCCTGGGCGATCTTCAGATATTCCACCATGCCATCTTCTCTGTGGAGTAAATTCTCCAGGACATAAGACCACAGGGATGTTTACCCAGCAGTGTGTGTGTGTGTGTGTGTGTGTGTATGTGTGTGTGTGTGTGTTTGTGTGTGTGCATGTGTGCACGCAAGCTCTTCAGAGCTGTGTTACCTCAGCATTCCCTTGTGTTCCTGGTGCCAGACCTGGATCCGTTCCTCCCACTGACTGTTGTTGAGCTTGTGTTGCTCCAAAACCCTGGTTTTCATCACAAAAACAAACAAACAAACAGATCAATACAGCATCAATTTAATCTTGAAAAAATGAAAACAACAAAAACAACAACACGTGCTTAATAAATAAAAAACTTCTCAGAAAAATACTACCTTAATTGATATCAATTATTTAGCAAGCATGAGGTCACCTCTGCGGCAGTAGCTTCTCTTTTGCCAGGTATCCTGGGATGTGATAGTCCTTTCTGTAATCCCCATGTTTGGTTTGAACTGCGTAAGAGGCAAGCAGCACTGCGGTCTCCGGTGGGCAGTAGATGTCATCATTCAGAATGCTTTCTTTAACCTGAAACACATTACAGGCATTTAAACAGTACATCACAGATACGCTGAGTTTTATCAATTACTCTAGCAAAACAAATGTGAACATGAAGTGGCTGTCGCAGCAGGCCTCTGCAATTATAGTCCATTAAAAATTAAATTAATATCAAACACAGACACAGACACACACTTCTTTGCTTATGTGTGTAACGGCCAATTCAAATGTGTATGCGTTGTTGTTCTTTTGACTGTGAAAAGGGGGGAACGAGTGTTCTTTGGTGCTCGCATGCAGGCTGTCACTCATAACCTGCAGGAAGAAGAGTCGCTGCGTGGCCTCCTGAATTAGCTCGTCGGCGACGTCTTCCGGGTAAAACTTGCCTCTGAACTTGATCAACAGGGGGTTTTCCCGCTTTACATCTTGTGCCGTTACCTGGGATGGGGATTCCCTCAGCAGGGCGACAGTGCGATTTTAATTAGGCGCTAATGAGCCTCGGGGGCTAATGTGCCCCCATGGTCGTAACAATCACTAAGGGGAGCGGGTATGAATAATAGCATGATGTAAGGTTTACAAAGAAAGCATACATGAACTACACCCATACCCGCTTGTTGAGTTTGAGCCAGGTGGAGAATCCTTTAGTATCCTGGAACTGAAGGCCGAAGAACCAGGTCTCTCTCAACCCAATTGTTTTCACTATCTGATTCCACAAAGGAAACACAAAATGAAATCCATGAAATGGATCTCGTTAAACGAGAATTATGGGGCGCACGTGATTGGAGTCAGGCTCATGGGCAGGCCCATGCAGCGGTGTAGGCCTACCTGGTCAAAGAGTTGCTTGCCGGTGGTGCTGTGGAGGATAGCGAACTCCAGCTCGGCGTCCATGGTTGTAACGCGAACATTTATCTGTCAGAAACACATTGAGACAGAGCAATGGGGAGGGTCCCCGACAGGTCAGGCCTTGTGTGCCATGAAACACAAAAGATAACGGGTGCAGATGCAGAACAGTTCTGTGACATAACAATGGTTTGCTAATAAACTAACTTTGCCTTCCAACTTTGACACATTCCTTTTGATATATTTTTCACAGGTAAATGACCAAAAAAGCAATACAAGGGGTTCCTTACATTCTTCTGTTCAACCAGGAGCATCCAATCGCAAGAGGTTGGTGGGGACTACAATCAGAAAATGAAGCCCACAGTTTAGTTGCGATACATTCACGACTGAAACCATGGGGTTCACAAAGTCATTTACGATTGGGTTCCAGTGATGAGACTCTTTGTTTGGCGTTAATCTTACATGCATCTTTTTTAAACGCTACTCGCTGTTGTTCTTGTTCATGACATAGGCCTAACCATTTCAAAGTGTGTGTTGAAGTAGGCTTATAGGCACATGGGATTATATGCTTATTGCGTACTTTGTCCTTCATACATGATTGTTACTTTAATTGTGGTTAAATGTGAGATTCCAGAGACACAACACATTCCCTCTCTCTACTAATAATATATGCTATTTGTGTTAATTTTATGTTCCATTCATCCAAAACAAAACAATAAATAATAAACAAATAAAGGCAAGTATAATAACGGTAAGTGATTTACGTACAGAAAATAATACAATTCATGTATGATGTACTGACAACAATAACATGCACATGACAATGCCTCTGGAAATGAAAGAATATAATACAATACTGTTAGCTAAATCTCCATTCCATTGTTGCTTGACAACATAAAAAGTACAACTTGTTTCAAACCACAATGGCAACCAGGGCCAACTAGAGTAACAACTATTATGTTTAAAAACGGGGAGAGATTTTACGAGTCTGTAAACAACCGTGGCAACTGCAAGTGGTACACAACTGCAGGAATGTTAAAGTAATTAATGTCATCCTATGCAGGCATGAAGGTTAGAATTTAATCAACCTAGGTATGAGATACTATTTCAGTTTGAAGTATAGAGCAGCTCCAGGTTCATCCTGGGGCTGCTCAATAGAATTTAAAAGGAAATGTTATCATCCCTGCAAAGACCATGAACCTTTCTGTTGGGTAAACTGAAACACTGTGACCAGGAGACGGGACGATTCCTTACTTTTTTCTCACACATTAAGGAGCATTAAGAGCTTGTAGATGGTTAAACAGTGCAAATTGTAACGGCCTGAGAATGGGACTGAAGATTGCCAAGAGTTTGGGGTAATGTTTTAGCTTTAACATGTGACGACAACCCTCCAAAGGGGTATTTGTAAAATGATGTGTTAAGCAGCGTTAAAAAATATTAATAATAACAATAGGTCACAATCATAAAAAAAAAAGTGTGTACTACTACTACTAATAATAATACTAATAGAGATGTTTGACACGAGATGTTTGATTAGACATTTGAGATCACTGTGGCACTGTTTTGCCCAAATACTCTGCAACAAAGTAAATAGGAACACTGTTTCACTTACAATGCCAACACAAAACAGATGCAGAACAGAAACTCTGTAAGCTTAGACGATAACCACATGTTGTTTGTTCCAGCAAAATTCCTCATAATAGAAAAAAAAGTTAAAAAAATATATATTCAAAGCCTAGTGTGCAAGTTCAGCCGCCTCACAGGCCTAAGAATTACCTCAGCCGTGGCTCAGAATACCAGGTAAATGTAAAATACGGTAAAGATAAAGATTATATTAGGAAACAGTATAAAAATCATACTTACAATCGACATTGTATAGCTTTTATCTTCTATACCTGACCCAAACAGGTTCCCAAAGTGGCCTTTACGCTGCAGAGTCATATGAAAGTGCTTGTGATGCCTGCAAGGATTATAGACTTGTTTCAAATGGACCATTGTGTTGCCCCCAAGGCTTTCTCTTGGTTAATCCAGCGATACCTCTGGAGCTAGGGCCTGATCCTACACGAGTTTATCGTCAGACATCCAAGAAGCCATGTGATCTGACACATAAACTATTTCTGAGTTCTGGAATGGGCTCATGCCATTGCACTTTCACCAACAACAACAAATAACAAGTCTAACCTTAACCATAATAAAATTATGTATATATAAACTAGGCCTATAGGCCATATTACAATAATTATCCATCATACAACGGATGGTCGATTTATTAGGGCACACAAAGAAAATGTCTTCACAAAGCAACTTCATATTTTATTTAGTCATTAGGGTAATAACAGCCACCATTAATGGAAATGTAATAGTTTCTGGAAAAGAACAGAAGGAGGTAGTATCAAAGGGCCTGTGAGCTCTGATGTCCGAACGGAGGTCACAGTATACGTGCACCATACGTAGCCCGTTCCCCTTCGGCCGTGCGCGCCTCCATGCGCGCACACGCAAGCTATTGTGTTTTTATTAGGGCCATACGGGGAGTCTGAGTTTGACAATTTAAGGTCTCAAATCATGGCGGAAGAGCAAGAAATCATGTGCAAATTAGAAAATATATTAGAGATAAGGTAAGGACGTTACTACTGAATGCAATAGAATACGTGGAGGATATCGGGTGGCTGGATGTTTTAGGAAAACAGCCAGGACCAGCTGTATGTCGCTAATCGGCTAGAGCAGCCTCTTGGCTCGGCTTTTGTTACTGGCTAGCTAATGTTAGCTGGGTTACAATCTCTCCGATACCGTTATAGCTCTGATTTTTAAAAATGGTTTGCCCAGGGCGAAACTGGCAAACGATTGTTTATATCGTTTAAGGAAGTGCAAAAAAGACGCTGAAACTGTAGCTGGATCTTCTGGTCATGGTTGCCCCTGCATTTCCAGATGTTTATCAACGAGTGCCAGATGCACTGCTCTGCTAATGTTGCTACGGGTTAGCTCGACCACTCCAGCGACCGAGTCGTGTAACAGTATTTCATTATCTAGTTAAAGACTAAACCTTTGTACGAAGGTCTGCTCCATGGACGTTCCTGGACGTGGTTTTCAATGACATAATCTGAAAAACAATGTTTTCTAAATATATTTTGAAAAGAAGTCCCATCTCACGCGATGGTGTAATTTCACCACGCAAGATACGCGCAGTATATTAATACATCATGTACAATTGCTATATTACGTGTCCCAAAAAAAAAATAATATATTTTTTCATTCCCTCCCCTATCATTTGTATTGCTCCAACGGTTTGACCTGACTCCTGTCATCCTTTGTTTCTGCCTTTGCCCTCCAGGAACAAAACCATCCAAATGCAGAAGATCAAATCTCGCCTGAAGACAGAGTTTGACTCTCTGGAGTCTGAGGAGAAGCACCTGAAGGAGTACAAGCAGGAGATGGACCTGCTGCTCCAGGAGAAGATGGCCCACGTCGAGGAGCTGCGGCTCATCCACGCTGATATCAATGTGGTCTGTAATACTCATACATGCAGATTACGTTTTAAGGAGTTAAAGATATTGATATAATGCAGGATTTTCTAAATTTGTATCATCTCTTTCTGTCCTTTTTTTTGCCCCCCATAATAAAACATTGTGTAACTATTTGACTTGCTGCATAAACAGTTTGACAAAAAGGACATTTTGCTATTGATATTTTGAATGGAACAACCTGCACCTATTCTTTTATACATTGATGAAATCTGCATAAGAAGATGTTTTGTCTTTGCCAAAAGGGCCAATATCTTAACAGAACATTTAGCCACTGGGTTGACAACTGCAGTTCGTTTTTACCAAAATGTGGACAATGGCAATTGTCATGTCAAATGTTAATAATTATTTCCGGGTTGATGAATAGTCAAGACTCACTTCCTCCTGAACAACCTTGTTCGTACCATCAACTCCTGGATGTTATGCTCACGTGACAGGGCACTCAATTCGTGTTCCAATAATGACAATGTATTTTATATATTATAATGATTTTTATAATTAGTGATGCACCGACTAATGATCAGGCGATATACGCCATAATCACATGATCGGCCGATTCGCTGGAAATTTGCAGATCGCTGCGACAGGCCTTCATTAGGTTCAGTCACTGAGACCATTAATGCTATCCTGCTTTGACATAATTCATCTTTAAATTGTCCTGACTCACAATAAATCATTAACCATATGCATAGCTTTTTGTTGAGCTATGTTACAGAATGCGAAAACCAGCCTGCATCTATCTGGGCTTCTCTCTCCTGTATTTAACCTAAAATAGTATACTTAACTAGCCTTGGGTGGTATTCACGGTATTACGGAATACCAGGGTATTAAGAAGTACGTAAGGTATCATATTCAATACTTTCAAAAATACAAATGCTCCTCTTTCTATCAAGCCTTCTCCCGACTCTTAATACTATGAATATCTTTTTATTTTATGTGGTGTATTTTGGCCAAGTTTGGAAGCAGGTTATTTAATAAAATAGTCAGTGTATTTAATAGTATACTATATTTAGCAAAACTCTCTTAAATAAATGCCTATGCGTTACGTGGTTGAATACCTGGATAATAGTTCTACGCCGGCGGCAAAAGTACAAATTGAAGGATTACCCATGTACACCCCTACGTTGGCGAGCCCACAATGTTCATTAACAATCCAGACACACTGTAAAAGGTTTTCAACCATTTATTCTAGTAACACACATTATACAATAATGACCCATGGAACTGTCTTACTCATTATTTGTTATCTAAAGCTTAGATACCACCATACACATGGTTAGTTGGATTTAGTCTGTTGTTTGTGTATTATCCATAGTCTATGCTGATATTTTCCGTTAGAGCTCCTTTCCTTAGTGCGTGAGTGAGTGTGTTGGCCTGACTCATACCAACACTCATTCTAATTAACACTCATCCCACTGATTACTTTTTCCTTTGTCAAAGTTGTGTATAATTTCTTTTACATCTACAATTCTACGCACGTTCAGAAAACCATGTGGCTCCTACATGCTTAATGAGTCCAAAAAAACTAAACCCTGTAGCACTCTGTGTTGACACACAGTCGTGTCAACAAACAACAAAGTTTCCTCCCACTCAGCAAGTGAACAATAACTTTCACACAATGCAGCACTGATATTGCGCAAACTAAGAAACTTTATACGATCGTCACACCATGAAGATACATCACAGCAGGGGCGTAGGAATGAGTTTAACATTGGGGGGGACACGTATCGGAAACCTGACAGATCCGGTATAATTTTTAGGTGGGACAAATGCGCCTGTCTCCGATATTGGAGGGGACACGTCCCCTCCGTCCCCCCCCGGTTCCTACGCCCTTGCATCACAGTGATATATATTTCACCAAAATAAAAAATGATCGGGTATCGGATTGGCTGATCACACATTACAAAGATCAGTATCAGCCCAAAAAACCTGATCGGTGCATCCGTAATCATTATATTCATATGAATAACAATAATAAAATAAAGAAATGAGAGGGGCAATCTAGCCAATGAGGGAAAGGGGGCGTGGCCTGGAGCACCGTTGCACTTGAATGACTTGACTCAATGAGACTTATAAAAAACAGCCAGTGGGCCTATGAACCTATGGGTCATCATGTGCTAACGATTCCTGTACGTTCAGATGGAGAGCACCATCAAGCAGTCTGAGAACGACCTGAACAAACTGCTGGAGACGACCCGGCGGCTGCACGATGAGTACAAGCCCCTGAAGGAACACGTGGACGCGCTGAGGATGACCCTGGGCCTGCACAGACTGCCCAACCTCAACGAGGAAGAGGAGAAGCTCTCCCTGGAGTGAGTACACACACACACACGGCAGAGCCTCAACCATGTAAACGGGTCACACACCTGACGAGCCACTGGGCGCCACGTCGGGCAGCGTAGAAGATAGACGAAACAAGCCAGACAATCAGATTTTAAGGTTTTGTTCTGTGTTTAATATAATGGGTCCCAATGTATCCCATGCGATTCGTGCTAAGGTACCAATTCTAATATGTTCACATTCAGGGCCGTCAAGCGTTAAACACCGAAGTTGACAGAGCATCTCAGACATCATGAAAAAAACCTTTAGACGATATACCTTTATACTTTTCTGCTTCCTTTTTTAAAAAAATGCTGCAGCAGCGATGACTTCGGTTTATGGATTCAACGATTATAGATTTTGGTGGTAAGAGTATAGGAATAACCACGGACGGTTTCACGATTATTATACAGTCATTTATTTCACAGCACTACGGATGTATAAAATCTCATGAGCATCCTTTAATTAGAGATTCCATTGTATTTTTCTCCACAACCTTCCTATTTTTTCTTACTTTAAAACTATTGATCTAATTTTACATGTAGCCTTAAAGTAGGTAAAAGAAGCGGGTGTTACTAATCACTGCCCTTAATTGGATCCCATGGTACAACGGTACTACTGCTGGAGGTCTACATCGGTGCAACCATCAATGGTCCCTTGAACCTCACAACGTCAATATAGATTGCTTTTGATAACATGAAGGTGTGCAGTTGTAGAGTTTCGTTTTGGACACCAACCTTCTACCATAGAGTGATAGCCTATTTTAGGACTCCAAAACACAACCACTCCATCATAAAACCCCTTATCCACGTACAGCCATGCGCTTCAATAGTTTATACAAGGATTAAAGGTAAAACTACTCCAGTATAATTGAATCCTCTAAATACATAGGATATTTTAGTGAAAGGACGCAGTATATGCTCGTCTTCATTAGGCTAAACAGGTTGAGTGGATTATATACATGTATATAATTCCTCATGCATCCTGAATATAATACATTAATGTAACCCTGTTAGATTTATGGGGCGGGAAATTTTAGTTAAGTTAAGGGGCTTGAACGGACTCCAAGGTCCCATAGCAAAGCTCAGGGATGCCAATGTCCTATATTCTAGTGGTCAGGGTCTTCCAGCAAAGGTTCTGGGTTTGACCCACATCACATGGCTGTTGCCTGCTCTCTGATTCAGCTGAAGTACATCAAATCAATCTTCCTTTATTCAAGGTCCGATATTAATTTGCCGTAAACAAACATTGGAAAGTATTCAATGATAGGTGTGCCTGAGCAGAAAATCTGTATGAGGCAGAAATGACACAATGTTGGAAAATACTTAAATAAGTAATGACACCAAGATCCCTTTCAAATTAGTTCTTAGATAGTCTTCTCAATCACAGAGCGAAAGCTGAACTGTCTTCGTCTTCAAAACGAAGGCATATTAAATAGCCCCTAGGTTAGAAAAAAGGAGCTGTGCTCTGCGATGAACATCAGCTCCGTCTGCTGTGTTGAAAGGCTCTTGGGTTCGCAAAGAAACAGAATGAAAGCAGCCAAGTTTGACACTGCACTCTCAACTGGCATGTGACCCTTGAGCTTTGGTTTGTGCAGACACAGTCACACCTACCTGTTAATTCCATGTGGGCCTAACTGAAAACAGTCACACAGTCACTCTGGTTTAAAGATTCTGCTTAATGATTTCACTACGTTCATTAGTTATTGTAAAAATATCTTCTTGACTTTTCCCTGCAGACTTCACTGATTTGGATGGAAGAAATCCTGGTTTGATTTAGCGTTGGGTAGATTGGTTTTTATTATTTAAACCATTTGAGTGCTTGTATAAATGTTCATATATAAAGCAATTCAAATCAAATCCACATCTATAAAATAATCTACAATCATTCCTCAAATAAAAATACATGAAACGGCTTGAACTGAAGCACTCAAACTGGTTATGCTAAACTGCTTAAACCTCCCCCACACCGCTTGTACAAACGTGACCCGTGTGTGTGTATGCGCACAAAGTACAAAGTTACACAGGGTGATGAAGACACACGTTTCATGACATTGGGCAACACAACCTTAGCAAACACAAATAGCATGATGATTAATAGGAACATAAAAAGAATGTTGTTGATGCTTTTGCTGTGTTTGTGTGTCTGTGTTCTCTAGCCATGTCCAACAGCCCTTAAAAAAGGGCAATCAAATCTAAAACCCGATAGATGTATCCATTAGGGTAATCCACCTCCGTACCTACTGCAACAATGTGCTCTATCAAAGTCGATAAATCCAGTCCTACGATTGAATGTAACGTAATCTATCCCCCCCCCCCCGATCGGGGAGACAAGGGCCTGGCTGCTCTATTATGCTACCCTATAATCCCCCTGCCTTCACACAGTTCTTATTATAAATGGCCCACATCAGCAGGTTAACAGCATGGCACGGCGGGATGTTACACCTCAAAGGTATAGCAGCATGGGGTGGAATCGCCATGCAAAAGGTTGTACTTGCGAGTTGTCATAGAGTCGAAACATCCAGCGAATCTGGGGGAGAAGGTTCCAGAGGGTCGGGAACAGGGGTAATGGGAAACGGAGGGCTTGTTCTGATTAAAAGCCTGGTGGCTGAATTTGGATCCAGCTGAAAGAGATTTAGAGCATCTTGACTGAGGCACGTGAAGAGGCAATTACAATTATCGAGATGGGAGAAAGTCAATAGTTTGAATCTGACTTTTGCGATATTTCTTAGCCTAATGAATCATGACTGGACGAGTTTAGTAACACGAACGACAAAAGTAATATTCTGATCTTATTAACAAGACTTCCAATCTTTGGTGGCGGCCAAGCAATCAGGAGGGAGGACAGTGGATTCAGGTTATTGGGTTTGCAGATAAATGCTCTGAGCTGAGGACACATGGCTATTAATGCAGACATTAAAATCTCTATTTGTCAAGTAAGGCTGAAGCCAATTCAACACTCTACCAGAAAACCAGTAGTAGCTTCAAGGAGTGCTCAGGCAAGCTTCTGATGGCTGTGTTGTTCTTTCTCTCATTCAGCTGAATAAATACAAACCACAATGTTTTTTCATATTCATCCAGGAAAATATAATTTCCACGACAGAACGCTTTCATTGTTTCTCCTTCTCTCGTCCTTCTGAATTAGGGTCAGGAGCAATAGGATGTATGATGCCAATTTATGATGCCAATTTGGATTTCAAGATTAAAAAACACGTTTCATCTTAAGATATACACATATGTACCGTATTCCCGCACTATAACGCGCACCGGATTATAAGGTGCACCTTCAATGAATGACCTATTTTAGAACTTTTTTCATAAATAGGGCGCACCGGATTATAAGGCGCATAGCATAGAAGATACTGCAGTCAAACGTTTGACTGGGGATGCGTTATGCATCCACTAGATAGAGCTGTGCTAATTGTATAGCTCGTCACGCGCAACGCAACTGTGAGGACGAGTTGCTGCATTTAGCAGATATAAAACTGGAACCTTTATGACAAAAAAGTAAAACAATTACGCAGTTCCAAACCTTAGATTTTTTAAATATCTTGAATGATACAAAGTAGAGCATCGCACCCTCGAATCTTGTAGTGTGGCCAGTCTTCCGCCCGATTTCCTGGCTCTGTGATCGTATAGTGTGACCTTCCGTGAGTAAGCGCAGTAAAATGCTGTGTGCACTGACTACGATAGCCGTAATTCTGCAGGCGGTGTGGCTTTATCGTAGTCGTAGTGAAACAATATATTATTATTAAATTGTTTTTATTGGTTTTTCATACTGAAACATTTTGACAGAGCGCCGTTTACAACCAGTATGGATCAACCAATTGATCCATATATAAGGCGCTCCGGATTATAAGGCGCACTGTCGTTTTTTGAGAAAATTACCGGCTTTTAAGTGCGCCTTATAGTGCGGAAAATACGGTATAAACATAACAAATAAAGTGTATGTGTATATAAATATATATACATACACACGTGTCAAGTAGGATGTCAAAAAACAAAAGCGCCTTCTGTTTGGAACTCCTTCCACCGCGTAGGTGGGGGGGAAGTTTCGTAATCTTCTGGGAATGTCCTTCCGCAGCTGGAGAAATAGATTTCCAGATGGTCCAGGGTCAACATTGGCAACTGCAGTGTATATGGTCCCAAGGGGTGTTGGCTGAGTTTGGGAGTGACACTTTCAAGAGGGATTGTAGCTGCCTGCGCACGTAATTAAAACATAAACAAAATATTTATTAAAGTTGGCCGGCGTTGTCTCCTACGCTAAAAAATAAAAGGTGTGCGACCAGCGGTATTAACAGTGATTTTCTCACGTTTTGGAAAAGCCATTGATGGTTTTTTATTTGAACCTTATCTGAAACCGGAAGATGGATATATCCAGTGTCACTGCTAAGCGTACAGTTTCCCCCCTTTTTTGTTATTGTACTGGGTCCCAACACTTTAACTCTTAACACTTTAATCTTTATGGACTGCTAAAGGTTTTGTAGCTATGTCACATTTCAAACAAACATTTGTTCCATACAAAAAACGTTTTTGTTTTGTTCTGGATGTATGATATAGGACATACATGACATGTCATAATTCACCCAAAAAATGTATTTCACAACACAAAAAAACAAAGCTTGTTTCAAGGTACATGCTTTTGCCACGTGGAGAAATCTTATTTTTTTAAGGAGAAAACTATGCTTCAGTCTTAAACCTTTACAGTGGGCTAGCCCAACAGGAAGCAGGAGCTGTTGTATCAGCTCCCTATCCATTCACTGTTTTACACATCACAGCTCCACTCTTTGTAAAGATACTTTGAGAGGCTGATGTTGGGCCGGTCTGGCATAAAGTTAAAGGCTGCATTTCTTTCCCAAGGCTGCTTCTGTCAAAACACACACACACACACACACACACACACACACACACACACACACACACACACACACACACACACACACACACAATGACTACCTTGATTCAAAATTGTATTTCAAAAAAAGGAATTGTGCGATAGGGACTATTGTGCGTCCCTATCGTGGTTTTTGCTCTCTTTTGTAGTCACTTCTCCCTCCTCCTGCGGTCTCTATATGCAGCCCAGATGGGATAATCTCAGCTTCGATGCGATTCTAAAACCTCCATTAGAATCACGCTCAACTCGGCCCCTCTCTCCCTACTTTCAACAGTTACTTTGAAAAGCAGAAAGCCGAGTGGCAGAAGGAGCCACATGAACCCGCCATCCCAGAATCCCTTGCAGCGGCGGCGGCCGCAGCCCAGCAGCTACAGGTCTCCAGGAAGCAAGACGCCCGCCAGACAGCCACCTTCAGGCAGCAGCCTCCCCCTATGAAGGTATGCATGCACACAAACAGTTGTCTACCGTCCATCAAGGCCATCGTTAAAGATCACCTGGACCCCACTTATCAGCCTTCAGAGCGGAAAATCTGTTTCCACTATCACAAAAAATTCAGTTATATTATTCCTGCTCCAAAGTAGTAAAAGCAATATATCGACATACTGACGTCTTAAGAACACTCATAACTCAGGGCTTAGTTATGAGTGCAGAAGAGGACTCCCCCTGCTAGGAGTTGCCAGAAGGTGGCTGCACAGAGGAAACCACGCAATGATGGGTTTGTTTGGATAAAGTGTTGATGCCTTTTTTAAGTTTCCTGGCAGATATATGTGCATAACAAGTTGGTAGTATCATTAATCATGTTTTTAATGTTAAGTCCAAGTACTATTTTTTTAGTACTGCTAAATGCCCCCAACGTTAGAACGTTAATAGTGATGTAATTTACTTTTAAAAGCCTGGTCCGTCATTGCTGAGCGGAGGTGTAGGAACCTTAGTAACTTAAGCCCCTACTCTGAACTGTGCGTTCTTAAGCCACAAGTCCAGTGCGATTCTTGATAACACCAGGCCCAGCATTAAACCATCCACTTATTGACCGCCATACCCCCCCCCCACCTCCCATTTCACCTCCCCACAGGCCTGCCTCTCGTGCCACCAGCAGATCCACCGGAACGCACCCATATGTCCCTTGTGCAAGGCCAAGAGTCGCTCCCGCAACCCAAAGAAGCCCAAGAGGAAACCAGATGAATAGGTGTGCCTCTCCTCTTGGGTTTTCTGTTCATGTTCAAAGGCAACAGGTCCGGTACACCGATTTTATGGGTCAGCAATGGATATTTTCTATTTGTTTTTGTTTTTTAGGTGAAGCCTGACTGTCTCTAAAAAGCTGTTTCCATAATACAGTTTTAGCAATGAATATACCACATAACCTGTACTAACGATCTGTGTTTATATGTAACCATAACTGTGTATTAGGTTTACTTGCCATGGACTGAACTGCTGCCAAAATTAAAGAAAGAAGGAAAAAATAAAACTGTCGTAGTAGTAGTTGTGAAGTATTGCTCATATTGTTGTTTATTCACTTTAAATATCTTTTTCAACTTTTTAATTTAACTGTTATTCGAAAGCATGTTTCTATGGATTACTGTCTCGTATTTCTGTGACCATAGAAAGACCTCAGTAGGTTTATCGGACATGTTGGATTAACTGTAATGTTGTTTAAATGTTTATGTCGTACACGTGACCACAAACTGGAACGTGAGGTAAAAAAAGGGACTTATATGCTTTGAATGGTGTTGTGTGTTAAAACTTTAATACAATACAAAAAAAAAAAAGGCTGTTTTGTACTCAAATGATTTGTAGATGACGTTTGTTGACATTCCACAGTGTTACAATTATATCTCCAGCAGGAGTCCAGGCTGTAGATGTTACATTTAAATCCCAAATTTGATATACAAACCACTATACGTACCATTCTCTATGTGCCTCCAATAAAATAAAAAAAAGTGCTTTGTCGGATTCACTCCGCACAGACCGTCCCTGATCGTATTAGTTCTGTGCCTGTGATGTCTGCAGCTATCTGAAAAGGACAGCAAGGTCTTGCAAAATGAGTTCCTGTTGCGTTTTTTGTCAGGGTCACCCCTCATCTCATCTGTTGTCAGGGCAACCCTGTGTTCCTGATTTGTCGCCATGGCAACCACAGGTTGCTGTGACCTGCATATCACTGCCTAGTACTCCCTCCCGAAATCCAGTGAGTGGCATAGAAAGGTTTTGGAAAGGCTTTGTGCCAACCCGACCAATAAGCACATGCTGTCCTGTAACACAATAGTGAAATGCCTTAAATATTATTTCATTCATTAAAAATAATTGATTGCCAAGGATACGGTAACCTGGGTTAACTGCCACGCCCCATTGGTTAGTAATGCTGACTGTTGCACAAGTGTAAAGTCTGTCGTCCTTCGGCCTCAAGTTGTGTCTTCTTTCTCCTGATAAAAGCGTCCAAGGCCAGTGAAGCCCGGGCCTCTTCACATGCAGTACAGAGAGAAGGGCAGTGTAGTTCCACCTCCAAAGCCTGTCACACAAAAAAAAGATTAACAATAGGGCTGCATTATGCAGAGAAAGGTCATAGACTTGCTAAGGTGGCTGAATTTCATTGCAGCAAAATATAAATGAGCCCAACAACAGACTGACCCGTCTCATCTCCTGCACCAACGTCTTGTGCCTTAGCAATGAAACAAGTCGAGTAGGGACCAGCTGGTTTTCGGGGCCTTGAGACATGAGATTGTGGGAGGTTAGGTCACTCTTCCCTGCATATCTCTCTCGGTTCGGCTGTCCAGAAAGTGGGACGCTGTACCGTCTGTGATCACTCGCCATATCCTCCACTCTTACAACTTGCTTGCCAAATCCTATCGGGTTTCTTTCGGTCCGGTCTTGTGCATTGGGCTGGGAAACGAGGCTTCTCGCCTCCTCTCTGTGTTTTATGTGTTTCTCTCTCTTCTCTCTTTCTTGGCGTGGGAGGCACGGTGGAGGGCTTTTGGAAAGCTTGCTTCGGACACTTAAAACCATTCTGGTATAATAGGTTCGAAGGGCCTCCTCCTCCATCTTTAATCTGTTACTGAGGGGCAGGACAGGAAACCCGTTGGGGGCAGACGTTTCACACTAAAAGCATAGACTGTTTTGCCAATTGTTTGTTGACATTTCTTCTTTTATTGTTTATTTATAGTCGATAAGTCACTAGTTCCCCCTGGCGGTGACGGGGAGCATCAATACAAGACCAACTCCAAGGCATTTATTTGAAAAACCCTTTCGTTCATCCTAAATCCCTCATGTATAAAGTCACTCATGTTTATACCTGCTAACAATGTATTAACGGTTTTATTTTATAATGTAAAACAACATATAGCAAACAATATAACAATAAGCCAAGATAAGTAGCCTGTGAAACTAATATTTTACCAGGATTCCTGGGCCATCTGCTGAAAGAATGTTGTCCGGCAAAATCTAACACCTTGGGACGGAGGGACGGAATAAGCTTAAGTGGGCGGGTTAGGGAGAACAGCTGATCGCAAACTCCTCGTGAGAGGGTCTATAAGGGAGCTATCGACAGCTGACACCTCCTTAAACGGCTTCCAAATATTCCTAGTGTGAATGAGGCCTGAGTGATACCATTTCCCCCAACTCTCCATAAGTATATTACTTTCACAAGATGCCATCATCTCATGTTGGCATCCACCTCGATGGTTCCTGCTGGCTGAATACTTTCCAAGGCATTGTTTCACCTGACAATAGTTGGGTCTGAGCTGTTCGCATATGCATTGTGATGCTCTTTGTTACCCCTTTTTTATTTTCAGTTGTTGTCCATTTGTTCTTGTGTTTCACAGTGAATTTGATGAGTCACAGTGGGTAAACAGCATTGTCTAACAGGCCACAGATTGAAAGAGTGGCACAAGTTTTTTTATCACCTTTTCTAATTTTAACCCAGCCCCAACTCTCCAAGAATGGAAATCTAACCAGGCCCATCTGTGACCTAAAATTAGACCCCAGCCCCCCCTAACTCCCTGCCCTTTCTGGCTCTCCACACACACACACACGCACACGCACACGCACACGCACACGCACACGCACACACACACACACACACACACACACACACACACACACACACACACACAGTGTGTCCTGATATCCCCAGTAGTCTCACACCCTGGGAAAGAATCACCAGAGGACTCTTGGTTACTTTCACGTTCCAAATTATGGAGTGACAAAATAAATGATTACTCCCCATCTGATTAACACCGTTGGCAGAGACATTGGATACCTGGGAGGGCAAGGTATGTAACTGACACATTGACAGACGCATGACAATTGTATCGAGCGGTTGTGTCCCACTGTGTCACACCTTTTTGTTCTCTAGAGCTCAGAGGAGCTGGATTCTGCATGTGAAAATGCTTTGTGAAATTTTATCCATCAGAATTGATACACTTACTTCAGGGATTGTAGTGTTTTTTAGTGGCAACAATGTTTTGAATAACACATAGGGCTGTTTACTGATATTTAAAGAGTCACAGTTAAAGTTATGTGAGGCAAAGGTCGGTTGGCGATTAAACAATGGAAGAGGTAAACAACTCTCTTCCCAACCAAAACAACATGAAGGTTTGTGATGATGAATCTAGTGTCATTACTTTATATTTGTATTCTATTTCGGGCATATTTGGGATGTTTTATTCCAACAAACAATGACTGCTGTTGAAATGTTCCTTTTAACATGTCATTGATCAACAAATAGGAGTGAGGCATCTCTTTCAAGGATGTAAATATCGGGGTTTAAAACCTTACCCACTACTAGCCTAGAGTATCCTGTGTGTGTGAGTGTGTGTGCGCGCGCGCGTGCGTGTATATGTGCATGAGTATCTGGGTGTGTGTGATGGTCTACTTCAACCAAATCATGTCTGTCTTCCACTGTAGATGGGACAGCGTTGACGTGCCTATAGCGTCCCACCCTATCCCCCACGTCCCGTCGCCCCTGCCCCGGGGTACCTATCGGCGGTACGGTCGACATGAGTCTGATGGACATCTCCAAGATCTTCTCCCTGCTGCAGCCCAGGGAGGACAACGACGAGGAGGGCCAGCTGTGTGAGGAGATGAACCATGCGGTGAGCGGGGACGACGCGGCCCTGCTCGCCCGCCTCCTGGCCCAGGAGAGCTACAGGAGGTGCATCAACTGCCGCAGCGGGTGGGGGATTCCCCTGACGCCGCTCAGGGCGGCGGCCTCCCGAGGACACCTCGGGTGCCTGGAGGTGCTGCTGCAGTACGGGGCGGAGGTGAGAACCACCAGGGGCGTGGAGAGGGAGCGGAGGTGGTTACTGGAGGTTGTTAGTGTTAGTTATGTATGTGGTTGAACATGTGCAACCTGTGTTGAAAAGGCTCACCTTGAACCTGACTTGTTTTATTGCCACAGCAACCGAAAGGGAATAGGGGCGTTCTAGCACTGTTCTGACATTATCTACTAGGACATTTGTGTAACTTGGTTAAAATTGACTGACTCCATCTGAAGTGGACGTGGTTTACGTTATTTTGTACAGATTTGACACGATATTGTAAATATTTGCTCAGAAAACAAGAAAAAATAGGATATAACAACGAACATCCCAAGAACAGACAGACAGCCGAGGGTTGTTCTGCTTACTGAGCCTAAAACACTGGAAGGAAACTTTCTTTCAAGATAAAATCAGCTGCTACGACATTGTGGCTCACAGCATTGTTTGCCACCTGCAGGTGGACAGTCTGGATGTGAAGGCCCAGACACCGCTGTTCACAGCAGTGAGCGGGAAGCACCTGGACTGCGTGGAGGCCCTGCTCAAAGCGGGCGCCGACCCCAACGGCAGCCCTTACAACAACAGCTCCCCGGTGCTGACCGCCGCCCGCGAGGGGGACGTGGAGGTGCTCCAGGAGCTGTTGAGCTACGGCGCCGAGGTCGACGCGAGGTCCAAGGTCCCCGAGTGGGCCACCAACGCCACGGCCTGCAGGGGGCCCCTGTACATCTCGGCCGTGTACGGCCACTTGGACTGCTTCAAGCTATTGCTGCTCCACGGGGCCAACCCCGACTACAACTGCACGGACGAGAAGATGCTGGGCCGGATCAAGCAGCCCAAGACAGTGTTGGATATGTGTCTCCGGTACGGGTGCGGCGTGGAGTACGTGCAGCTGCTCGTGGACTTTGGGGCAGACGTGTATTTGCCCACGCTGATCGTTGACAAGACGACGAAGCAGAACGAAGCCCTGGTGTTGCTGCTTAAGGAAAGAGGTAAGACGTCGGTTTGTGTGTAGGCTACGACAGAAAGTTAAGACTTTTCACGGTTGATGCGACAGGCCATTAACGATAATGGTTTAACATACAGGCTATATATATATATATATATATATTTTATCCGTGCATTATATTTGTTACAGTTCACCCCAAAACTCTGATGTCACAGACCCGGATAACGATCCGAAGACACCTGCCTTTCGCCAATAAAGAGCCAGTCATTGAACGCTTGGACATTCCTCAGATTCTCAGGAAATATCTGAACCATGTCACCTTGAATATATGAAGTGTGTTCCCGTTGTTTTGATCATGGATGGATTGCACTGTATTTGTTGTTATGTGTCGGTCATGGATGATGTGGATATTTACACATACCTTAGATGCAAAGATGTCCCACGAAATGAAATTATGTTTACATCCGTATTAGTGGCCTATTATTATTGCCTTCTATATTTATTAACATTTATATCTATTTTTGCTGTGTTCTCACTGAATTTTCTTTTTTTTTTCTTAGTGTAACTTGCAATAATACAAATCGGCGCTTGGGTGTGCAAGATCGAGGTCAAATACCTGTAACACCATGCTCTACCGCTAGAGATCGGAATAGCACTACCAATTATGGGCTTCTGGTCAATAATAACACCCCACCTATAAAATACCCTCCTGGCGGTGATATTGCACTTTCCCACAAATTTTCACTGTTCAGAATGTATGCATTTTTTTTAGACTTCAGATTTACTATCAGATAAATAAAATATCAATTTTGAATTTTACATTGTTTTGTAACTATGCTGCCTCTTTATAGCAGCAGGCATCATTGTTTTGGTAACTTGTTGACAGTAATTTGTGATTTGACGGTTTTGATGTACCTCATACTGTATAATAGGTTTTACAGCTGTACGCTGTAAATAGCCATGTAGCGCGGATATGATGTCAAACAGCAGGAAACCTGGACAATATGTCCTGTCCACCATTCTAATCTAAACCCATGCTACATACAGAAGCTTGTATTTATGTATGTATACTTAATGGTATATGGTATATGGCTTCTTTTTTATTGTGATGTGACTTACTTCAGGCTATAATACCAAAACAGCTATGTATATAGAGGTTTTATTTTCAACAAAAGTACAGCTATATCAGATATGGTTTCATTTTTTTCAGCGGAATACAACATATTCCCAGTGCTTTTGATTACATCAAAACATATAATGTACATACAGTAGACATCTCCACTCCCCCATTCACAGTTTCTCGATTGAATAGACAATATTCTTAAGGTTTTAAATTTATACAACAAATAAACTTAAATGCCAGCAAGAAATAAAATACAAATGTTTGCATATGGTGACATTTCCTAAGGATAAAACTTGCAAGTAAATGTGCTGTGGTGGTCAAAAATCGAAACCTTAAACTAGATGGTAATATACAAATGGTTTGAGTTCCAGAAGCGGGCCCTCTGTTACCTTGTGGCCATTAAAAACCACATTAAATTACCTTTTGAAGAGAGAGACCCTACTGTACCCTGACTATTCCGAAGTAACACAGGACTGCCATAACTGCAAGAAATAGCTATCAAATATGTTGCAATGCTCAGGTTTGTGAATGTTATTACTTGCTAATATGTCCCTTGGAAAAAAACACACAACAAAACATAGAAATAGGTGGGGAAAAATATATAACACTGATGCATTTATAATTAAAAGGTCATTAAATAATACAAGCAGGACAGACACTCTTTGATGCATGGCAACAAATATGTCCTAACTTTGCTTCAGATACATCTTACTTAAAGCTGTTTCTGTATTGGGTAACCAAATAAAACCGATAAACATTGTAACACATTAAAAAATGAGGACACAGAATTTCATAGAAGGTTGTGAGATATTGATTGGTAGTGTCAGACCATTGTTCTTCAGAATGTCAGTAAAAGGAGAGAGTACTGGGATATTGGAATGAAGTTCTATGTTATTGTGTCTTCAGGATTTCTGGCTGATAATTGTTTTGATAATCAGAAGAGGTTTTTCTTGTTTTATCTCTCCTTGACTTGAAATCTATACTCCAAAAAAAAAAAACACGAATAGGGCAATCATCATTGTACATCCCTGTTTGGTTTACTGATAAAAAAACAAACAAGATACCCGTTTCGGTCACAGCCGTTAATGGCACTGGACAGTTAGCCATCGTTGGCAAGTGTGGTGTTAAGATGACGTAAGAATGTAAAGAGAGTTGTGTTCATAGTTCCACGTAGACAAGGCAGCTTCACTTCAGTGTTATCTTTGATTCCCAATGACGATGACAAACACCAGTTTGACAATAAATAAATAAAGCGTTAAAAGCCACAACCGGGGGAGTTAAATAATCGTTTCTTTCAGTGAGCTGGTATCGGTTTACTCAGCGATGGTTTTTTGTATTTAAGTGATGAAGGGGGATTGTAAATGAAGCTAAAACAATCTGGTTAAAGAGTTCTGGTTAAATTGCATGCAAAATATTCGGATGCCACAAGCATGCATCTATCTGGTGCGGTGTGTTAGCGCACGCTAGAACTGGTACAACATTCGTCTCCAACGCAAAATACTAATATCCAAATATATGATCTGTTCTTTTGTACAGTATTTACAGTGTGTAGCTGCTAAGTGTAAAATAGATGATTGTTCCTTCAATTTACAACTCCCCATAATTTGTATATATGCTTCAAGTTACTTCTAATACACCGACCGAGAAAGGAAAAAAAATAAAATAACAAACAGTATCCTACTGCAGCGGTTTTTGAGCTTTAAATATTATGTTTTTAAATGTGCAACGAAGGAAGTAAATGTCTGAAAGTAGAATATACTTAATGTTTTGTCAGTTTGTGCAACACTATATTGAACACTTCTATGCTAATGTGTGATAATACCGTGTCATTGTGTTTTCAAGTCCTGCGACCCATTGCCAACTCCTGTTCAGGGAGAAAGGCCTGATCGCTATACTCTGGTCGGATTGGATCTCATGCACTGGGGAATGGGATTCCCAGTCACAGAGAGAGAGATAGAGACAGAAAGAGAACAAGAGAGAGGGTGCTGGGCAGTGAGAGAAGAAAAGAGACAAAGAGAGAAAACAATGGATAGAGGGGGAGATATATATCTTCATATATATATATATATATATATATATATATATATATATATATATATATATATATATATAATATACAAAGAGAGACAGAGAGAGAGAGAAACAAAGAAAAGAGAGAGATTGGAGGGAGGAGGAGAGTAGATTGAAACGGTGAAGAGACAAGGAGGAAGAGAGAAAAATAGTGATAGAAAAACAAACCTACAGAGGGAAAATGAGGGGAGGGACAGAAAGAAAAAAAAGATAGAAAAATAGAACTATTAAGCAAGAGAGAGAGAGCCTAGACCCATGCCCAGGGTGAATGACACAACTACCTCAGATTGGCCTGTGAAACTTAAGATATCATCATCACTAGTGGAATGCTGGAAGGCACTGTTAGATCGCATCTCTCTTTCCAGCAGCACAACGGGCCGATAAGCCTGCAGGAGTGTGTTTGCGGTGTTTTCCCTTGTGTGCATGTGTGTACCTGTGTGTGACGGTGTGCCAGCTACGTGCATACACACGCGTGTGTGTGCATGTGTATGTATGTGTGTGTGTTTGTTTGTGGTTGTGTGTCTGTCGGGGTTGAATGGTGGGGTGAGGGGTAACTGCACTGGACCTGAGGTTATGGTCTAGGAATCATATCTGTGCTAGAGGAACACCACCCCCTACTACTCCTGGGTGGCCACACCACCAACCAACTCAGTGTTTCAACGCCACTTTTCTTTACTGAAACCAAAGAGATAAATTACACAACAGACTAGAGACAAGTCTCAGGTCTCTTTTAATTCTTCCTCCGCCAATAGGTTATAAGGCCTTTAAGAAGGCAAAGCAATTGACATATTACAACACATATACCCCCCCTTATGGTGAATTGTGAGGCTATATAATGGTTCAACACATGGCACAAGTTGCCATACTGTATATGTAGATGGTTTAACTCCAACACAGAAAAATGTACTTATGTATCTGAGGTCCACAAACATGATCACATAACCATAAATCAACAGACATATCTCTTAACAATCCAATCGTAGAACAAAAAAAAAACACCTTTATGAAACATCTGCAGATAAGCAGGTGGAGTGAATTTGAAAGGCTGCAGGCGGGGCCCTCTTCCAAGGGTTCACGACCTCTGTGTCCACAAGGGACAGCTGCTGGTCGGCGTCGTCGTTGGTTAAACAAACTGTCTGGTACCGGAACCCCTTTGACCCCTCTGACCCCCCCCCCCCCTCCCACTGGTGTGGAGGACACCAAAGAAAGACGCTGAAAGAATTTAAAAGTGCACCAGGAAGTGTGCGTGCCGCAGATTACAGACAATGTCCTGCACCCATCCAGCCACCCGGGCTCACTTTCTACCAGCCACAATGCATCCTGGCTCTCTTTCCGTTACGTTTGTTCACTTCATAGTCGACTCAACCCATTTCAAGTTGATCCTATTCCTCAATAAATGTAGTTTCACTCTTTAACTCACTCTTTCACTCTTTCTGTCCAACCCTATCATTTTCTTTTGCACTGCAAAGGTAGGCTTGATTCCAGCTTGAGGAAAAGCAATTCTACTCCGGTACACAGCTTTGTGCCACACTCTCTACTAGGTACTACTCATTACCACAGGGGGCTGGGTCTTGGTGTATTTGGCTGTGCTTTTCATAGCAGGTAACCAAAACATGTCGGTGAATCACTCGACACAGAAAGTTCTCTTCTACAGCCAACACATGTGCAACAAACACCCCATCTGAGCCTCACACCATTACTTCTCATGAAAGCCTTTATAGCCTTTGGGTGCAGAGGTCCTGCAAAACATGAACAAGAAGCCAGCCCAGACAGTGCAGGTTGGGATTCGTGTGAGAGGTGTTTTCCAGCATTTGGCAGGAGGACTCCCATTCTACTGGGCTGTACCCTACCATGCCGCCCCATAAACCACAGCCCCCGTGGCCAGTAAACAGGATATTAATATCCTGTTGAAAATGGTTGAGAGAAAAGCGTGTAAATGGTCTAATGGTTGTTGAGGAGGCCATTGATTGGTTTCCCTAGCCCGATGCAATGCGGCCCATGGCAGACTGAGCAGTCCCGCTTGCCGGTTCCTTGTGGAATACCAACCGCTGGCAGGAAGGTGGAGAGGCAGAGGGTGAGAGAGGGAGAGGGAGAGAGAGAGAAAGAGAAAGAGAGAGAGACGCGAACCGGTTGAAAGCAGCGCCGATAGCGTGGATAGATCAGAGAAAGATGGAGAGAATGAAAGTAAAAGGAAAAGGATGGAGAGAATGGTATAGAAAGGTCTCAACGGTAGGGGCATTGATCAGAGAGGAGAGAGCTGGAGGAACGCAGGGAGCCAGAGTGTGAGAGAGAACAAGAGAGAAACTAAGATGGTATATCATAGCGCGAGAGAGAGAACATGGAGGAAGGGAGGAGGATGCAGCCTAGAACGATGACAGACGTCTGAAGAGCAGCGTAGTCGCGATCGGTCTGTGATCACTGGATCTGAGTCGACGTTAATGCCGACAGCAAGGGGGGGGGGGGTTGGGGACAGATGCTACGGCCTGTAGATGACACATATCGTTATTCCACCTCCACCACAGTGAACGTACACAAGGTTCTCACCAAACACACACTCACAGAGCAGCACAGCAACAACAACTCATTTTAGTTTCGAATACGATCATACGGCCAATGAAGCAGCCTCCACCGTTTACAGAGGGATGAACACAGGTTTGGGATTCGGTGTTTGCTCCCCGGAGGAATGGGGTTGGACAAAAAACACTTGATTAAGGAAGCCCCCCCGAAAAACATCTCATGGACAACTTGTGGACAATCAGAGAGCGTGGTTGTAGTGAGGGCGCAGGGTCGAGAGGGGCGGAGTTTGGGAAGGTGTGTCGCGGTGGGAGAAGCTTGACCAATAAAAAAACAGAACAAAACAACAAACAAAGAATGGTGCCGATAACATACATGAAATGTAAAGTCTATTTTCTTTTCTTCAGTCCTCTTGGTGCTTCCAACCCTCTGGGGGGTCGAAGATATTAACACATGGTCCTTCTTCTTCAAAAGTCTCTCTCTCGTTGAACGTGTGTGTGTGTGTGTGTGTGTGTTTTTTTTTCCTTTTTTTTATAATATATTCTTCATCGTTTCGGATGTTAATCACCCGACGTTTATTAGTGCTTCTAAGAAAAATAGCTGGTCCTTTCCGGAAGAGTCTCTCAAGTGTCTTATTTCTTAAATGGAGCTAATCTACTAAAATTCTGCCAGAAGGGAGCCTGGCCTCTTTTGGATTGACTTAATTCAAAAACCTCCCCTTGTGCCATGTCCTCCGTGACCTCATAGTGCCCCGCCGAGAGGGGGTCCTGGGGGGGCGGGTACGAGGGGGGCGTGCACCTGTTTACACCTGGGAAAGGCAGGGGCAATAGAGCGGGAGGATGTGGGGGGGGGGGGAGGAGGGGAGGGGTGGGGCAACAAAGCGTAAAAAAATAAAAAGAGGGCAGGAGGAAGATAACAGAAGAAGAAGAAAAGTTATCAGCGCTGCGTCCGAACGAGCGACACAACGACACAACATCGACTCATGCGTCTACCATTAAGCATAGAAACACCCCGCCAACGATACACACACATACACGCACGCGCGCACAAGACTGAACTACTAAAAGCACAAACGGGCACATATCAATATCAACTATTATGAGTAGTATGTACTATGAGTACTATTAATATACGTTCTGTTTCTTTTAATCACAGATAGATATATATATCCATGGTGCGGTATCCTTAAGGTAACTAGAATGATAGCTGAGATGGACTTAAGTGAACACCAGCCTAAGTTATGACACAAGGGAGACCAAAGACACTATTCAAACCAACCTGGTAGCATGTAGCAAACAAGAGAACCCATTGATCATGGAATGGGATACACTGATAGACCCGGGCGTTTTGACAAGGGACGTTGTTCGTCTTTGTTTATCCAACCGCTTGTTTGTTTGAATAGTACTCTCAAGACTTCAAAACACCAAAGTGCCAAAAATAGATTGAACAAAAAGCTGTTTGGTATTAGCTGGGCTACGGCCTACTAAACTAATATGGCTACAGCCTACAAGCATCACAACTACTGTATGCTAGTGTTATCAAAAACTACAAGTACAATCAATATTTGGAGATGAAATAATATTTAAAAAAAAGTTGCCATGGCATCTTGGAAATAAAATAAAGATAAGGATTTTGTTTTTCATCCCAAACACTGTTTAGCAGTTTGATAGCTTTGTCAGTGAGACCTATTCTATGTTGAACAGTCAAGATAAGGCTTGACAACAGATTGGTCCGTGGACTGCATGCGCTAATGCCGATGCTAATCACAACAGCTTCCAATACTGCATAAGCAGTTGCCATGGCATCTTGTTGCACTAGCTCTAGGGTAGTAACTCTAATGCATATACCTTTATCATTCTCAACCCATGTCCATATAACATGGCCCTCTTTCTCAAGATGAAATCTATAAATGAATCTGAAATTCAAGAGAGTACTTCACCTTGTGCCAGAGCCATGTGTACACACACAACACTAAGTTAAACACACACAACAACATGTCTGACAAAACATATACCGCCGGAAGCCTAACGTTAAAGAGAACATTCCAGCATGTCATTAGTTAATTCAGATCCCAAGGATGGTCATGCTTTTTATGGAACTCACAATAGCAACGTGTTATCCTCGGTAAATGTAAATGGTGAATGCATAATGTACATCATATGTACATCTAGCCTGCCGCTAAACTAGCTTAACGAGGAGATCCTAGCAGGATTATACCAGCAGTTTTGACATGTGGGTCTTCTGTCTTTTCGTGCCCTGATGAATAGCTTCAAACATGTGTTTCTTTTGTTATCCCCACTGAATTGTAAAAAAATAAAATGCAAACTAATTTATCATGTTTGTTCATAATTAAAGGCAATGGAATAATTGTTATTAGCAAGTTGTTGCATGGTAAAAATGTATCAGAAACAAAGGTTAAAAAAGACTAAAGATAAAAACAGTAAATGATGTATCAGACGGCTGGGTTGAGGGATTGTTTAGGAATAGATTTGTTTTATGTATATTGTAATAGTATCAGGACAGGATAGTCATGGGCCACACATGGCAGAAACAGTGGTATTGCTCTCTGAACTCATACGTCATGCAAAAGTCCTCTGTCTTTTCATTGGTGCTTACTTCACAAAATAGGACGGAAAGCCGTCATATCATATAGTGCATGATGCAAGAGATATTTAACTCATAGACAACAGACAAAATATATAAAACACATATAGTAATAAAAATAAGAGAAATGTTCCTAACTTATAAAAAAACTAGTCTTAGTAGAGAGCTTGTAGAAGTACAGTCATAAACACAGCATTTAACATTTATAAATTCACATTTACATTCAGGTTTTAAAGAGGTAGAGAAGTAAGCAGGAAAGTGGGAAAAGTAAACAGCAATGAGAAGACAGAGCAGACCAGCAAAGAGAAGAAAAGGAAAGTCACCTGGTATCTTCTTGTTGCCTCACCTTTCTGTTTGGTCACCTTTCTCACTGTCATGGCCGCCTGCCGCTTCTGGTACTCTGAGATCTCGAAACCTTATCGAGTTAGGAATAATGGACAGTGAGCCGAAAGTTATTTTACAGTACTGACCGGCTTGCTGCACATCATGCTGCTTATTACACAGCTACTTGCTGAAGGAATCAATAACTTGACAAAAGGTATAACAAAAATTTTTTTTTTTTGCTTCCGCATTATGTTGACTAGAGGATCGCATCCATAGCAACAGTCAGTTATCAGTAGTGGTCTGCTATTCAGAAATAACCAACAGTAGAATGCCATGAATTACCAAGCAGAATCGATTAATCAAACAAGCCATGTAATAAATAAACACAGACTTTCACACACATACAAAATGTATGTGTTTTTGTGTATGTATTTTCGTACGTATGCATATTTGACGTGTGGATGAAAAGTTAAAGATAAGTTTTGTAATGTTAAAGTGAAAAACAACAGCGACTTCAGTATGCTTTGTGTTACCAAGAGTGTTACCATATATGACCATATATTTAACAATTATTCGCCGAAGGCAACGTGCATAGTGGGGAATATTCCCCACTATTCACAGAGCCTGAGGTGAATAATTGTTTTAGTATATACTACACGTGAATATCTTTTATTAGCTGTTCTATTTGAATTTATTAGCATGAAGAGAAGACCGTCACTCGCGCTCCCCATTACACATTTTGCGATGAAAACAATATCCAGAGTTTGAGATCTTAATCATGGAATATTGTAGCCTGGCTATTACCAAACCAAGCCAATCGTAGATTGCACGTTGGTCTAGGGAAGCTGCCGTCATTTTCTTCAGCACAAGAGGCGTGATCAACAGGCCTAGTTCAACTGACTCTGTACACGATTGGCTGCTTGCCGTCGCTTCCCTGTCGTCATTGTGTTAAACCAGCCAGTAGCGCGCCAAGGGGAAAAGCCAGCTTTGTGATTGGCTCCCGCAAAAATGTATCGGAAGCAGATAGAAATGCATTGCTCTTCTCCAGACCCATGTGCAGGGCGAACTCAATTCGCCGGAAGAATGGGCGGGGCTACCCAGGCTAGGAATATTGCCCAATATCCCGAGATAGCAAACCATTCAAATTGCGCCATCTTAGGAGGTTCAGGAGTAGCATATACTAAATATATAAATACCATATTAATTTAAAAACAAACCAAACAAGGGGATACATTTCAAATGTTGCTTTTTTAAACTTCAATAATAATCAATTAAAGTCAATAAATCCAAGTTTCATATAAATGAAACACCATAATCAAGTGTGCGGCTCAAACGCAGCCTGAGATCCATCTCCACAGACTTAAAAAACGTCTACGTCAGAGTACCGATTCTGCACAATTTTAAAACAACACATTGATGCTTGTATGTAGCCCGCGCCAACAAAGCAAAGATACACGGCTACAACTCCAACACAGAGAGAGACGCATCCAATATTTCTGTCTTCCAGAAAAAAACTTTTCGGGCTATATTTAGTAGCTCTGTAATCGGTTGCCCAATTTTTTCTTTCTCCCAGTGTGATGCAGCATGGCTGGAGTACTAGAATATAAATCAACCAGGCCCCTTGTGAATGAGAGTAATGCCTTCCAAAACGGCGTGGTGGCGACAGAGGAGGAAGTGGCGTGGGGGGGGGAACTCACCGATTTTCTCATCCTCCTGTACCATCTTCCTCTCCTCGTGGAAGGCCCTGAGCCAGCGGATCTTCTCCTCCAGCTTCTTGGCCAGGAAGATGTGGATCTCCTCGCTGTCCTTGTTGCACAGCTTGAAGGCGTTCTTCACGCTGACGTTGAAGTCGTCGTCCCGGCCGTCCATGGCGTCCCGCACCTCGTAGCGGTCCATGTCGATGCGCCCCTTGTAGTACAGGATGTCCCGACGGATCAGGTCCTGTGCCACGGATGGAAAGGACAAGCAGACATTTTGAGTTTTTTGTAGGTTCAGAAAATACCAGAGGAAGCCTTCAAGCTGAAAGCTAAGTTTGCATTAGCTTTCTGCTAAAATCCTCTTATTATTTCATTTTATTTTATGAATATGTTTCTATGTAAAGCACTTTGAGTCTGCCTCGTGTATGAAAAGTGCTACATAAAAAAAGGATTTGTGTGTGTGTGTTTACGGGTCAAGGTCATCTCAAAATTGTATGTGTTTCTGGTATGCAAACATGTTTTTAAATAAGCATCTAGTAATGACACTTGCTGTGACATCCCATTTTCTTGTCTGGGAATTAATAAAGAACATCTTAACTGTATCTTATCTTAAGGCCAATCCATACTCTCTGTGTGTGTGTATGTGTGTGTGTGTGTGTGTGTGTGTGTGTGTGTGTGTGTGTGTGTGTGTGTGTGTGTGTGTCTGTGTGTGTCTGTGTGTGTGATTTGGAAGAGGAAGCTCAATGTTCCGGTTGTGGAGCCGAGAGCCTGAAATAATGGATTTATTCAAGCTAAATTAAACACCTCACCCACTGCAACTGCTATCGCTAATGCAGTGATTTGTAACACTTCCAGTATAATGTGTGCGCTCATGCGTGTGTGCAATTGTGTGTGGTGCTGTGTGAGCGTGTGCTTCTGTGTGTGTAAGGGGTTGTGCGGCATGCAGGAATATGGTCACATTATTGGATTGGAGGATTACAAATATAAACTAATAATAAATTGTGTGAGTTACTTTTACTATGATCAAAAGAATAACCAGGACACAACGTACAACGTTGTGAAATGTTAGGCGGAATACTTCCAGGAAATAGAGGCCTTTTTCCCTCCAGCGTCCATCTTTGTTCTAGAACCAAGAAGCTCACTGGGAGGCCCAAACCAGCTCTTATCCCTGTCTGCTCATTCTTCAGTGACCGTGCACAAACCCTATGAGCCCTAACACCCCAAAAAAACCTTGCCAATGAGCATGCACAGATAAAGCTCTCTCCGGCCCCTGATTAGAGAGATAAGATGAAAGAGAAGGAAGGAAAAGCAACAAGCAAGACGCCAACCGACACGCCCAGAGGCGAACTCCATTGAAATTGTTGTCGGTACCGAGAATCCTG
The DNA here is from genome assembly GCF_949987615.1 of Pollachius pollachius. Classification (NCBI taxonomy): domain Eukaryota; kingdom Metazoa; phylum Chordata; class Actinopteri; order Gadiformes; family Gadidae; genus Pollachius; species Pollachius pollachius. The sequence continues at coordinate 11,171,656 of NC_136943.1, read as the reverse complement.
TCGGAGGAAGCGCTAAAACAAAAGACACAGGATTTATATTGAAGAGTCTCTCTTTCTCTCGCGGAGGGATCTTCTCTCTCTCCCTCCGACCCATGAGAATAGAGGGGGGGGGGGTTTGAGATTGGTATATGGGTGCTTAGTCGGGGGGGGGTGGATCTATGTTAACAGTACAATAACACAGGCTGCAGCCTACTGCGGCCCACAGACATACCGGCGCGCATTCCAACAGCGCTGGAGATGTATACGACAGATAGCCCGGGGAGGGGCCCAGGACAAAAGGAAATGGAAGAAGGAGACAGCATAGATAAGAGTAGACTTGACTTTATATGCCGTCTTTGTGATTGTACCTTCCACTGTGGTTAGAGTACAGCATGTGAGTGTGTATGCGTTTTTTAAGCTAGCTTGTGTATGCGTGTGTCAACCCATGTTTATGTTTTATATTTCAATTTGTTTTGTGTGTGCGTGTATGGGTTTGTGCGTACGTGTGTTTGTGTGTGTGTGCGTATATTGGTGAGTGTTGGTATATTGGTTTGTGTATGTGTGTGTATTTTTCTCTGTGTCAGTGTGTGTGAGTGTCTGTGTGTCTGTGTGTCTGTGTTTCTGTGTTTCTGTGTGTCTGTGTGTCTGTGTGTCTGTGTGTGCGTGGTAAAATGCAGCCAAGTGTGAACATCATTCTGACAGGGGTGCAGCGCCCTGGTACATTAGGGCCTGGATCTGCACATCTTCATTCTTTGACAGGAGGTCAGTTCTTGTTGGACGGGTTTTCACTCAAGGGGACTGCAGCCACAACATTACGTCATATATTTGCAGCCTTTCGGTGGGTTTGTAAGCCTTCAAAAGGACTCCTTTTGAAGTTGACTAAATATAACCGTCTTTAAATATCCTGTAGCGCAAAGCAAAGCAAAAACTTTGAAAAGGCTGAGCTGAAGATGTGGTCATTAAATCAAGAGTAAATCAAAAAAGGTGAGACAGTGGGTGGACAGAAAGAAGAGTGAGAGAGAGTGTGATGGAGAGGGTGAGAGAGGGAGAGAGAGCTACAGAGAGAGGATAGACAAGGAGACAGACAAGCGTGATATGAGAAGAGGGCATTTGAATGAAAGTGAGAGCGATGAAAAGATATAGCAAAGGAGAGAATATATTGAGAAAGAAAGAAGGAGACAGAGAGAGACAGAGCGACAGGGAGATAAAAGCAAAGAGCAGTACAAGAAGATAGGAAAAGATTAAAAGATTAAGAGAAAGCAAAATTATTTATTCTACTGCAATCTCCTACTGCTAAGAGCAGTAGAAGACAGTATCTTAGCAAACTAAAAAGATAAGGAGAAAACAAGAAATATATCAAGAGTGAGAGAGAAAGGGAGAGAGCATTGTTATTACCGTGTATGTACAGTGTGTCCTACATTATTCTGTTTATGGGAGATACTTGAATTTTTTAAGTATTCAACATTTTACTTTTTAGATATTGAGTATTTAATATTCTTACATTTGATATGTATATATATTTTGTATTTGACGTTTTATACATTGACCACCTAATTATTCACCTGCATTTGCAATGTTAACGTTTGTTTCTCATGCCAATAAAGCTTTATAAATTTGAATTTAATTGAAAGGGAGAGAGAGCGAGAATGAGAGCGAGAGAGACCAAGAGAAAGAGAGAGAGAGAGAGCAAGAGTGAGAGGGTTAGATAAGAGAAAGAGAGAGAGACAAAGAGAAAGAGACGGAGAAAGAAAGGGAGGAGGAGAACGACAAACTTACCTTCTTACAGAGGACTAACTGGTGATCGAACAGGAAAAAGACGCGTTGCTGACTCCGCCCGTACGGCTGGTAGATCCACGACAGCTCCCCTGTGTAGATCAGCTCAGAGCTCCGGTCCAAGATGTCATCGCCCTGGATGGAAACACAAAGCACACAAATTAGAGGAACACACACACACACACACTAGTCTCCGCTGCTTAGCATCAGTGCGACTCAGCCATATAAATAAGTCAAATACAAATAAATAACACGCATTTATTCATTCAATCCAAAAAATAAAATCATAAAGGATGGTCAAATTAAAGGGAGAAACTAAGTCTAGCATCTAATATTGTGCATGTCATTTGGCTGTGCGGTTTCGTAGTGTGTGTACGTTTGTACTTCAGGCTTCCCTTGTAAAATACGTTTAAAACCTTTAATGAAACTAATGACGCTTTATAAAAAGAGTTTAAACACGAATAGAAAAATATTCATCTGAGGCCATTTTAGATATCGACATCACCCCCAAAAGTAAATCACGACTCTCGGTCAAGCTATGATATCTTGAGACTCATCTATATATCAATGCTTTCTTCATTTTCTCCTCATGTCCGCGGCTCACCTCCCAGTCCAGAACGGAGGCCTGCCATTGGGCGATCTTGTCGATATTCTCCAGCCTCCTCTTCCTCTCATTGATCTGCTGAGTGACGTTCCGCATCACCGCCAGGGCCGCTGCCACATAGCGATAGTCACTATGGAGACAGGACACACACACACACGCACTTCATAAGGCTGTGTAACACGCTCCGGTAAAAGCCTCTCCTGGCTGGGGCTGCTCGTTAAAATAACGGACACAATTGTATCTGAGGTGAAAGAAGGGGCAGAGCCTAATAAAAGATAGGGGGTCACAACACACACACACACACACACACACACACACACAAAACCCAGATCCAATACAACCGTCGACCGAGATCTGGTCTGATCTGGTCAGCCATTATCTATTTTTTATCAGTTAATTCCGGCCCTGGAATTACACCGAGCCAGGCAGGGTTCAGACGAGGGAGGGTTTAGACTTATCCACTCCTAGCTGGGGAGATGGTGTGTTTGTGGGAGTGGTCGTGACTGGCCGTGACTGGCCGTGCATGGGTTGGAGTGTGCGTGTGTATGAGTGCGCATGCGCGTGCGTGTGCGTGAGTTTGTGTGCATAAGTGTGTGTGAGTTTGTGTGTCTGTGTGAGTTTGTGTGTATATGTGTGTATGTGTTTGTGTGAGTATGTGTGTGCGTGCATGTGTGTGTCCGTGTGTGTGCACGTGCGTGAGTTTGTGTTTGTGTTTGTGTGTGTGTGTGTGTGTGTGTGTGTGTGTGTGTGTGGATGCTCCAGCATCTGTGTATCTGGCAGATCCTCCAGAGCTCTGTTAAACACAGGGCCCTGGCAGCAACAGTCGGCTGAGCTGGCACGCGGGGCCGTCCCTGGCTGAGAACGGGCTCCGCTGCTGGGCTCGTGAATGACCCAGTGCTGCCTGACACTCACTGATTGCTTCTCATCACTGCTCGCTGGGCTGTGAGTATGCTTGTTTGTCTCTCACACACACACGCACACGCACACACACACACGCGTGCGCGCACACATACACACCTACGCACACACGCACACGTACAATGCAGTTTTCTGTGTGTGTGTGTGCTATGCAGCATTGAAATATGACCTTCCGTTATTATGGTTTCAGTAATTAATGCCCTTTATTGTCTTCTAAACTATGGACAGATGTTCACTTAGAAGGATGCGATGCTGCAGTCACACACATGAATAGACTCATTACTTTGTATCATAAAGCTGTGCAGAATCATGCAGAGTAACCTATTTTCCTGTTTGGGTGTTACAAAGTGAAATAATAACGCAAGGTTCCCAATTTAATCATAGCCTGTTGTGGCTACGATAGCTTCCCTGTGCATATGATAGCTTCCCTGTGCAGATTGCCAGCCTTGGCAACGATAACTCAACTGCGCCTACAATAGTTTCCCTGGCCCTGCAATAGCTTCCCTGTGCTACACTAGGTTCTATGTGCAAAGCTAGCTGCCTTGCGCTATGATAGCTTCCATGTGCTATGTTTTCCTCCACGTTCAATGCTAGCTTCCTTCCTCTTTGATAGCTCCTCTTTGTGCTACAACAGAGCTTCTTTATATCCAATAATTCCTGTGCTCGCTAGCTTCCTTGCTCTACAATGGCTTCCATGTGCTATTATTATAGCCTGGCTATTATATTATAACAGAATATTGCGCTACAATGGCCGGTCTTGGCGTATGTTGGCTTTACTTTGCTACACTAGCTTCCTGGCTCTATGATAGCTTCCCGGCACCTATGTGGGCAAACTTAGGCTTTCCTGCACTACAATAGCCTGTCAGGGTGTACAATAGCTTCCCTATGCTACGATAGTCTGCCTGGGGGTATGATAGCCTGCCTGGGCATATGTTGGTCTCCCTGTGCTATGATAGCCTGCCTGGGGCTGGGACTGCCTGCCTTGGCACATGTTAGCTTCCTGCAAAATGATAGCCTGGCTGGGCTTATGTTAGCCTCCCTCCAGGCTACAGTAAGCTGCCTGAGTGTACGATAAGATTCCCTGCGCTGTGATAGCCCGCCCGAGTTAGCGTTAGGGCTGCTCGATTTTGTAAAAAATCATAATCACGATTAGTTTGGTCAATATTGAAATCACGATTATTCAAACTAAATCTTTTGAGGATGAAAATATGCTGCATTTGTTCAGCATTTCTCTAAAAAAACACATTTTGTAACTGAGAACTTTGAAATTTCCTCTGTATACAAAAAGGTATCCAGCTGGACCCAGCAAAAAAATGAAATTCTAATAATTTTAAAAAAATAGTTTAAACTTGATTATATTAGTTTGGAGATCGCTGACCCAAAAATCACTACACGATCAAAATGTGATTAATAGCCCTAGTTAGCGGTAGCTTCCCTGAACCGTTACCTGTGCTCCTGCGCTGTGTATTTGAGCAGCTCCGCCAGCTGAAGAGGGTATTTGCAGATCTTCTGGACCGGCGTGAGCAGGAAGCCGTCGATGGCAATGTCGATCATCTGCTGGAGGAGACGGCAGGCCTCGAAGAAGTGCTGGTACCTGCCGTCCCGCATCAGCTTGCTGAGCTCCATGCAGGCGTCCAGGTGGTTGTTACAGTACTCAGAGTAGATCCAGAAGCCGTCTTGCTGTGGAGATGGACAGAGGAGCAGAGAGAGAGTATACAATGAAAAAAAATAAAAATCTATAGATATACGTCTATATATATATAGATATATATATATCCATCTCTATCTCTATGTATCACTATCTATCTATATATATAACTCTATCTCTAACTCTATCTATATATAATTATATATATATAGATATAAAAATTTAAATGTCTGGTATAAGGTGACCAAACCGTCAAATTAAATCATGCACAGTGTAGGGCTGCTCGATTATGGGAAAAATCATAATCACGATTATTTTGGTCAATATTGAAATCACGATTATTTAAACGATTATTTTTGAGTTTGAAAACATGTTGTATTTATTCAGCCTGTCTCAGATTTTTTTTTGTAACTGACAACTTTGAAATTTCGCCTTTAAGTAATACAAAAATAAATAAATACACAAAATGGTCAAAAAGAAAATCCAATCCAATCTAAAATGATAGACAGATATGTATCCAGCTGTTCTGCCCTTTCTATAAAACATTTATAATTATAATTATTTTTTTTTATTTAAAAAATCGATGATGTTAATTTTGTGATAGTTTGACCCAGAAATCGGGATCAAAATTCGATTAATCGCCCAGCCCTAGCACAGTGGCAAACAACATATGTTATGCGGTTTCTAATTAGGTTAGTGTAAGTTTGTCGGTTGCCTTTATTTCACCTCATTTGACTTTAAATGATGCACGGGTTACATAAACCTGAAGTAATTACAATAGTCTGATCCAATATATTCACCGATGTTTGTTTATGCATATTACGTCCCCCCATGTTATATAACTGCACCTGAAGCAATAACATTTTATCTGTAATATCGTGCCCACCCAAGAGGCCTGACTAAGCACCACTGTTTTTTGTGTATGTGTGTGTGTGTGTTTGATGGTGCGTGTGTGTGTGTGTGCATGAGCGCGTGTGTGTGCATGAGCGTGCTTGTGTGCATGAGCGCGCGTGTGTGTGTGTGTGTGTGCATGAGCGTGTGTGTGTGCATGTGTGTGTGTGTGTGGGTGCATGAGTGTGTGTGTGGGTTTGTGTGTGTGTATGTGCATGTATGCATGCATGCATGTGTGTGTGGGTGTGTATGCATGCCTTCTTGCCATGTGTACGCAAGGCTGTGTGTGTGAGTGTGTACACTCACGTGTTCCAGAAAACAGGGCCCTATCTCAGAGAGGTGGGGATCCTCTGTGTTGTACTGTTTCTCCAGGTCTCTGACGAAGCCCATCTGGAAGCGGTAGATGTCTTCGATGTTCCCAAAGATCACCCTTAGTTGGTCGTCGTTGAACATGTCCACGCGCTTCCTGCACTGCCGCAGGTAGCCCTAGAAACCGCGGCAACAGCGGGTGGAGACATGTGGTTGATTAGACGAAGGGAAACTGTAAATCAGCTGAGACTGCAGCTGGAATAAATATTGGGGGAAGGGCTCTTAGTCCAACCAGGACATACAGGTGTTGAAACAAGATAAGGATCAGAATGTTGATGATGATGATGATGATGATGTGTATCAAACACGCGTTAAAATCTGAAAACAAACGCTGAGGTTGTCGGGATCACGTAATCCTTACGCGGTGCTTGGATGCAGAGATAAACCAAACCACTCCACCACCTCACAACAAGCCTAACTATGCCTAACACTCAAAAGTGAACCTGTCCTGCACATTCACAAACCTCTGTCGTGCAGTTTACAAATATGCATAGTTTGTATCGCTTGCTTGCCAAGTGTCCGAGAAAGTGGACAGTGGCTGATCAGATTTGACCCGCCTCTGCCACGCTGCAGGAGCAATGCAGCAGTGCTGTACGCAGGTATCTGCATGTTGAGCTGCAAAGGCCTAGTCCCATGATCAAGGGGAGCGTGACTGCAATCAGTCTCACACCCTATCTGTCTTTTGGATCTAAGAAAACACAGAAACAGTTCTGAACCAAAACCAGGGAGGTATTTTGAACTATGAGATTGGAGATCTGAATCGTAGCCCATTGGTCAGACTATGCAGCCAAAAATAAACTTAATACGCAGCATCCTCCCACATCGTTATTATTATATTAGATGAAGTGATCTATAGGCTTTGCAATGCACTTAATGTCGATATCGCTGCTGTGTCTTACAAAAGCAACTGGAAGCAAGAAAAATTGGTTTCCTCCTGTACCAAATGTGCATTACATGCAGTGTCTAAAACGCTTGTGCAGCATTACAGTGTGATGCAGAACAGAACCCCAGAGTGATGCCTGCGACCATGTGACTTTCCAAAGACTTGCTTCTAAAGCCAGGCTTTAATCCATAATGGGGACCGGAATTGTGTGTATTCCACGGGCTATTTAATGTTATCCGTTATACGGTACATGCATTTTGTATTACCCTTTTAATACCCTTTAGGGGCTGATTTAAAGATGTGTTCCCTTCCTACTCTTTTTGAGAAGCAACTATACACCATCTTCTTAGTCACACGGGAACCAAAACTTAGGGGGCTTTAACGAACTAGAAGTAGCTGATGAGAAAGTGGCAGGACTTTTAATTTTAGGGGTCAACAGCTCCTTTAAAACATCACACATACAGACACAGACACAGACACACACACACAAAGCACATTTCACATCAACTGGCTTCCAAGCCCTGACGAAATTAGCCCTATGGTTTCATACTGCCTTGCAGTTTTTCCCCGTTTCCCCTTCGCATGGAGGACCAAGAATGTGCGTGCGTGTCATTGTTCCTGACTCTATTTAGCGCCTCCTCACCTCACAGATGTCCTTGAGGTGTTTGATGTAGTGTCTCTCTGTGCTCATGATCTCATTAATGACGTTGGCTCTCATCTGGTCACGGTTCTGAAGCGGTGATCCCAAGCACAGGCAGTCATTGGTCGGATCCAGGTGTCCGTTCTGCACCTCACTGGTTCCCTCCACTGGCTCCGCCCCTCCATCCTCCTGGTTCACCCAAAGCTGAGGACGGAAATACGCATTCAGGCAACATGCACATCCACACATACAGGCACACAAACATACACAAGCGCATGCAACCACACAGGCATTCATACCGAGATCAAGCACAAATAAGGACACACACACACACACACACACACACACACACACACACACACACACACACACACACACACACAAGCACACACAAAACAGACATAAGCGTGATGGTACATACAAGTTCATTGTGAGTTCATCATAGAGTGTGTGCATATGCTGCATTATTTCACAAACACCAATGGCCTAATTTTAGCCGAATACTTAATCATAATTCCACGGTAAATTACTGTGCCATAAAATAACAGGGCATGAGGCACACATGTATACACACAACCACAGCTACACATACACACACACACACACACACACACACACACATTCTCTGTTAAAGGCGCGGGTAGCCTGGGCATTGAACAAGGCACTTGAACCAAGATGGGAGGGAAAGTGACTCATGGCCAAGGTCCCTCTGTGTATTCAGAAGCCCCAATCTGGGATACAAGCCCGGAAGATATCCAACTTGAGCCCAATCTGGGCCCAAAGACAGCTCTCATCTAGACACCCTTTAGTGGTTTTTCATTACTGGTAAACACGCGCGCACACAATCACACAATCACACACACACACACACACACACACACACAGTGGGGTCAAGCAAACACTCGCTGGTGCCCACTCAGAGAGAGCCAAGTGAGGGAGGGTTTCAGACGTCCAGCCGTCCACACCTGATGGCACAAAGTTTGCCAAGGCAACACCAAAGAACCGACGGGTTGAATGCCAAAAAACAGGATGAGAGATGCAGCTTCACATACAAGCGGAGACAGAGACACAGACACAGACACAGACACAGAGACGGGTTGCAGAGAGTCTGCAGTGATCTGTTGAGCAGCTCCCAGCTTCGAGTCATTGTGCCAATAGATAGAATAGTAATAGAAATAATAATAAAATAAATGAGAATAATCTAATCGTGAATGCTAGAACAGGATAAGTTATTACCCATCCCATAGGTTTATAGCTGTAAATACAGTAATTCATATAAACATACCACTAAACGTACTTATACATAAATATGTGTATATAAATAAATGCACACACACTCACAAATATGAAATGTCACTTGAGTGTCAAGAAGTGAAAAAATCCCATTGCCCTTCCTGCATTTCGATTCCCCATTCCCCCCCGGTTAGAGGATGAAGAGCTGCGTGATGGGAGCATTGATCAGTGGATGTATTGGTAATGTCAGGGGAGGTGAGGAGAGGAGGGGTGGAGGACGCTGAATGGACACACTATTGAGGGAGGGGTTGGAGGGCGATGGGCGGGACTGGATGGGTGGGGTGGGGTGGGTGGGTTTTGGGTTTCGGATGAGGCTGGGAGAACGCACCTTTGACGTGGTGTTTTGGAACCGTGGAGTTGCTATGGGGTTGATATAGAAAACCTGTTTTGTTTGGGGTGGAGGAGGGTGGGGTTCCACCTTGGGGAGAGAGAATGACAGAGCAGAAAGAAACAGACGTTTTGTTTTTTCTTGTTTTTCTCGGGGTCGGCGGTTGGGTGGTTTGGATGGTTCGGTGGGAGCTTTGCCCCCCTCACTTCTCAGGAGCGGCCTTCGTTTTGGTTGGGGGGGAGGAGGAAGTTTTGGGTCGGTGGGTGAAAGGGTGGCCAGGTGTTACGAGGAAAAGGTGGGGAGTGGGGGGAGAAGGGGTTGTGGGCAATGTTTAGCTAGTGTTTGAAAAAGGCCTTTGAAGCAAAACTTCGCTCTAGCATGTCCATGTGAGTGTTCCTGAATCACTTCTTGGAATAACGACATCTCAGCATTAACATATGAGTAAGAACACATGACGAGGTGTCCAGGAAGGAGTGGCCCTGTGTGTGTGTGTGTGTCTTTGTGTGTGTGTCTGTGTGTGTGTGTGTCTGTGTGTGTGTGTGTCTGTGTGTGTGTGTGTCTGTGTGTGGAACTCGCTTTCAGGAGTGTGATAGAGCTGCGTGAGGATTACTCATCATCCTCTTCGTTTTGACCTCCCAGATCTCCAGGTAGACACATTTACTGAGATGTACTATGCTAGCAAAGGCGTTGCAGAATCCTCTGTTTGTGTTTGTGTGTCACTCTACATATGCGTGCCTGCATATATATGTGTGTCTGCATCCCCAGAAAAGGTGTGTATTTTGGGATCGCTTCCATGTTGGTCCTCGTGTGAATGCTAGCTGTTTCATTGACAGTTGGAAACATAAAAAATCTCTGCCACTTGTCTGTTGTTGTTTGTGAGTTTATTTATACATATGTGCTTGTGTATCTATCCCTTTTATTCTTTCTCCGTCATTGCCATGTTATAGTTGTAGATGTAATGGCGGGACGTCTGGTTCGGAGTAGCCGTTAGCGGTTATCGGTGGCTAACTCACTCGTACGAAGCTGGCGGGGAACCAGCCCTCCTCCTCGTCGATCTGGCCCCACCACCAGTCCTTGTTGGAGGCGTCCAGCACCTTGATGACATCGCCCGCCTTAAACGCCAACTCCCGGTCCGCCATGGTCACATGGTCCCATACCGCCTCAGCACTGACGATTGACCCTCCGCTTATCAACTGACAGAGGGACAGAGAGAGACACAGTGCGAGACAGTGACACAACCGCTAAACAATATATACTCACATTCATGTGTAGCCTTTTTGGGGGACAGCTAAGGAAAACTAATTCATGTACAATTGACCAGCGACATTAATATGGATCCAAATGACTGTAAAAAGGCCTGTATGAACCCCATTTCTGATGGGGGTTGGGGGGGATATTAGTTATTAGTTATACATCGCTCACCCTCTTGGCCTTACTATTACGTGAATCCTTGCTTTTAAAAACCATGCAGACTAATAATGAAATGCAAATGCATGCCCTCAGAGCTCCGGGCCCCCCATTAGCAGTTCAGGATAATAGAACAACACAACACAATAATATCTAACACATTAGTCGACAACACAACACAAAAAAAGGCAAAATCATTAGCAGGAAGGAAGGAAACAACACGGCGTTCAGAAACACAGCACCAGTCGCTCTGCACGGGGATGGTAATTGGCCGATTATGACATTAGAATAATTATATGTGTTAATGTAATATAAATGTTGAGGGGATAATATAAACTCCCTGGGCCCGTGCCGTCACCAGAGTTTATTTATTCCACCGCACGGAAAACACCCGTGACTCATCATCCCGAGTCAGTATTGACTCTCCGGGTCGTGAATAAATGATGCTCGACGTTTGTGGACATCATACACAATGCACAGGGAAACATTTATAAATATACATGGGTGATTGTTCGTCGCATGTAGAGACTGTTATCTACCTATTGCATCATCTGTGAGTGTGTGTGTGTGTGTGTGTGTGTGTGTGTGTGTGTGTGTGTGTGTGTGTGTGTAAGAAAAAAAGAGGCCAGTTGAGTGTGGGTTTGATGGAGATGGGGGGACGGGGACGGGGACGGGGGGAAGGAGACTCCTGTTGAAGGATGGGAGAGGAGGTGCGGATCGTTTCAGAGGAGGAACCCGGGCCCGTGGCTAGATGGCCCATCTAGCAGCTAAGCCATGCTGAGGGATAGCTCTGCCACCCTGAGACTGGCTCACAGCCATGTGTACACACACGCACAAGCAAATACACACACAAAGCTCATACTCAATGACGCACACACACACACACACACAAAGCTCATACTCACAGACACAGACACACTGACACACAGGTGCAGTAGATAAACCTGCATAGACACAAACAAAGGCCACCACACATGGGTGCATATGCACATAAAGAAGTATAAGAGTATGAATAGTGCATGAAGCAGTAAACGAACACACACACACACACACAGACACACACACACACTTTTGAACTTTGGAACCAGGCTATATCTGTGGGCAAACAGTTAGCTCCGCTGCCTCCCTCCTCAGTCCAGAGTTAACTACGCAGCCGGTCCTCCGGGGCTGCGGGCTGAGTAGCCAGCAGCCAGTCCTAACCAAGCCTGACAGCTACTGCTCCGTCCCCCCAGTATAGACTCCGCCTCACACCACCCATCAACACACATCCATTCTGGATGAGCCGCTTTCCGCTGCAAATTCACCAGCACGTGCAATGTGGGTTACACCATGATATTGTGTGTAGTTTTGTGTGTTGTGTGTTTTGTCTGTTGTGCGTGTGTGTGTGTGTGTGTCTTATGCGTTGATGCATAAGACACACACAGGACAGCAGGCTTATGCGTTGATGCATTGACTTTTTCCCTCTTTCGGCCACCAAAGACGCTATGATGTTACTCTTTGATTTAAATCAAGGTTAGGCTCTCATTAAAACCTTCCCTTTGTGCAATGTAAACCCTTTGAAGGGTAAATCCTCCCAAAACGATTGGCATTGTGTTGTTGTTGTGTTGTGGTTGTGTTGCTGTGTGGAAGCAGCCCTATATCTGTGATGCTGTCGTGGTGCGTCACCGACCCAGCGTGAGCGTGCTCCTCGCAGCTTGCTGTTTGTACGTGCCCATGCATGCATGTGTTTGTTTTCCAATGTGTGTTTGCGTATCCGAGTGTGTGCACGCGCGTGTGTTCACGAGTCTTTGTTGTCCAATGTGTGTTCGCGTGTCGGAGTGTGCGGGCATGCGTTTTTGTGTGTGTGCGCGTTTCCGAGTGTGCGTGCGCGCGCGTTCGCGTGTGTTCACGTGTGTTTGCGTTTCCGAGATGTGCGTGCGCGCGGGGGTGTTTGCGTGTGTTCATGTGTGTTTGTGTTTCCGAGTGTGTGTGTCTCTTGCTAATCCTTTCCCTATCAGGATCCCAGCTACATCCCCCCCCACCCCCCACCCCCCCCCAAGCCTGCAGACAGGCGGGGCTCCCCATGGGTCACTCAGACGGACACGGGGAGGACAGAACACAATCACACCGGAGGAGTGAACCTCGGGAGGGATGTCCACGTCTGAAAGAGGGCAATGAGGCGGCCATCGTCATGGTGACAGATGGAGATGCTCTGCCGGCGTTGACTGAAGAGGAGGCAAGGACATCTTAGGGTGCACCAACAACACCAAGAGAAGAAGAGATGGTCGGTGTGCATGGTTGCGTGGGTAAATGTGTGTGTGTCTTAAAGTGCCATGTGACCTCTATGGGCAGACCTAAAATAACCAACGGAAACATCGGCCGTGATCTAAATGGCAGAGTTCTACGTCAAGGGAAAGCTTGAACACCGGAGCGTCACGCACACGCGCGGGTTTCTGTCCGTAAAGGAAGAAATAGATGGACTAGATTAGGCCCAAGTGAAGCGGGGGAGGGGGGGGGTAACGCTATCTCTACCTCGGACTGCTGATACGAACATTGGGGAGGTAGGAGGATTACTGCAGAAACATGTGTCGTGCTGCCATGGCAACAACCCACGATACGGGGCCTCGCTCAAAAAGCTCTGGGGTCAACTCATCCCTGACTTAAGAACGGGGACCTGGAGTAGAATGACACCATTGTTTTGATTCACATGGACGGTTCCGAACGACAACTCACTCGAACGACAACCCCCCCCCCCCCCCCCAGTCTCCCTAGGCTGTCCACCTGTCTTCCTCTTCCTCACTACCTCACACATTCCCCTATTCCCTCGGCTATCTCTCATATACCCTCCCCACCCCACCCCCACCGGCTTAACAAACCACCACTCTCATATCCCTCCAAGCCCATTGTCTCTAGGCCCCATCAATCTTCCTTAATACAGGCCCTGGAGAAAGGAAGAACGAGGGAGAGAACGAAAGAGAGAGAAAGAGAGAGAGAACCAGAGAGAGACCTCCATGTTTCTTCCTGTGTTCAACTCATCCCACCCATCAATCTAATGAGATCAATGCTACCATCTCCTTTATAAACCCCATCTCTCTCCCTCCTTCCACTGTGGAATGAACCCGGATTATATAACATAATCTGTTCCATTGCCTGATTCATACCCTAGTTGAAAATAATCGCAATCCACACACACACACACACACACACACACACACACACACACACACACAAACACTACACACTAACATTCAACCATGCAGGGGTTTCTGCCACAAGACACCTTGTCCATTGTCACTACATCTACCGGCTGGAACTACCTAAGTCATCGCCATGGTTATACTGCAGTCGCAAAATCAAATATCTCAGGGTGAAACAGCTGTCTCCGAGCCGCACAGCCTCTATTTGGGTCAATGCAAATGAATGCAGATAACTCCCCCATCACATGGACCACATATTTATACATCTCTCCCTGTATATATAGATAGCAATGCTGTCCAAAACGTGTTCACTCCACCAGAAAGACAAGCGATCAGGGAATAGATTAACGGTGACCAGAAAAGAACAGAAAAAAAGCAATATTTCTTTCGAGCTTAAATCTTCTTTGCACCATAACACATCAGCATTCACTGCACTGGCAGCTCCCCTGCATTCCAACAACCCCCTGCTCTCAAACACACACAACGACACACACACACAAACACCGACACACACACACAGCAGCCTTACCATGTTTGTGGCATGTAACTGCTCACAAAGAGTATGCATGGAGAAGCCCGGCTCATCAAATCATGACAAATATAAATCCCCCTTTTCGGTTTTAAAAGAACGCGGAAACAAGGGAGGGCAGTCCTCGCGAGGCGCTGTATTCCACACTGAGGCTTCGCTGCTGCTCCTGCCTTTTCGCTTCTCGCTCAGCGACGCACACAGCGAGAGTCTCGCGGACCATCCTCTCTCTGTGTCTGCCAACCCGGTTATGTAATACACTTATGTCCAGAGTCTGAGAGCCAATCAAAGATGCTCTGGCTGGCAAAAAAAAAAAGAAAAAAACACAGCGAGCGGTAACGTGCACATACATCGTGCCCGTCGCATCACATCGCCACGCACATACACATGTGTACACGCACACAGGCACACACGCGTGCACACACACAAACACAGACATACTGTAAACAAATTGACACTTCTGACTGCACAGAATTTAACATAACTCTATTAGCAGCCACCTGCCATTGGGGATTATTCCAAATGTGTGAACACCAGAGATTCAGCTTCAAAGAGAAACTTCACGTGTGTAGCGCTTTAACACATTCACACACACACACACACACACACACACACACACACACACACACACAAACACACAAACAAACACAGCAGAGACATGTGGATGTGCATCCACACTGGGACCCTATCTGTGCTGCTGTACAGCAGGCTAGCTGATGTGCAGGTTGCTGGCTGCAACATGCATCATTATGATGTTCACCGACCCCTGGGGGGGGGATCTCTGCTGAGGGGAGGGGAGAGCAAGAGAAGGGGTTATCTGCTGCATCACAGCGATGGGAAACCGCGCTCGCTAGCACCACGTGCCAGCGCATGTGAATGAGGTACCACCGCTCGTGATACACACTGCCAGACCCCAGTGATGAATGTACACAGAAATGTTCACACACACACACACACCTACACACACACCTACACGCATAGAACGCAAAGAAATGTGCACACACACCACAAACACACACGCACAAACCCATAAACACACACACACACAAGCCCATAAACACACACAAAGGCATGAACAAAAACACACACACACAAGCACACGCTCACACACAAAATGCACTTACAGAGAGTGTTAGGGGACAGGTAACTCCTCACCCCCAGCCAAGACACCACCACTCTACTCATAGGGGTGTGTATAGTAGCCAAGGCTTTTAGCATGTCTATTTTATGATATTCATGCAAAATTCAAAACATCTGCCTTCAGTTTTTTATTATTACCATTATTAGATAATACCATCTGGGGGAAAGGGGAACCTGTACTTTCTTTCTTCTTTGTGGCATGTTTTTTCACTTGGAGGATTGTCTATCTCTCTAACGAATATATATCATGTACAAGTGGTGTTTGGTGTGATAATATGTGGCCATCTATAACGGGGGACCACTTCAATATGTCCAATGGGCAAGGAGTGAAGGGGTTATTTTGTGGACTATGAAATGAGAGCAGAGTGGAGCTGTATCTAAAATGGGGGAAACCTGAAATGATGACTGCCATCCTCTATGACGGCTAGCTTGGCCTGCTATTGGCTACTGTCCCCTCGCAGATTATGGAGCTTATAGATGCAAAATAAACACGAGCAGAAGCCAGCAGCGACAGCACCACTATTTACCTTCCAAGAAAACCTAGCTTAGCATCCTCTACAAGGAGGGTAGTGTCGACATACAGGCCTAGGCTGTAATATCCGAGGATCCCTAGCTTTCACTTGTGCCTCAGAAGTAAGTCCTGACGCAGCAGGAATGTCGGGTTTCAAAAACAGCAACGATGGAATCATTTGGCGATAACGCACATTTTTCAGTCAAAGACAGCCCATATTACAGCTAGCCTACGCACAAAAATGACATAATGCAACATAGAGGATATAAGGCGATGGACGTGAGGGGGAGGGGGGGGGGGGGCATATTTATATGACAGGGAATAAATGAATTCCCCGGCCACCAAAATAAGAACTCCACATCTATAAATGATCCGCCACAACTATACGACCACCAGACACCACCACCACCAGCTGTCACAAACGATTAGAGGGACAAGACAAGAAAGTACGGAGGAGATTTTGGGGGGAGGGGTGGGTGGGGAGGGGGGGGAATAGAAAGACAATATGTTGTACCAACGTCATTCATTTCAACGTGTAGCCTGCATGATGGCGCGCCGGGCGTCCCTGCTCGCAACGAACGCGCAGAGCAGCAGCTCGCCTGCTTGCCTTTCCTCCGTGAACCCGCGGCGCACGGCGCACCGGGCCCCGCGCGCGGATCCATTAACGAGTACCGAGGATGAACATTAACAGCACGTTCACGAGCACCAGAACCGCGATCACCATAAAAACCACAAACGTCTGGACGTCCAGGGCCATGGTGGTGATGCGGTAGCAGCGGTAGTAGCAGCGGCGGCAGCGGCAGTCGTTGTGCGTTGAGATGCGGTACAGAGAGAGATGCTCTTTACTGCTGGCGGGCGGGATTCGCCTCTCCGCCTCGATACGTAACAACACCGGCCCAGATATCCACCATTACAGTAAAAGGCAAGAAATACATACAAAAAAAAATCGAAGAAGAAAAAAAAAACGCGCCTGTACGCCTCTTCACACACTACGCGCTTTTTATGATAAAGGCACGGGAACAGAACAGCATCATCATCATCCTCACCATCATCATCATCATCAGTCTGCACCGCGATTTCTCCCCGCTAGTCAACACCCCGCCGGTGTTTGCCTCTTCCCCTACACCGACTATCACCGGCCAATAGATTGTGAAGGCACAGAGAGAAAGAGAGAGAGAGAGAGGGAGAGAGGGAGTCTGTGCGCAAGCTGCTCTCTGCTGCTCAGCCTGCCTACCGGTGAGTAGGGGACCAGGGCCAGAGCGGCTGGGAGGCTGCTGAGAGGCGGGCCCGCATGAATACTGATCAGCGCTCCCCTCAGTCGGATAAACTACCGGCACCAGCCATTAAGAAAGTCGGGGAGGGGGGATAGGGAGGGGCACAGCCTGACCCCCCCACGCCCCGCCCCCTCGCAGACTGTATTGACCACAGAGAGGCAGAGCCCCCCCCCCCCCCCCCCCACCTCCCCATCACCCCGCCCTACACCCCAGCTAAAAATATCGCGTTTCAGTGATTTATCGTTTATCATTAGCAGGGGTCACGTGATGATGAAGGTGAATAGGCTACGTGTCAGAATAATGGAACGCGCTCTTTCCCTACCGAGCCGAGTCCAGCTATCGCGGTCTTATTTCACCTGCGAAGCATCTTCACCCTATGTATCGATCGGACACGCTGCCGGGATCTTTCTCTTATAAACCATAATAATCCGCATATATGGTTAGCCATTGAGCTGCATGGACAAGTTTTGGGATCTTGTGGTAATTTAACAAAAATAATTCACAATATATTCAAATATATATATATATATATATGTTTTCTTTGTAGCCTATACAGTGACGCAGGCTTCCATCTGTAAGTTAGTCATGGCAAGCACGTCATAATTACTGTATCACACAAGAGTGGCCTGCCCTAATCTCTTTCTTGGCGGATCATGAGTGAAGCACATGGAAGATGGTCATAAATGGATTCATGCCTTTAGAAATCTCAGTCGCTCAGGTTGAGTTCACAGGAGATATAAAAGGCAGAGCTACAGGACGGATTGGGATAACCCCCAGGATGCGTTGGGAGTAAATACGGCAAAAAAAGGAAAGCTTTCTTCATCGCTATTTTTAAGGCCATAAATAATTGTCTGGGGCACTCTGGGCCTGAACAACACGCTGATAAAAGCTCTCCCTCCTGAACACCGGGCCATCAGTCTCTAGAACAGTGAGCAGGAAGATGCATCACAGCTCCAAATGACAACCTCCCTCAAATACACTTTTCTTCCCCCTTCATGTGTGTGTGGGTGTGTGTGAGTGTATTTGCTTGAGAGTGAGTGTAAGTGGGTGTAGGGATGTGTGTGTGTGTGTGTGTGTGTGTGTGTGTGTGTGTGTGTGTATGTGTGTGTGTAACACGTGTGTGTGTGTTAGCATGAGAGTGTATCGAAACGTGTGCCCTGTGTGTGTATGTACCACGTGGGTGTGTGCGTCTGTGTCTGCCACGTGTGTGTGTGCGTGCATACGTGTGCGTGTGTGCAGATGTGTATGTGGGGTTGTGTTACATAAGCCCGCTATGTCTCTGTGGGCTTTCACTCCGCTCTCCCTGACATTTAGACAACAAAGGTCACATCTGAAAGTCTAAATATACGCGGACACCAATGCTAATACGCTCATACATATACATACACTACTCAGAGACAGGGGAGCAGGGGGGGGGGGGAATCATTTTAGTAGCCTTTTACTATGTTTCTCGTCTGCATTTTACATTTTACTGATTGCTTTCACACTTCAAAAACCTTTAAAGTGGAATTTCATGATTATGTTGATAAACAAAATGTATGACCGGAATTAGACTTTAAAATGGATTTCTTTTGGCGGAGGCAAAGCGACATAACGTTTTTAACTGCCCCATAAAATCACGGCGGCCTAGTCCCTCCCAAAGAAGAGTGAATGTCAACCCTGGGTCACTCAAATTTTTTTTTTGGAACGAACATCAATCGTTACATAAAAGAACACATATCACAACAGCTCAGATGACTAATCAACGCAAAGACATCAATTCAAACAACAAGCAAGCAAAGTAGTTTCAGGGATGGCAGCGCCCGTATGGAACACCATTGCAACGATAGAAAACGTTGCATTAATGAGCAAACTAAACATCACATACATTCACCGACTCAGCATTAGAAAATAAAACACATTAATTGCTAGAAATGTTCTCAAAAACGCAATCAGAACCTTGACATGCGTGACTGTATGGCTGTTTCGTCAACCAGTGGGTCTTACTTTGCTCCATTTCTTTGAAGGAAAGGCTGTTAAAGCTGGACCCTGAAGCCCAACCTACAGAAGTCTCTGGACGGGTGCTACACCAGAACTCGCATGCTTGTTTACCAACATGCATCTGCAAGGAGGGGCTACCGGACTGAGTGAGAAGGTAGCACCCAGAAGAATGAGGCTGGCCTGTCATGGGCAGAGACACCGGAGCTCCCAGCCAGCGAGCTGGTGCGTTGGGAACCCACACACGGTTGATCACAAGGGCGTCCACATACGTGGATGTATACTGCGTAAAGATGGAGGAGCCGAAAACACTGGCGAACTAGCTAGTTGCAAGGAGGATTGAGAAGATTGGAAGCACTGTTGGAGGACCCGTCGGTCCGAGGACGAGAGAACAAACCTATTCTGTCGATTAGGTGGGAGAACAGGCTGACCCAACACAGCCAGCTTGCGGTGGTCATATTGATACTGATCTTACCGGTAAAAGAGAGGGCGAAAAATGTTCATGGACACCAAGAGATGCAAAAACACATTTCGAGGTCATAAGGACTAACATATCTTTTCGCTATTATTACAGAGCTACTGCTTCTACAACGACCAATACTCCAACCACTACTACGCCTCAAATGGGACAGAGGGGCGACTGATAAAAGATATGAGTTCAATAACAAATCATATGACCTGTGTAACATTTAATAAAAAATAAAATAGAACACGTGCTGTGCTATGCTACCCATTAGCTCAGGCTGTGTCACTGTGTAGATTCCAGCAAGCAGACCCCAAACCCCCCACCTCTCCGCCTCTCACACACACACTCTCTCTGAACCGCATTGGTCATGGTCTGGCGGTGAGCAGGACGGTCTAGCGTGACGGTGAGCCCTCTCCACCCCTTGCCAGAGAGCTCCGTCACGCTCAGCCGATGGATATCACGCCTTCTGAAGTCTGGCGCTCACTTGCGGTACAGCGGTTAGCGGTGGCTAGCAGCACTGGTGTGTGAGAAGACTTTCTAAACTCTGTCTGACACCCCGGGTGCTTGCATTCTCAAACCATACAACACTGGATATTTAACGCTAAACCTTTATTTCTCCAATCAATTCTTATACTTTTTTGCAGACACTTTGATCCAAAGCAACTTATCAGTTTTGAGCCGGTTATGCATCTTGTTCATGAATTGTTGTACCCTGTGGAAATTTGGGGGATCAAACCTGGTTCCTATTAATTGAAAAACTAAATTTGACTTAAAAATTCAGAGACATGGGAATATTTAGTTAAGGTTATATGACTCCCTCATTGGTTTATAAAGTGATTTTCTTTGGTTATAGTTTAGTAAAAAAAAAAAAAAATTTAACTATACATAAGTTATCCTAAAAGGAATAAGGGCCTAAATTATAGAACAAAAAAAAGCACACCTCATCTGAACTGGGTCGAGCAAGTGCAAATGGTCTATGGTGGTAAAATGGTCTATGTACTTCAGTTACAAACTGTGGGCATACTTTGAGTTGAAGAACAGCCACCACATGATAGGTTAAGACCCCCCCCCCCCCCTCCCCCCTCCACCCGGAATAGTCCACATATTGGAGTCTGTGTAAATTAACACATTTGAGCCCTATGGCTGGCTAATGGGAGAGAGCCCACCACACCCATTTCCCCTCTAGTTAGCCAAAACTCTCCTCGTTCTCCATGCCGTCGCCACGACAACCACGCTTCTCGGTTTCCTGCTTCCTCCCCGGCCGCTCTCAGTCGCAAGCAAATGCCTAAAAATAAACGTTTCAACTTTTAAAGTTTTTCCCCCTCCCTGAACTCAGCTTCTGTTGCCATTGTTCAGACATCAGCTGTTGATTCAATTAACTGAAAATGTCCGCAGGTCACAACATAGAAAGAGGTTGTATCTATCCCCCCCACCCTCCCGACCAAACATTAGATACGGAACTAGGCAGAGACACAACTGAGCAAACAGAAAGCATTTTACCAAGAATGTAAATAACCTTGCAGCTAACAGCTGTTTTTTTCAGGGATTCTTTGCCAAATTTGGCCTCGTCTTCGCTATACAATACTAAATGCCAAGTTGAAATGCCAAAAGTAAAAAAAGATTATAAAACACATTGAAACCCTACCTGTGTATCCCATTCCCTATGGCTAGATGCAGATTGATAATGACTAGCTTGCCCTGTGGCACTGCTCTTGGCTTGTAATATTATAGAGCAGATAATAATATGTTCCTAAAGGATTGGTTCTACTCTTTGTTAGTCATGGCCCAAAGATACTATTAACAATATCCATCCCCTTGAAGATGCCACTCCAGCACACAGCGAAAAACACCATCATGTAATTAAATCACTTTAAATAAGAACAGCTCTGGTGCGACCTGTCAAGTAGGCTCCCCCGCTCCTCTGAGACTGCTGCATCACTCTGAAAGGAGATCCCTTGTGAACCCTAATTTGTTGAACTCTGACCTCTGTGGTAAAGATGCACAAATCCTGCTTGGATTTTCTACTGCGGCAAGTTGCATCGGCTGTGGCTTAACAAAGTGTAATTAGCTCCCAGAAGGCAGCACTGATAGGTCAGCAGTTTTAAAAACATTAAAGAAAAAGAAAAAAATACATGCAATTACTTAGAGACAAGGACGAGCCGCACAGGAGGCTAGTCGGTGGATGGGCTGGTTACTTAAGCAAGTCTGTGTTCTCACTGGGCTGTACTGAGCATGCTCACTGGCATGACAATTTGTCAAAATACCATTGACCACCTGGGGAGCCGACACACACACACACGAACAACACCAAAATAATGTTAGTGGGACTGATGGTATTCCAATTATTATTTGATTATTGTGGCTATCAAGGCAGAATAATCCAAACTTCTATCGACACTCTTCCTTTTCTCACACCATACACAAGAGACAAAGAAAAACTCTAGTAGACAGTTAGCTACAGCGGGACAGAGATCACCCTCTTGGAATAACACATCCATTCTAATTGGCTACAAAAGCTGTCCATCAAAGTAAGGATCCAGGAGAAGAAATCCCTTCTTCTTGTTTGAAGATAAAAAATTCCCACACAACTGCTCTCACATGCCGCATTCGAAAGGAAATCACTGCATTGAAATGCTAAAACTCTGCAGAGAGACAGTGTCGGAGCGCAGTGTTCCTATTGGTATTTTTCCTTTGGTAGACGAGTGAATCTCCTCTTATCAAAAGAGATGTACATCAACGGCTGACACCTTGCCGTATAACCATGTGGAACAGTCGTTTTTATGCGTGCACACACACACACACCCACACACACACACACACACACACACACACACGACGCCCCAGGATGCAGGTGTTTTCCCACAGCTGGTACCTGTGAGAGGAGGTACAAACAGCACAGAGAGAAGAGAGGGTGAAGCCAAGGTCAGGGAGGGAAAGAGGAACGCAGGAAGAAGAGGAGCGAGAGAACGAAGAAAGGAGGAGAAGACAGTGATGGAGGGAAGGGATGACGTGCGCTGAGGGCACAGGAAGAGGGAACGCGGTGGTGGTGGTGGTGGGGAGAGAGGTGGGGGGGTGGTTTATGTAACGCGTGACGAAGGGGCTCTCTTCCGACACGGCCCCGCGTAGCGTCGAGTGCAGACGGACGTGGAGAGGACGCTCTCTGGTTTATACACACACAGGAAGAGGCAGCTGCCAGGAGCGTCACCTCGGCCGGGGGGCCCCTGCAGGACCCTCTTTAACTAGCCGCCCGTCTCCGCCGCCGAGGCAGCGCTTCCGTCTCTTTGTCTGGGGGCCGTGAGGAAGATAAAGGGCGGCTGCGGTGGTTATAATGTGGCGATGCTGTGGATAACACCGCCCCGCTGACGTATTGAGCTTCATTAGACGGGACAGCGGCTTCCATCTTAGGTGTACAGGAAAACAGCTGGGGGGTGTGTGTACGGATATAAAGAATATGGTGATCGGAGAATATTTTTTACATTAGATTGCGCCTGACTTTAAATTATTTATCTAGGTTTTTGTGGTTAAAGGGTTTGCTGTTGTTTTGTTGTTTAGTGCATGAGAATGCTAGTGAAGGGATTAAGTGGTTTAAAAGAAAACAGACTTGAACACTTCACTCCTCTGGCAGATTTCCCCTCGGGAATGAAGACAGAACTGGATCTTATGTTATACTGTGCTGTCTAACTGGTTTTGCAGAATCCAATGACAATCTCCTTTCTATTCAAGTAATGGCTGCCATAAAAATCCGGCACCTTGTCTCAAGAACCAATCACAACTGATCAAACTAGATTCTTGAATACACACCTCATGCTATTCAGGCAATCCAAATAACCTCAGAACAAAAGTTTTTATTTATGTTGGCCCACCAGTGAAAATGCCTGTAATATAGCCACCCTGCACTCTATCCAGCAGTTCAGCAGAAGCAAAGTAATCAATGTACAATGAATTGTAAGACGCTTTGGAAGCGTCTACCATGAGATTACATGTAAATGTATAATGGATAATCATGCCGCATGTACCAAGTAGGCACGCTTACAGTAAAGAATGAATGTCAGTTGCCATCACATTTACACAGGTCTGTGCATTCACATTTTGTGCTTGGAGCTGGGCACATAAAGTGCTACAGAGAAATAAAACAACAGTTAGTCATGGGATTAGCATAGCCTCAATGTGCCTCTAGGGCCGTGCGCTTTGGCGACTATCAGCGGAGGAAGAGGTGGAAACACGCTTCTGTAGGAGAAACCCTCTCAAACAGTTACGTAAAGGCCTTAATCACCGTCGCCCTCATTCTCCAACTATTCCCTGCACATATGCACAACATACCCACACACATAAACACAGGCAGGCGCACATGCACACACGCATGCACTCACACACACACAAAAACACATGTGGTTGTAGTCCCTTGTATGCTCACGTATGTGAGTTTCAAAGTTCATAAACTGCAAAGTGCATTAACACCTATGTGCATGTATACACACACAGGGTCACACGCGTACACACACACACACACACACACACCTGACAATGTGCCACCTATTCTTTGGAGAAAGAAAGAGCATAGAGAGATCCAACACGCCCACTCTCCTGGATTCTTTTAGCAACGCTACTATTTATCGTAGTCCACCGCGTGCTGTAACAGCATTAGCTCGTGGCTACGGAAAAGCAGCGTACCTACAAGCTGCTAGCCTGGCAACCCAACCGGCATTGAATGAACCGCGATAGTGTGGAACGTAACATGTACGAGCATGGCTATTTTGAGCAGGACAGATTTACAGCCTTCCTCTGACAGCCTTCCAAAATAAAGGGTTGTGGTGAAGGAGGATTCACACATATTCACACAATCTGTTTGACGGAGATATTACTAACCCATGTTCCATATTTCTAGGAAAATAATGAAATTCTCAATGCAGTGACTCACACGAGCCTGGCAGGATGAATCCTGACTCTATCAGAGGGGAATTTGAAATGAGAGTCTATATATGAGAGGAAGTACCCAAGAGACTGAGAGGAGAGGGCAAAGCATCTTAGCTTTTGAAGACTATTTACAGGCTCTGTGCTTAATACCATTAAATACATTTTCTTAGATCTGATGCTGGTAGTGTCTGTGTGCTAAACTGTTTTTTCTATTTTTCTGCATGTGTGGTGACATGCGTGCGTGTGTCTGGGTGTCTGTGTGTCTATGTGATGTGTGAGTTAGTGAATAAGTGAGCATGTGAGTGAGTGAGTATGCGAGTGAATGAGCAGGCAAGTGAGTGAGCATGTGAGTGAGTGAGTGAGTGAGCATGTGAGTGAGTGTGGGAGCATGTGAGTGAGGGAGTGTTTTTAGTGAGGTTGGCGCCTTCATCCCAAATGCTGAGCCCGTCTCCCGCATGCTGACTCAACCATTCATAATGAACAATGTTGCGTCATGTGATAAGATGGGACAGGTCGCTCTAGAAAAGGGAAAAACCTCAGCTTCCCCAAGCTTTTTAACAACTGCTTACCTAAACCTTTAGACGGAGCATCAAAGACCAGAAAAAGAAAAAGTGCCAGCGTGGGAACTAGCATTAAGGGTTACCGCTACTCTTCTGAATACCACCATTTGTTTCTGAAATGGGGGTATGTGTACCCCTAGGTGTACTTTGAAGGATTGCAGGTGGTACCTCTCAATTGTGTCAAGTGTGTCCTTTTTTTTGTTCAAAATATTGGGCATGAACAATTGTAGAATAATTCTTCATAAAATTTGTATAATCTTAATACCAACTTCAAGACAATGGTACTGGCCTACAATGCGGTCAACGAACTAGCCCTGCCGATCTCCAAGCGTTAGTCGGACCTCACACCCAGGCTCGAGCGCTCCGCTCAACTGCCTCAGCTGGACGCCTGGTACCGCCATCGCTAAGAGCAAGCAAAGGTCGCACAACAAAGTCACAACCCAATGGTGGAACAAGCTCCCTGCCGATGTCAGGACTTCAGAGTCGCTCACCAGTTTAAGCAAGAGACTCAAGGCTCACTTGTTCAGACTTCACCTGGACTCTGCATAGCCTCCCACCTTATCTGCCCCTTCACCTCCCTAACTCTAAAAACACCCCTCTTACGCACTAATTGTATGTTTGTATATCCTGGAACTTAATGTATGCATTGATTGTATCTTGTACATCCAGACACTTAAAAATAGTGCTTAGCATTGTATAGCATCTTACCCTAGCTTTATTGAATACGAGGAATGGGTTAACATAGCAATAGTAAGTGCTTGGCCTTACTGTACCGACGGCGATATTTTGATGTACTTGTTGTAAGTCGCTTTGGATAAAAGTGTCTGCTAAATGCCCTAAATGTAAATGAAACATCTCAAGCCCATCTTTTGCGTTAAAAACACTATGATTTGTATTTTATAGAGAAAGAATGAGGGGTGCGTGGGGGATTTGGGGGTGGAGAGAAATCCAGATGAAACGAGGGAAAAGAGAGAAGGTATGAGCGGTGGTGGTAGTTATGCACTGCAGCGACTTTACGATCAATCTCTCTCTGCCCACGTTTTCTGGGCTCCATTAGTTGCCCTGAAAGTGGGACTGTTAAGCATGCGACACAATGTATCACAAAACTGTTGAGAATAAATCCTGGCACGGAATACACACACATGACCACATCAAGAATGCATGATTTACCAGAAATAGGACACACACACACAAACACAAACACATACACAATTTGAAATTGTGCAGCAAATCATCTCCTCTTATATGGACAGAGGACATTGTGTGTGTGTGCGTGTGTGTGTTTGTGCATTTGCGCGCGTGTGTGTGTGTTCTACCTCACAAGGGATGTGGTTTAGAACCAGCAGACGGCTCTGTGCTGCTGTGGTATTTGGACTTTGCTATGCAAACGATACTAAAGCACCATGTTCACGATTCTCCTGTCAAATTAAAAGCCCCCGGGGATCCAGACTCCTTCCCTTTTCCCACCAAGGAGGGTCATGACACAAGGAGCCTCCACACAATGAGAGCATCTCCCTCTATTCCTCTGTGTCTCTCCCACGTCATTTTCTCTCTAGGTCTCTCTCTCTCTCTTGCACTCTCTCTCTCTGGCACCCACACACGGTCCCCATTTAGTTCACACTGCCTAAAGATAGAAACCAGGAGATGAAGAGGAGCATGCCAGTGTCATGGCAACAATGTGCACCAGCAGCATCACAAACACTATTTAAACTGGGAGTGGGCTATGGGCTAAGAGGGGGGGTGTGGAGATGGATATGGAGGGGGTGGAAGAGGACAGGGGGGATTCGTAATCAGAACGATTGTCTCATTCCTGGCTCGTGAGTGAACATATCTTGCAATTGTGACACGAGATTCACTTCAAAGGCGGTTTGAGGTATGCGGTAGGAAAGGAAAGGGTAAAAGGGGAGCAAATAGACTGATGTTGAAAGCCACGATTTCCTCACTTGTGATAGATAAATCACTATTACAATAATTATGCTGTGATATTCTTACACTGATATAATACCTAATATATTATATCTGTATATGTATTATTTATTTAAACAAGGGAAAGTGTTCTTTGTTTCTATATTTAGAGGTTAACTTGGGAACTATGTCAATGCCATACATAGCTAACATACAACCTAGAGTGGAACACAAGTTACATGCCTGTAATTCCCTCAGATTAATGGTGGGTGGGAATTAACGCTGATCTAATAATCTATGATGATCAATCCTTCATGCTTTGACACATGATCCGTTTTAACACCGAGTGTTAAAAATAACCACTTCATTTTTTTAAATAATTCAATTACAGACAAAAGCGGTGCTAGCTTGCTCACTAGAGTCTTAATCTTCAGGTCATTTTTCAGAAACTGCATTTAAATATACCTTAACTGGCTAACCAGAATCATTTCAGCGGGACAAAGCTTCCCAACCGAGGGCCAGTTTCGTCTTGGGAACTCCAGCTACATTATTCCCATGCATTCGGAGGCGGATATTACACAACACAGGAAGACATGTTACACTTGCTATTACATGGCTTTAGAAATGGGTGCATTAAGCTAGTGGGATTTCCTTTGATGTTCTGTTGTTACAGCGACCTTTTGCTTACAATTACATGTATTATACTGTATGTGGTTAGCAAAAGGGTCTCTATCACCGCAGGCTACTTCACTTTAATGTGGTTTTAGGAGGCAAGTTTGCTTTAGTCCTGGTCAGCATAATGAAATGGTGCTGTTTATTTGAACATTGGTCCTTTGAGTATGGATCCTCTGCTTATTGATAGTAATAATACTGTTCCCGTTAAACATTCAAAAACTGTTTGGAACAGGCCGATTTGCAGCTTTCTCGATAGTCGCTCATCCAAACAACTGCACACTGCATTTGCTGAAGTCGTTAGGACGAACGGGTGTCAATAAGATTCAAGGACAGTCAGACAAACCGAGACTCCACTAGTTATAGTTAGACTAGTTAGTAATCATTATGAATGTGTATGCATGTATGCATGATTGTTTACTGTAATTGTCGCAATTCTAAGAAATATAATAATTATAGATATTCATACACATGATATTTTTAAGTTAATTACGTGCTCTGTGTGTGTGTGTGTGTGTGTGTGTGTGTGTGTGTGTGTGTGGGGGGGGGGTGTGTGTGTGTGTTCTGTGTGTGTGTGTGTGTGTGTGTGTGTGTGTGTGTGTGTGTGTGTGTGTGTGTGTGTGTGTGTGTGTGTGTGTGTGTGTGTGTGTGTGTGTGTGTGTGTGTGTGTGACTCACTATGTTAACCTGCAGCGGCCCTGATCCTGGTCTGAGCAGCCTTCTCCTGCAGCTCCCCGTGTCTCCATTGCGCAGACGGACGGAGGACGACGACTGGCCTTCACAGACTGGACGAAGAGACGCACAGACAGACAGACCCACGTCAGATGTACAGATCGACAGACAGCCACACAGTCAGACGCATCGACAGAAAGACCCATCAACTCAAACACGATACCTAGTGTTTAAATACAGAACACGATACAAAACACATCACGCATCAAGGACAATATTAGAACCGTGGGGGGGGGTACCTGTTTGCTGGCGGAGTAGGGCCAGGGTGCTCAGGGTGCCTGGAGCCAGAGGAAGGGACCGGCAGCGCTGCAGGGAGGCCCTGAGTGGGGGCTCCAGCGGGGACACCCCGGGGGGCCGCGAGAGGGCCTGCAGGGGACTGAGTGATTAGGACATGGACCGCCCGCCCATGGCAGACACTACCCCGGCTAATGTGCTTACATGTCACACATTCACACAGGCTCACACACAAAACACACACTTTCATGTTCACACACACATACATGCATGCATGCATGCTCACAGACACACATACGCATACTCACACACACACACACACACACACACACGCACACACATCTGCTAACAAACATGCGCGCTCACATGTACTCACACACAAACACACACGCATGCTCACACACACACACACACACACACAAACACACACACACACGCAAATATGCTCACACTCACATCGGCTCACAAACACGCTCGCTCACATGTACTCACACACACACACACACACTTGCTCACAAGCATTCTCTCACACACAAACACACCCATATTCGCACACACACTTGCCCTTCAAATCACATGTTTTTATGCCTTAGTCCCCTGTTCTTTATTTTGCTGTGAATTAAAGCACTTCACCTCCTGCAGGTCTATTCCGGTGAGGTGGATTATAGTGTGCAGCGTGGCTGGCAGTGAACCATGGGAGACTATACATCATTCAGACCAGGTGCACTCTCTCAGGTTAAGGAGAAGTGACTTTGAGTAAGGAGCAGGAGAGCCATAGCGCTTATGGGGGCGATGAGGCGGGAAATTGGCCAGAAAAAAAAAAATGATGTTGAAATAAAAAGATAGAGCCAAACATAAGCAGAACGGAACAATGTGAAAATGAGTAAAAATAGAAGGAGCTGAGATCGGTAAGAGAAGTTGAGGAACGGACATGGTTAGAGACGGGAATAATAAAAGGAAACGGAGAGGGGATGACAGACAGGAGAGGGAGACGGAGAGACAATTGAAGGGAGGGAAATGGAGGTAGAAGGGCAGTGCCCGGAGGCCTCAATAAATGGGCCGGGGCACGCATGCATTGTTGTGCGTGGTGGTGAGTGTTTAAATGCCGGGTTAGTGCTGGGCTTCCCTTCGGCGTCTGCAGTGTGTGTTTGATTCATTATGGGCTGGTGAAGGCTATATTTATCACTGGGTTGGCGGAGTCGGCTGGCCTGAGCCTCTGCCCTCCTGCACTTACTCTTTCTCCACATCAGCATGAGATTCATGATATTTACTTTGGATTTTTTTGTCACTGTCAACGCTTTTGATCCTTTTTGATTGCTTAGTTTTTGTTTAATGCACGAGTTCATTGCCTTTTTCTGAACTTGAATTTGAATGTCCTAAATTTGTGCCCCACGTTTCGTGTCTATGCGTCGCATGATCTTACTCTGTGGTGCAGTTGCGTGGCCTGCGTCTCCATAGCGACGCTGGTTTCTATGACAGAGTGGGGTCTGGAGCGGCCGGCCATCCTCGTCCTCTGGCCCGGGGGGTAGGCGGCGTGCGTCGCGGCCGCCGGCGCCGGCCTGCGTCTGCGCCGGCAGAGCGAGCCCACCTCGGCGTAGCCCGGGTACAGATCCCCCTCTGGCGGGGGGGGTGGTCTCCCACTGTCCAGCAGGGCCGAGGCGGGGCGGGGCCGAGGGCGGGCAAGGTGGGAGGGCTTGGGTCGCGCCCGGACCTTCCAGGAGCTACAGTGAGTCGGCGGGATCGGGCTGGACCGATCTTTGCCGCCGGCTGATTGGACGACGGCAATCTGCTCGCACAGCTGTGATAGGCAGAGACTACTTGGTACCCGTTGTCTGATTTGTAAAAACGTTGAGAATGTCTTTACACGTTAACCACATATTTGTGTATGAATCCCAACTGAAAACTAGTTGGCAGTTGCCGAACCAAGCGTGAACGTTGGGTTCTGTGATTACTCAGCATGCGTAACAATCCATCCACCCAATCGGGCCGCGCCTTTTAACGGCCATATTACGAGACTCACAACAATTACAGGAGACAGGTGGGTTTGTTCTGTAAACAATCTGGGGATTAGGGAGCAGGATCGACTCGGTGTCATCGTTTCTCTCTGTCTAAACGCGCTTTTCCCACAGTCTTCCTTTGTGGCCTCCGCCCCATGCTAGGACCGCTGAGCACTGAGGGATGTCATATCGGATCTTGTTATTGGGAGAGTTAGCCGGGGCTAACGTGCCCTGACTTGCTGGTGTGAGACTGGAGTGGTGGGGGGGAGGAAGGATGACTAATGCCTCTGCAAGAGCGTGCAGAGTGTGATGGGGGAATGGGGAGGTGGGGAGGGGTGTAGAGGAAACCATTGCAGCTCGTGGGGGAACCACACACATCTATGGTAGACTGGGTTTCCTGCTATGCTAGGAGAAGTAGGGAACGGGAAGAGATAGGTGGGGGGTGGGTATATGTTGTTGTCGTTCATCAGTTCTCTTAAGTTCTCGACTTCCCTCTCCTCTCCAACAGATGGAGCAAAAGGACAACTGTACAATAGTGTGGCTGTGCGTGTGTGTGTTTTGCAAGTGTCGGGCTGTGTGTGTGTTTGTGTGTGTGAGTGACTTGAACACTTCCTTAAGGCTTGTACTTAATGAACTGGGAATTAAAGGAGGTTAAAATTGTGGATGGAGCGAAGATGATGGTAATTTGGTCATGAGCAGTTGTTACATGATGCGTAGCATGGACAATGATGTAAATGATGGCATTAGGATTGCAATGGAAATCGAGTTAGGCCATGAACCCAATACACACTGAAACATTATATACCTATGGTTAACATACTTTAATGAATACTTGTGTTATTCTAAAATAATAACATTTCCACTACGTTTTTTAATCAAATATAAGAATGTTTCATAAGAGCAACCGATAATACCGTATTTCCTAGAGCCAAATACAATAGATTTACCACATATTCTGATATCAACACATACCTTGAATATTTCCTCTGTGGAGTCTGATGGTGGCACACTATTGGCTATACTCTCCTTGTCTCCCGCCTGTGATTGGCTGGTTAATTCCTGTGTCTGGTGTGAATCAGGTGGAGCCTCAGTGGAATCTTGCTCATTTCCTGAAGAGTGTCCCTCTGCCTTTTCCTCTGGACAAAGCTGGGCCGAGGAAGCCATTCGGGCAACATAGGCAGACACATTCTCCCTGTCTCGCTTCGGGTTGGGCCGGGCCATGGGCTTCTCTATTGTCACCAGGGCCCTCTGAACAGCCTGCCTGTGTGTAGGTTTCTCTGCACCCTCTGAACAGTGAATTCCATTGACAGCGGGTGACTCTGGGCAAGTTCTAAAGGCCCTCAGAACCACGGTAGGGGAACGTGCGTCCCCAGTGGTGGCTTTGCCATGCCTCTCCAGGGTGCTAGACTGGGAGGGTTTGGGGATATTGGGGGAGGGCAGGGGGACTGGGTGTCCTTGACTGTGCAGAGTAAAGGACCCGCCGCTGTGAATGGTTTCAACGGGGCGTTCTCCCGCACGGGGCGAGTCCAGTGGGGTCTTCCCTTCCTCTGGGGGGGAGAACGAACGAGACGTCGGAGTCGACCGCCATTTTCTCGCGTTCTCTGCGAAGCTGTTAAAGAACTTTAAAAAGCCACCGAAATGGCCCTTGCTGTCCAAGTGTTTCGGGGGCGCCGGTTGGAAATCTCTGACGGATTCAAAGTCTACCGAGGCGCAATCTGAGTCCATGGTTTTGTCCAGAGTGGGGAGCTCAGAGTCAAAGCTCCTCTCAGAGAACACGGGATTGGCCTTGCCCAGCAGAGAGATCCTCCGCAAGTAACTCCACACATCTGGGCCCTTGGCTCTCCTCGGTCCCCCCAGGTGGGCCTTGGGGCTGCCCCGAACGCTCTGCTCCTCGCAGCCGGCAGCTATGTTGTTACAG
The DNA here is from genome assembly GCF_949987615.1 of Pollachius pollachius. Taxonomy (NCBI): domain Eukaryota; kingdom Metazoa; phylum Chordata; class Actinopteri; order Gadiformes; family Gadidae; genus Pollachius; species Pollachius pollachius. The sequence continues at coordinate 11,138,922 of NC_136943.1, read as the reverse complement.
TTGGTCGAGTTGCTACTAGCCGTCCTTTTAGCATAGCAAACTCTCTCCGGCGGCTTACAGCCATTCTGGGTCACGGCTTCTTCGGCGGGAGCGGGGTAGTGGTTCTCGGACGGGGCCGGCAGTTCAAGGTCTTCAAAGGAACACTCGTATTCCGAGGTGTAGCCTGCGTAGGAGTGCCTCTTGGCGCGGTGCTTCAGCGTTCCCCTGCTGGGCTGCCCGGGTGTTCCAAAGTCATGGCAGAAGGAGTCCTCGTCCACAAAGGAGCTGCCAAACTTGGCACTGGACAGCTTCCCCGTTTTCCCCCTGAAGACCGACGGGGACTTGAGTTTCTTGAAAGAGCGGACCTTGTCGGCGAAGGACAGCTTGGGGACCGAGGCCTCCCCAGGGAGGATCATGGAATGGGGTCTCCTCTCCAGCTCTGAGGCCCCCTTCTTCCGGGTCAGGATCTTCCAGATCCCCCCGGTGGCGCGACGGTCCCTCCGGAGCACCTCAGGCGGCCTGTCCTTCCCGGGGGTCTTGGGAAGGGGAACCTGGGGAGCCTGGTCTTCCGGCGGTGGTCCCGCGGCGGTGATCCCAGGCAGCGTCTCTTGAATGCACACACTGCTCGTTTCATTCTGGACGTCCAGGGAAACGCTGAACAGGCGGTTGACGAAGCCGTTGGGTTTGGGGCTCGGGGGGCCGGCGTTGTTTGTGTCCTCCATGTTCTCACATCCCACGATGTCAGCTCGCTTCAATAGCCGTCATGTTTGCCTCATAAACACACACAAGCACACATGCACCTAGAGAGACAAGAATGTGTTATTATTCATAACAGATTTATATTGCTTTCTTTCATTTGCCTGGGGGAGACCCAACACACGTTTGATAACTGTGAGTCAGCAAACAGAATGCCCCCCACACTGCATGCTCGGTGCATATTGGTAATTATTCAGACATGAGAGCCCCTCAACCATTTATACCAGGAGAAGCTGTTGTCATGGAAACGTATAATACAGAGCTATCTGGTCACTCCAGCCCTGCTGTCCAACAGTGACATCACCATCTAGCTGAAATAACATTTCCTGAGGCAGAGGACTTGACTCGAACAGGCCTCCTTTACCATTGCCTGTTAATTACCCCCCTTTTCATAATGGCTACGTTTGATGTAGGCCAAGGTTGTAATTTTGTACTCAGATGACCAATTATAACGCATTATTATTTTAGAATCATCCAATTTTATTTCTAAAGAGCTCCGGGCCTTACATTTTTTACCATTTAAATGGAGATAATTTTTCTATATTGTGACAAATCAGTTCACTTCACATGCTGTTTTTTGAATTGCTGATAAACCTTCCTTAATCTTGCTGATAGACTCCGTGTTGCCATATATCTCAAAGCACTTTCATAAGAATACAATACTTTTACATCATATAAAATTACGAAAAACAATCTAACACTTCAATCATTGAGCTCCATTGATTGACCAGTCTCACGATATTCGGCCACTTCTATACGTGCTACACTTCAACGTTATACAACCAATCAGCGGGTCGATCTAATTAATTGATCCACCGTATCGATCACAGCAGGTAGACATGTCAACATCACCACGGTGTAGTTCTTTAGTCAGCCGAAGCTACTCAAAACAAAGTAAGGCTACTCTAAACACTTAGTTCGCAAACCTTTGGCTATTTCCCGTGTATTAGACATACAGGGGGATACTTACCAGGATGCAGATTTCTTAGGCGGCGATTCAACAAAGTTAAAAAATAAGCTATATTCACTTTCCTCCAAAAAGAACCCGGTTAAGAAACCTTCCGCGACACAACAAAACACAGTGAAAAAACGCTTTTTCTATTACCAAACCCTACACGTTTTGTATCCATCAGTAAAACCGATCAGAAGCCTAACGTCGATGATAGCCATTCTTCGGGGAGCCGCAGAAGTTGAATCTAAACTTCTCCAACTATCGGGAAAGAAATGGGAGCAACTCACCAAGTGAGGCAGAGACGCGTGAACTCTTGCCCTGCGCCCAAAAGCTCCAGCAGACGCCGACACGCAGGTCTGTGGTGAGAAACTCGCAGTGCACGCTGACGCCCAACTGCCAGGGGAACCGCACACACACGTGCACTTTTCTTTCACGGACGCACGCGGGTGGTGGTGGATACGAGCGCGCGCACACACACGCACAAAGGCATGCAGATATTTCCTTATAAATGCCTCGGTTACCTCCTCTCCAAAGCCTAGCTGTTAAATATCCACTCTGTTTGGCCAGTTTGTTGTGTTTGACTTGGCACTGATCGTTTTCAAAGGAACATGGCAGTGAGAAAGAGAGGTGATTGACTGAACTCTGGTCTCACATTGTGGACCTCCTTTGGGATTTACGTTGAATGTGAAAATCCCTCTATTGAAAAAACACAATGGGGGGGGGGACTGAAGGAATTCACTAAAAACTAAACAGCCACCACCACCAATCCATAGCTGCGCGAGAGGAGATGGTGCCTAAATTTAAACATTTCCTCTTTGTCCCGTTTTGGGCCCATTGTCATTGCATGGCGTTCTCCCTTCTGCACAGGAAGGAGTGGATCTGACATCGACGCTCTCGGTCTGACAATGCCCGGAAGTCTGTCTGACTGTATGTAAATATCGCTGTATGTCCATGTTCCCCTTCCCTGTGTGCCTACTCTACTACCGTACCCCTCTCTAGCTCCCCTAACAGAACCAGCGCCCCAAGTTGGCTGTACACAAGCTGTCTTATGGCGGTCACACACTCACACTCACTCCCACAAACACCCCAACATAATCATGATTGATCAGTCCATTGTAAAGTGGAACCTCATCCTCTAAAGAACCTCCTTTCCTCCGGTGGTGTGTCCTCACAGCAGCGAAGAGGAACACAGCCTCATCGTACAATTTCAGATTCTATTTTTCTATTTCTTCAAACGTTCAGTTGCTATCGCCTGAGGTTTTTCTCTTTCCTTATGTTCTGAAACCGCTCTGCGCCCAATTCTTGTTGTTTGTCTCGCATCCCCCCCCCCCCCCACCATCTCAGGCTCAGTCACTTCCTCAGGACCCTGGCCTTCCTGCTGTGGCTGTTGTCCCATCCCGTTTTAAAAGACATCCTGCCACGACCCCAGGCACAACAACGGCGGACCCCAACAAGGACCGGCTCTGCCATGCAGACCAACATATATTAATACCATAAAACCCACATTCTGGTAGCTCACCCACTGAGGACCAGCGTGAGAGACATGGGCCAGCAGGAAAAGGGGAAGGGACGGGTGTGAGGGTTGTTCGCGGTTGGACCAAACCTAGAACCTACTCTGTGGTAAACCCCCCCCCCCCCCCCTCTAGCTCCCCCGACAGAGCAAGAGTAACACCTCCAGGAACACAGCATGTGAGGCTTTAAAATGTCTGGCCGCGGTTTAGGTTTTTGTACCTTGTTGTTTATTTAGCCTCTCAGGAACAGAAATACACACGCAAACACACACGCACACACACACACAAACCAAAATATATTGCGACAAAAAAGCGCATACACGCCAATACCCAAACACATACGCAGTTACACACTCATACAGATGCACATGCCCATATAGACAAACTAATCACACATTCCAACGGAAACACACAAACAGTCATACACACTCAGACACAATGATACACGCATATGCACAAACACACACACATACACAAACACACACACACAAACACACACACACACCTCCCTGTTGTGAACACTCTGAATTGTGCCCTTTGAAATGATGTCATTGGCTTCTGGTTTTCAGAACAATCAACTTCTTCCTCCCTCTTCCTGTGTCACGGTCTCCGCTGGAGGGCTCGCTGGTGATTACGCACACACACATGCACACACCAAAACCCCCACACACACACACACATACACAAACACAAACTGTTCAGGCCCAGCCGTAATCATTTCAACGGTCTTTGTCCGGGTAGCCGAGTGAAAACAGAGGCGGCCATGATGAGAGAGAGAGAGAGAGAGAGAGAGAGAGAGAGAGAGAGAGAGAGAGAGAGAGAGAGAGAGAGAGAGAGAGAGAGAGAGAGAGAGAGAGAGAGAGAGAGAGAGAGATGTTTGAGCTGATGTGATATAGAATTACAAGTTTATTAAAAGCCTGGGAACTGGGATTTTTGGGCGGTGCAATTGCACACAGTAGCGTGTGTGTGTGACAAAAGCTGGCTAGTTTGATCACATACATTGGGCAGTGTCTGGTAGGTTTATGTGTTCTATACCTGTTCCTTGAGGACCCTAGAAGGGTATAAGTGTGTGTGTGTGTGTGTGTGTGTGTGTGTGTGTGTGTGTGTGTGTGTGTGTGTGTGTGTGTGTGTGTGTGTGTGTGTGTGTGTGTGGTCAGAGCTGGAGATGTTCACCATGTTAACCCAGCAGTTGTTTCTTGCTTCTGACCTCTTATCCAGGCATTGGTTTGTGTGTACACACACGCCCAATCTTGCCCACTCTGGGCAAGAAATATGCTCAGGTATAACTGGCCTGTAGCAGCAGAGGGGAGATAGATAAAATTACCCGGACATTCCTGGCATTCTCTATCCTCTGATCTGCATTCTTCAGTGGCCTGGCTGCTCGTGACCATCCTGTGCACACACACACACACACACACACACACACACACACACACACACACACACACACACACACAAAAACACATATGCATGCATTTGCTGCGCCACACATATGCAGAGACACACACTCACATGCAAATAAACAGGCATGCATTTTTAGGAAGCTAACACACAAATACACAAACAAACATATACACCTGTGAACGGAAGACCCTAAAACACACAAACACACACACACACACACACACACACACACACACACACACACATACTCAGTCATTGTCATGTAATCACACATACACTTTGTCAGTGTCAAGTAGACAGAGACACAAACGCACACGTACTATGTCATTGCCATGTGTAGATACACTCACACATACACATCATGTAGCAGACATATAAAATTCACAATCCTCCTCAAAACTGACCACATCACATGTCTCAGTAGGAGGGCTCCGACTGGAGTTGTTAGGAAGGACAGAAGAACCCACCATCACCCGGCCAGAGAGGGAGGCGGGCTGGTGAAGGTATGGGGGGGGGGACTTGGAGGCCCTATCAGGATGGATCTGAAAACAGGAAGTTGGGTCGCAATAAACAACCAAAGCGGAAGTCGAGCAACGTTTTACTTCCTGTTTGAGAGGCAGGGAGGAAACAGCAGATCTTTTAGGAATTCTAATCAGCGTTCAAACTTTTCTGGGAAGAAGAAGGTTTTGAAATCCTTTCGTACTAACTGAATTGCTATGCAAACTCACAGGTTTTGGTTTTGTACACAATCATAGTCAAAATGTTATTATTCTTTGAAATGTTATGAATGTATATTTTGTTGAATGCATATTTTAATGTTCTTTTACTTTATTCTTTGTTCATATTTCTATGTGTATGTATTTATTTGTGTGTGTGTGTTTATGTCTGTCTGTTTGTCTGTGTGAATGTTTGTCTGTGTGTGTCTGTTATTGGGTTTATCTACGTACAAGTATATGTGTATGGGTGTGCATGTGCATCTGTTTCAATGTGTTCCTGTGTGTCCCAGTCTCTCTTTCAGGGCCTATCTCTTGGTTAAATCTAGATCCGGTTTATGTGTAACGGAAAGCGACCCGGCACGTAGAAAAAAACCTTAAACAAACCAACAAAAAACAAACTCAAATCATCACTTCCTGTTCTGTCTGAGGGCTTTCCGTCCTATACCTCCAGACATTATAGTCTGTGTATGATTGGGATTACCCGGGTTCAAATAATAGCTCGGTAGTAGGGAGCAAGGAATTAAGGAGGGGGCGGGGGGGAGGTGTAGGAGGAGCAGAGGAACCAAGTCGATTAATCATTGAGATTAATCATCATCCTAGGCCTTCGCAACAGAAGCTCTTCAATAATCCTAATGTGTTGAGTATCGTGTTACAGGCGGAGCCTCCAGTGTGGCTGTACACAATTAGCGGTGAGATAAATAAACAAGCATAGCTCCCCCCCTCCACCACAAACACCCGTATCTCTCTTTTTCCTGATACGTGTAACTCGGCGAAACGCAATCAGAGAGAGAGTGAAAGAGAGAGAGAGATCTCAGCACTGTCTTTGGTTTTTATCTCTCTGATGAATGGTGACCTGTGTTACCATGTTATTGTCTCTGGTCAATGTCCCCCCCAACCCAGACACACACACACACACACACACAAGTCACGCTACACCCCCTCGGACCCCTGACCCCAGGCTGGGGTTCGGACCATAACGATGACCCCCAGCTAGCTCTGGGGCTGTTCACTTTTTAGGGGCTTGGGGTGGGGTGGGGGGGGGTTATTAGCCCTATCAATTAAAGTGCAGCGTCTGGCGCGCCCATCCTCCCTGGCTCTCTGATATCAGCACTCCTCCACGCACGTCCCGGCGCCCTCCCTCCCTCCTTGCCTCCTCTCCTCTCCTCTCCTCTCGTCTTCCTCTTCCTCTGGCCCACGTTTTCAGAGGAGAACACAAAGAGAGGGATGTGAGATGAGCGGCTGTAGCCAAAGCAACTCCTTTTAATGTGTGCACTGCCCTTCCTGCCTTGAAGTGTGTGTGTGTGTGTGTGTGTGTGTGTGTGTGTGTTTTTCTGTGGGTGTTTTGTATGTGTGTGTGTTTTGCGTTTTTGTACGCATCGTGTTTGTGCCGTGTGTCATGTGTGTATTTACACGTTTGTATGCGCACCTTTGTGTGTGTATACATGTGTGTTTGTGTGCGTGGCGTGTGCGTGTGTGTGCGTGCGTGCGTGCGTGTGTGTGTGTGTGTGTGTTTGTGCGTGTGTGTGTGTGTGTGTATGGGGGAATCCATAACAGCTTTCACTTGCTGTGTCCTTCTACATCAGAGGCCAATCAGGTTAGCATGTGATTCGATTTTCTTTCCATTTGAGGGCCAGTCTTTGTGGAAATGAGATTTGTGTGTGATGGGATTACATTTATGTGTGTGAGTCAGACAATAATAATCAGTATTTTTAACCACACTAAGAATACACATTAAGTTGGGGGTTTGTTTAAGTCAATGAATCTAGTTTTATGGGAACTTCTATCACTTTGCTCATTATTTGCTTTGCTTTGGATTATGTATACTTGTATAATTGTGTAATTGCATGTTTACAGAGATTCCCCTGCAAATAATAGACACAGACAGGAAGGAAGAAAGACAGACATAAATATACGCAATACAAAGCCTTCACACGATATACATGATTTAACACACACTTGAAGAATACACACAGAGACACACAAAGAAACTTCAAAAACCACAGGTGATAGCTACAATTATTTATTCTCCATGGTTCTTTTTGCAGAAGATGGCTTGATGGTCGTTCTGATTTTACTCTGTGGACATGTGAGACCCCTAGTGGACATGAGAGACCCCTACTGGACATGAGAGACCCTTGTTATGAGAGACCCCTAGCGGATTTAGCGTTTCAACGTTTACAAGGGGAAGTAAAGAACGAACTACAAATAAAGCATCGGTGCAAAAAAAAAGGTTAAACTATTCAAACGAACTCAGTACTATTTTTTTTTTTCCTATATATATTTTCATCAGGCAAGGGTGCCTCAGAAACCTAAATGTTTCAACGTTTACAAGGGGAAGTAAAGAACGAACTACAAATAAAGCATCGGTGCAAAAAAAAATGGGTAAACTATTCAAACGAAATCACTGCTGATTTCTTTTCCTATATATTTTTTCATCAGGCAATGGTGCCTCAGAAACCTAAAATACACAGTCCTTTGTGCATAATAATACCTATAAATTGTGATCAAAGGTAATTTAGTTGGGAACTGCAGTTACGCACCGAAGCCACATGATGACACTGCGACTCTTTCTGAAAACCCACACAGCCGAGCTCTTGCCTCAGAAACAGGCTGAATAACATAACAATCCCTTTAAAAAGAAAATGATCAGATAGGGATCAAGGCCTGCGGTGAAGAATCGTTTCTTTTTCAGTAGTCATAATAGCAACCAGGCAAGAACCCCGTTTGAGGTGAATGATGATGGATAGAGTGGAACCACTGAGATGGATCTCAATTGATGAAATAAAATTGGCCAGATTAGCCGAGAGGAATCAGCACTTTCATTAACTGCCATAATTCCCAAATCCTGTTCAACCCCTGGTTTGACTCCTGCTGAGGAAATTGCGTCGAGACCTGGCATCTATGCTGTTCTCTGCGCACCTGCTCCGCACCCAGATTGAATCTTATTGACAGCTGTGACCCCCATCCCAAAGGTATTCGTCTCTTAATCTCAAGAATTCTTACTCACATTCTGTCGGGCAGGTTTTTTACTCAAACATGCCATAATCCCGGTGCAATGCTCCGGCCAGCGTTGCCTGCCCCCACAGCTGCGTGTCATCCAATCAGTCACGGCCACACCAGTAAAGCCTGTGACCGAAGTGACATTTAAGGGGAAATGTACTTTGAACCATAAAAGTAATTTGGGATAAAGGTATAAAATTAGACCCAGGAGATGTAGCTAGCACTGCAGTTAGATGTGATTAGAGCTTTGGAAGCTTTGATGATCGAATCTCTGATCCAATGTGCCCAGCCGCTGGTCGTTCTGCAGAATCAGCCCCATTCAATTTGGTGATTTTCCACCGTATTACTATAAAATAATTGTATTTGCTATTCGCATTTTAGGAGGGATTTGCTAAAAAATAAGCCACCGGGATCTAATATATTTTTCGGCCATTTCCATATAGGCTACTATTGGGGGGAGATATACCTAATTGAAACAAGTTGGTAATGGCTTGGTTTCAATTAAAAGCTGCAACTCAAGCGGAACTTTCTCATTTATTATTCAGTGGTGCGCAGCCTCCTTCCATATAGCTGCGGCGTTCGAGATAAGACGCCAAATCTGCATGTGGTGAAGACAAACGTCCATTTCGGAGATATGATTTTCATCAGCCAGCCAGTGTGCACGCACACACGCATGTTGAACGATTGCAGTGTGTTTGTGCAATACAGCTGGACTCTGACAGCGAGGGGGGAGACATTCCACGGGGATGGCTATTAGGGGAAACCTGTTGTGGAGGTAGGCGCCAGACCTCGAAGCTGGAAACCACTGTCACTATTATGTTAGCAGCTGTCAGTGGTGGACGGCCAATTATCATTTCTCATCTGCCGCTTCTGCTACGGCTACGGTTGCTGGGGTTGGTGGGGGGTGGGTGTGAGTGGGGGGGGAGGGGGAGGGGGGTGGGGGGGAGGGAGTTGGTTGGCGGAGGTGGTGGTGGTTGGAGGTGGCGGGCGGTGGAGGTGGTGTTGGCAGTGCTGGGGGCAAGGTTTATGCGAGAGAGAAAGTGTGAGAGAGAGAGAGAGAGAGAGAGAGAGAGAGAAAGAGAGAGAGAGAGAGGATACTAGGATGGTGTGATGGTGGTGGAGGGGAAGAGGCAGGTGCAGGAGGAGAAGATGGGAGCTGAGGTGGAACAAGCAGCAGATGAGGTTTGGGGACAGTAGGGGTTCTTCCTGCTATAGGCAATATAGGCGATTGCCTTGGGCGACGGAGTCGTGCAGGGAGGAAACGCTTTACAATGAACTCCCTTCCATTGGTTTTTCTTGTTTTTCCATTGGTTTTTCTCAGCACCACACACTGTTTTTTTTAGTGGGGAAGTACTGTTTATGCACAGGCCTGCTGCAATGACCCTGAATGGCTGTGAGTGATACATAGGGGCCTATTAGTTAGTCATGCTACTCAGTCGCCCAGCCTGTGTTGGCTCACACGCATGCAGGAGCTTTGGGTTTGGGGATGATCAACACTAGCGTTCATACAAAACAGTTAGAGGTGATTTAACGATTTAAAGTCAGCACTGCACAATTTGGGGAAACAAGAAAAGGTGTTCAGTGTTACGGCACCCCTGCAAAAATGGTTTGATGATTGTCGTCCCACGCTAGATCGTTCTTGTTTTAAATTCACAGTTTTGCAGACAACGAAAGATGTGTTCTGAGGTTAACCGATAATTTCAATGCGAAGTTTAACACAACATGCTTGCAAGTGTGATGTGTCATATTCAGTGGAAAACATAAAAAAAGGCTAGATTGGAAAGATACAAGCAACAGAGTGATCCTTTCCAGTGATTCGGAAAACCAGGAGCACCGAGCTACTGTATTCTATCGCCACATGTGTGAAAGGTCGGAGGCCCATATATTTATACATTTATTACATCATAATCATCCATAGGACTTGCAAATTGTCCAGGCTGCAGCCTCTGCAGACCAGAGGAAGACGAGATAAGGCGAGGATTTGAATTTCCGTAGCGTGTAAATCAGACAAGCACCATGACACAAGGTGAATCCCTCCTCAGCACAGGAAATGGATTCAATTAGACGGCCTTCTGCTGAGTGAACGTACACGGGGAATGTTTTTATGGTAATAATGATTGTAATTACAATATATTTCACTCCTTTCACATGGATTATGCAGCGTAAATAGGCAGTCACAGCAACAATGTGAGCGCTCCCGTGCACTTGTGTGAACAGTGTGAGTGTGTGTACGTGTGTGTGTGTGTTTCTGTGAACGTGCGTGTGTGATTGTTGTCGCACGTGTGCGTTTGATGCACGTGTTTGTGCCTTGGTGTGCGTCGGCTATTCATTATGTCTGTAACTGACATCTTTGCATATGTGTGCCTCAGTGCATGCATGCGTGTGTGTGTGTGTGTGTGTGTGTATGTGTGTGTGTGTGTGTGTTGTTGTGTGTGTGTGTGTGTGTGTGTGTGTGTGTGTGTGATGTTGTGTGTGTTGTTGTGTGTGTGTGTGTGTGATGTTCATACTAATCAAGAGAAGAGCGAAGCCTCTCCTAGGACTTTTTCCACAGTTCTGCTGCTCTGTGAGTCCGCCCCATCACCGCCAGGAGGTAATCGCTGTTAGATTCTGAAAGATGGGACACACATTATTTCTATGGGGGAGGAAAAATTGATATTCACTTAGCAGCATCTTGGTGTTTTCATCCATTTCAATTATTTATTTTTTTGCCCTGTCCATCAGCTAATGTGGCCATGCTACATCAGTCGCGTAGGCAAAGGCAAAGTATTGATTTCCAAATGTTTTCTTTCACACTTTATTTTTGCCGCTGTCGATTGTGATATTCAATTCAAAAGGTTCTCGCAGATTTGGAGGCAGAAGTTTCACAACACGATACACCACCGGCGCGATAACAATGAAATACAAGTGAAATTTGATGAAAGATGTCGCATTTCACAGTGAGGTCATGTCCTTCCTTTCACAGGTGGCCATCCTTTTCAACGCATTGATAACGCAACACAAAGTATAGATCCCAGCTTTGGCCGTATAGACACCCCCCCAAGATGGCGCCTTTGATTGAAGCTGGCCTGATTCAGATAGGTTTATGACCTTTGGACGACTGGCCGGAGACGACTGGCCGGAAAATACCCGACACACGTCGATATCCCAACGTCTCCATCTGAGGGAAACAGAGGGAGTTAGATAGAGGTGATGAAGAAACTGTGAGCAAGGTTGTTTTTCTCCCACTATAAAGAAAAATTATAATGGCAGGACAACAACAACCAAAGACTTACAAAAAAAACTGTATTCCTACACTGTGGGACACGTTTTTTTGCATTTAATGAAAACAAACTCTTGCCAGTTTGCCAAATGGCTCCCAAAAAAATAAAATTTAAATAAAGTACACAAGACAAATGCCAGGAACGAACCCAGCAACAAGACAAACTAAATAAAGGGGTCTCTCGCCACATATTACCAGCCATTTCGTTCTGTGTCTGCAGGGAGGGGGGGGGGGGGAATGTGGCGTGCCCATTGTCTCGCTGCCTCCATCTGTCCCGCGAAGTCTCCTACAACAGCACCACCGCAGAGCTGTTCTTCTGCCTTATTTTCTTGTCCCAATATGGCCCCTTTGTCACACACACACACACACGCACACACACACATGCACACACACACACACATATACACACACACACACACAAACACACACACACACCGTCACACACACCCCATCATTTCTCCTCTCCAGGATAAATATTTCATCAGCGCCGGTGCACACTAAATGTTGGTTTATCCCCGGCCTGTTTAACTGCCCGATCTGCATATGGTGTGTTGGTGGCTTTATCGGAGGGGGCCTGCATCTTGTGAGTCATTATCGGCTGTCATCGTTGCCAACGTTTGACAGGCGTGCTGTAGTCTGTTGGTTCTTTGTGCGGAGGCAATGTGATGTACGATATTAGGCAGGGAAGTGTGCTACCGCACAACATGTAGCAGACATTACGTTGTTACCGGATATTATGTACCGAGTTTAATTTAAACTCAATTTCTCTACTCTCGTTCTAATTTTTGGCAAGAACGAGGGACTGTGTGTGAGAGAGAGGGATTGAGAGACAGAGAGAGAGTCAAATTGGAAAGGCAGAAGGGGAGAAAACAAGCCAGAGATGGAGATCTGATTGGTCAAATTGCTATTTACGTTGTTTCAAACTGTTTACGAACTTTCAAACAAGCCTTTTAACTCTGTATGTGTGTGTTGGCTTGGGTTTGTGTGTGTCTATGTGTGTGTGTGTGTGCTTATGTGTGTGTGAGTGTGTTCACCTGATTGTGTTTGTGTGTGTGCGCATGCTTGTGTGAGCATGCGTGTGTACGTTTGAGTGTGAGTCTTAGTGTGCTTATGTGTATGTGAGTGTGTGTGCATGCGTTAAAGTGTTTGTTCGGCTTGGTTGTGTGTGTTTATGTGTGTGGGGGGGTTAGACACACGGGTGACTCCACACTCTGAAACCACAGCACTCTGTCACTTCTTCCAGCAGATCCTCCTGCTGGGGATCCTCTGCTAATTGTTGCAGGGTAGGCCTATTTTAGCAGAGCAGGACTGGGAGGGAAGGGGGCTAGGTTAGATAACCAAATTGCTATGGCATAATTAGCAGTAACGCCATGCATCGTGCTAAAGTGTGTAATAAAGCTAATTGTCAATAAAGCCCCGAAAGAATAAGGAGAGCGTCGAAAAGGAAGGAATCCCAAGCCGTAGTAGGGTTTTTTAGATTGTCTTAGCTGGAAATCCAGTATAATTGCCAAGTCAAGCATCGCTTTCTTAAGGCTTCGGTGCCTTATGTTTTTCTCTGGTGTAATTGGACAGTGGCTGCACAGTACACCTTGTCAAATTGATAGTCAATTTTGGCTCTCACTGAATCTCCCTCTCTTTCCTCTCTCTCTCACACACACACACATACACACACACACACACACACACACATCGCACACATGCCGGCACACACACAAGCACGCACGCACGCACTCATACACACACACACACACACACACACACACACATACTAGTTATAGCAAGGGCCATAATTCGAGGCTGTATTCAATATAAGATATGGCCTGCTTGAAATAACTTATTCAGTGTTTATATTATACTTGAGTAGAGACATTCCACTCTAATAGTCAGCGAGAAAAAAAAAAGAAGAAAAGTGGGCACAAAGACACAATAACGCGTTCACTGAGGGGTCATCATCAAGGAATTATCTGAAGGAATTACACTGAAGCTCCACCCTAACACAGTAAAAGCAAGATGCAAAAGACACCAAACTGGTATAAAACACCTAAGTCGATGTATCCTGACTTACTACTCTCAAGTGTGTGGCAGATGTTGTTTTCCCCCCACACACTAGATGTGAAACAATAAAAATGTTAGGTGGAAGGGAAGGAAATTGATGTTATTCATGACTAACCGCTGGAAGCCGTGTTCCACACTGATCATGCAAAAAATAAAACGAATGCAGCCACGGGTTCAGCCTGGATTGCTACTGAACAAGAGGGGGAGAGGGAGAGAGAGAGAGAGAGAGAGAGAGAGAGAGAGAGAGAGAGAGAGAGAGAGAAAGAGACAGAGAGAGAGAGAGAGAGAGAGCGAGAGAGAGGGGGAGAGAGAGAGAGAGAGAGAGAGAGACAGAGAGAGAGAGAGAGAGAGAGAGAGAGAGAGAGAGAGAGAGAGAGAGAGAGAGGAACCCCAGAGAGTCTGAAAGAGAGAGAGGTCCACTATCTGTGGATGCCTCGTCCTCTTCCTCCTCCTCCTCCTCCCTCTGTGTAGGCCAGTTCTCTGGGGATGGATGGAGCTAACCGCAGCACTGCCGGAGCATCACCATAGAAAGGGACGCCTAAATAAAACATGAGGCGTAAAGAACAGATGTGTTGTTTTATTTTCTTTGCTTTTTGACGTGTGTGTCTGTGTGTGCGTGTGCGTGTGTTTGTGCGTTTGTGTGTTTCTACTGGTTATCCTATCATGGCGATAGGTGACAACTGAGAAAGCAGGATGTGTGCCCTAGCGTTTATGTGTTATTGTTTCAGTGTTTGTGTGTCTATTCATGTGTTGTGCATATGTGTGTGTGAGTTTGGGTTTATGGGCCCATTTGTTTGTGTGCCGTTGTGCATTTCTGTTAACGTGTGCATGTGTGTGAGTGCATTTGTATTCATGTGTGCTTGGTTGGGTGTGTGTGTGTGTGTGTGTGTGTGTGTGTGTGTGTGTCTGTGTGTGTGTGTGTGGGAGTGGGTGTGTTTGTGTGTGTGTGCATGTGTGGGTGTCTGTTTATGTGTGCGTGTGTGTGCATTCGTTCTCATGTGTGCCTTTTAGTGTCAAATATTCAGAGTATCCTTCCTTGATTGAAAACTCATACATATTCATACATTAATACCCAACCATTGCTACTCTGTAAGTCGTTCCTACACGTCTTTGGCGACGCGTTTCAACTTTCATTCCGAGAGAATTCATGCGCTTCCCAAAGCTGCGGTAGCAGATTTTCTAAAACACGCCCCAGGCCCACGGTATAACAAGTCTCTCTGCCAAACTGCATGCATGTTTGAATTAGTGCACAATAACAGAAAATGTGCCATGAGTTTGTAAACAAATCTGATAATGTCTGCCATTATTCTTAATTTAGATACACTGAACGCTGCACTGCCTTCTATCTAGAACAGAGTGCCCCTCCAGCTAGTGTGACTGTGTGGGGTGTGTGTGCGTGTGTGTGTTTGTGGGTTTGTGGGCTTGTAGGTGGGTGGATGAGTGTGTCTTTCTGTGTGAAAATGATTTTTCTTATGTGCATGATGATTGTGAGCATTGGTGTGTGTGTTTGTGTGTCTATGTGGTTGTGTGCGTTTGTGTGTGCATTCTTAAGTGCTTGACTCTGTGTGTGTGTGAGTATGTGTGCGAAAGTCTGTGAATGTGTGTGTGTGTTTGTGTGTGTGTGGGTATGTGTGTGTGCCTGTGTTCCTCCATGTAAATGTAATTAGTTCAGGTAAATATAAAGTTAGCTAGCACCCTTGTTGGCACCTTTGCGTCCACGTGTCCACATAAACACACACACACACGCACACACACACACGCACAAACACACTCACACACACACACACACACACACACACACACACACACACACACACACACACACACACACACACACACACACACACCACACACTTCCATCTCCCTGTGAGCGTGTGGATAAGCAGTGGATAGAGTTCTTAGAGCAGAACCAATTTCTCAACGAGTCACAGGGGTCTCTGGTCCCCCATCTCCCCTCCTCTGGTCCTCCCTCTCTCTCCTCTCTCTCTCCCCTGGCCCTCTCTCTCTTAGAAACATTATAATCAGTCCCCCCATCCCCCCCCCCTCTCTCTCGCTTGCTCACTGACTGACTGACTGATGAATTTATTCATTGATCCATCCAAAAAAATCCATGTTAATATATATATATATATATATATATATATATATATATATATATATATATATTGATTATCAATGATTCGACATTACCTAAAGCAGTAACATTAACCAACAATTAAGTAGCAGTTAATTAATAGGTAACTTATGGTCTAGTAATCGTTTACAATTCTTTTTCATTTTTACTAGTGGTATTCATTTTAACTATGGTAATGGTGTCCATTTTACTAAGGTATTAGTGTATATTATTATCCTTACCCTCACCAACCATCCTTAGCCCTAACACTAACCTTAACCCTTACCTTATCCAAGATGGTTATGCTATATGAATTATGTGGTAATGTGTGTTATGCTAATGATATAATGCTTATTAATGCAAAACTAATATTTATTAATGTTCACAAGGCTATACGTAAATTGTTAATGAAATTTAAGTTAATGTTAGTTGACTCTTATAACTGCATATATAGATCGGTAGACAGATAGAAAGAGTTAGAAAGAGATAACCGCATTATCTGTTTGTTGCCAGGTAGCTGCAAACACGTCTCATGGTTTGTAATTGAATGGGAGGGCAGAAAAGATAATTAAATCCTTGACGTGACAAATACAATTTAAAAACTCTCTGAATTGATTGCTTGTTTCTTTATGAAGAGTTCATTAAATTAAACAGCAAAAGGCTTTTCGTACAGCGTAATAGTACTTTATTGATCGCAATTAGAGTGCCATTCTTTTGCAGCATGCACGCCTATTCAACAACGTTTTATTTGGAGATGGTTAAGGACACAATCTGACACTTTTGTAGTATATTATTGTCTAAAAAAATACTTATATTCGTAATCACAACCCACAGGAATAGATCTTATTGTAGAATAATTGTCAAAAAAAACAACGTTCTAACGGCATCAAGGGGTTGGCTCAAGACCTCTGCTAATCTCTACTGAGTCAAAGTACACAGGTGTAAAAGTACACAGGTGTAAAAGTACACATGTGTTAAAGTACACATGTTTAAAAGGACACATATCCTAATGTGTATTACGGACGCTCCTTCTTGCACCTGTAGCACCTGAGTTCCTGCTACAGACATGCTTTACGTCTAGACTGAAAGCCTTCAAATATAGTGAACCGTGCGTAAATCTCTGTTTTGCGTAACGTAAAAATGTAAAACACAAGATGGTGGTGGTCGGTGCAACCAGTCGCCCTGACCAACATGAACCTCAAAGGGACTCAATGCCAGAGCTGAGGCCGTGCCTCCTTTTGGAGCGTGGAGAACACAGCAACACCCCTGCAGCTGCGGGGGCCACTGGCATCAAGGGCCAACCGAAGCCAGCGCTCAAACCCTTGGACCGCCAGCACGGCAGGAGGGGTCGTACTGACCGCAAGTCCAACCTCAAAATCATAACTTTGGAGGGTCCGTAGATCCATTGGGGGCCACAGCATAGGATCCTTCCAGAGCCCCTGTATTAACCCGCCATCCCCCCAGAAACCCCAGCCTCTGCATTGCCTGTCGATGAAAACATGAAACCCCATGGACTAGAGCTAGGCCCAGCGCTGATATTTTCCAACACATAGTCGACCCTGTATGAAATGCTTCTGATCATACCAGCCCATCTTCCCCGGGGCCCCCTTAGGCTCTGCCTCGCCCACTCACAGGCAACGAGGAAGTTTGTAGCGGAACTTAGAAACACAATCGAATAAATTCTGGGTGTCACCACCGCCTAGCTACTCTTTTTAACAGATTAATCGGGCAGACATGGGTTAAGCCCGGACCGGCTCAGCAGGCTTCAATCCTAACGACTCTTGTTTGGCTTCACGCACCACAAACCACAAGCCAGGCAGTGTGCTCACAGCATGGAGTTCAGCGTCTGGTGGGATCTTTCCAGAGCTCCCTGCAACTCTGGATGCGCCTTCACTCTGGACTCTATAACCACACCCATGGGCAACCGTACGTAAACCTGTGCCAGAACACATGACCAAATGGAATCTGTTACAATTAACAACGCATCCCACTGAGATTCTTTATCCCATAACATGGTCATCAGAACTCTGGTACCTGGTATCTTCCAAAGATACTAGACCTGTAACAATAAACAGGGTTTAATCTCCCAGGCCTTACTTACCCAGGCTAGGGATTACAGACATAACCTAACTATTCGTTTCCCTCTTTTAAGAAAAAATCAGTTTGCCACAATGTGTCCAAGTTTTCGACAGAAAAAGCCCTGGTCCTGGCTTCCCCAGTAAACCCCCCACCGCCAGCGCTACCCCGGGGCCTGCTGGGAGACTGTCGCGCCAGTATCTTCAGACTCCTGAGGACCCACTATAAGCTGTTACCTGCCTTAATTGGGAACGCTGACCTTTTGTGTCAAGACAAATGAACGCGTTGCGAATGCTGGCCTTTGTGCGCAGCTATACCTCCTGTTCATTCATGTCCGAGGCTACTCTCTCTCTCTCCGGGAGACAATTCTAAAACTCCTCCATGAGCATTAACTCCCTCAATGTTTTCACTCCCGGCCACACACACCACCGGTCGAATAATACCCTTTCTGTCGTGAGCAATATTGAGCCTGCTTCTCGTGTTTAACCAAATAGCCAAACTTTTGGCAATATGACTCATGTACGAGCTTGTGGGCTCTAAGAATAGCAGCCTTGACAGCGTCATGTAATAAACTATCAATAAACTACAAAGGTGTTATGGCCTCTCCTTCCTGCAGCTCACTGCAGAGGCGAATCATATGGTACAACAGGGAATAGATAGTAGTGAGGGTTTTTTGGAACCACAATCAAAAATGATATTGTGAAGTGTTAACACAAACGGAGGTGAGATATCAGAAACAAACAGCAGAACACAGGATTGCATCCGTTCCAAAATTGCACCTGGGCCATAATTGCCACGGGCCGTCGTACTGTTGCAGAACTATCTAAACAAAACTACTTTAAACTCACCAGAAACAAAAACCCTAAAAACAGACCAAACCTAGCCCCATCTCTCTTACAGTGACAACATAGGCATTGATCTAAAAAACTACAACAAGACAGTCGGCTTCAGCCGAGTGGGGGGGGCGGGGGGGGGGCGGGGGGGGGGGGGGGGGGGGGGAGCAGAGGAAAAAGAACTGGGCAACCTATCCGTGTACTACTTTTATCCCACTCGCGGCACCTGGGAGGGGTGAACAAGCAGGAGGGAAAAATAGGACAAAGTCGGAGCGCATAACAATGGGTAGTTATAATTGTAATTGTATCCATGCACCACACGTCCAAGTTCAAATTGATCCGCCGGGAACAGTGCAAATTTCTTTTTTACACACTGGCACTATAATTGTTGGCAAAATGAAGCAAACTTACAAGTAAACATTTGAAAAATGATGGACATTTCTTCTGTTAAAAATGTTTTCTTTCTAAGCGCATAATCAACACATCAACACAGGGCGGATGGTCCCCTTGCCATCCTCCACACTGGGATAAAACGCACTGGAATCCAATTGGTTCCCTTAAAAATATAAAAGATAATAATGATCCACTCGCACTCACAATGCCAGCGATGATAAAAAAAAATGAAGGCTGACTTCTTTCTTTTTTTTTCTGGCATGTGGTAAAGTTGCAGAGACAAGCAGACATTGCCTTGCAAAGTCAAGACCCAACATTTGCGATGTGCATTGACATATCGATTTCTTTCCGGGCAGTTATTGGCGGAGGGCGGCAGGGGATTGGTGGGGCTGGGGGGAGATGGGGGGAGATGGGGGGGGGATGGGGGGAGATGGGGGGGGGTGCGTGCGTGGGTCCATGGCAGCCTTGCGAGATCCAGCCGGCATTATGCACGCCAGGAGAATGAGGCTTAGCATATATCGAGTGTTTATGCAGCAGAATAGAAAGTGCGGAGCACCTTTTGCTTAAACTCACTGACTGTTAAGTTGGGTCTTAACGGGAAATCCTTCTTACGCAAACACAGCGCAAACGAAGCTGGCTTTTTTGTGCCTAAAGCCTGTTTTGTGCGATCGCCTCCGAGGGGAGTCAGAATGCGTTCAAAGTTCTTGTTGTGAGTATCAATGAGGCTCCACTCATAACATTTGCTCAGCCTAATGGATAGAATGTTACGCTGCGAGTGTGTGAAGGAGAGGGAGAGACACAGAGAGAGAGAGAGAGAGACAATGACAGACGGGCAGAGAGAAAGGGGGGGGGAGAGAGAGAGAGAGAGAGACAAAGACAGACGGACAGAGAAAAAGAGAGAAAGAGAGAGTGAGAAGGGCAGAAGGTGGGAGAGAGCAGAGGGGAGATGGAGAGAGAGAGGGATGAAGAGAGAGAGAGGGGGAGGGAGCATGGCTCTTGGCTGGCAGATGAAGGATAATACATTGAAAGAGGTGATCTGGAGGAGAGTGAAGGATATCCATTGTTTGTCTTCTTAAGGGCAGGGCACACATGGGGACAAAGCCGGAGAGTATGTGGATTAGAGGCAGGCTCTGCCCTGAATATATAACCATTCCAAGGTCTCCTCTCCGCTCCCTTTCCGTTCGTCTCCTTCCCTTTCCTCTCAACTTGTCTACTCTAGTCTCGTCTCCTCAATTTTCCAACCCTTCTCTCTCCACTCCTCTCCTCTCCTCTCCTCCCTTCTCCTCCTAGCCTCCTCCCTTTTCCTCTCTGCTCCTCTCCACTCCTCTCCTCTCCTCTCCTCCCTGCTCCTCCTAGCCTCCTCCCCTCTCCTCCCTGCTCCTCCTAGCCTCCTCCCTTTTCCTCTCCTTTCCACTCCTCTCCACTCTGTCCCTCTCTTCTCCTCTCAAGATCTCCCATAACAGAGCTAGCCATCTTTTCCCAGCTGACTATTAAAGAAAGTCTGAAGTATTTACAGCAACACGGTATCCTCGCTGGATAAGTATTTCTGGGAATAGGTTGGAGAAGGCAATGAAAAATAACATATATGTCTTGTGGTTTTCTCTCATACCGGTTTCTGACTGGTATCAAAAATAGATCTGGCTCTGTGATGCATTATACATGTTTGTTTTGACACATGCTGTTAGGGGGCTGAATGCATACATACTGCAGCTCCCCTAATGAAAAGCCTTGGAAATGTACTGTTCACTCATTCAAAACTACAACCCTAAACTAATACTAAAACATTACAAGTAACCAAGTACACACATACGCTGTCTCTCTGGCACACACACACACACACACACACACACACACACACACACACACACACACACACACACACACACACACACACACACACACACACACACACACACACACACACACACATACACACACACACACACACACAGGTACGCACGCACATACACACATGCATACACACACACATGCATGTAGGCACACACACACCCACAAACAAATGTACGCACACACACACACATACGCACACACACACAAACACAAAGGCATGCACGCACGCTCACACACACACACACACACGCACAGACACACACACAAACACATACACACACACACACACAGGCACACGTACACACAAACAAACATACCCACACACAAACACACACACACGCACGGCGCTTGTACATCCTTGTACATAGATGCTTGTATATTCTTGTATACTGATGCGTCTATGTTCTGTGTGTGAGAGAATATCTTAGTATGTGTTCATTGTTATTTGCTGTTGTGTTTTTATGTCAGGGGCTTGCTGAATCGCACAACAGCAAACCCTATCTATGCATCAAAGAGATATTCTCATCTGTGGGCTTATGGTATTAGCAGTCAGCAGAAATGAAATCAGGACGCAACTGTGTCATTGTGCAATAATTGAAATTATGCAAATAGCCACAAACAACACAGTACACAGTCCAACACAGCGTAGTTATTATAGAAATACCCTTTGTTGTTTATTAGATTTCCCGGTCGTACGACACCCTCTCCTTTTCATGCCTTTACGTTGTGACTCTGTTCATTATATTCAGCCTCTCGTGTTGTTTTAACAGCAGTCTTTGCTTCTTTGACATTCTTTTGCTGTAATTGATGATGGCAAACATAGCACATTTAATATAAGCGTCAAATTACATCGAACTCCTTGTCTGGGAATGCTAAAACTCGGAAGACGCATAGCTCAACTCGTAAACAGTTGAGCTACAAAACAAAATCACAAAAGCAAACGAAACGCTCAAAGCACACCGGTGCGATCCTATTGAACAACGGACAGAGAAACAAAGTTAACACTCAAAGAAGCTTTTTGCTTAAGTGTTGATTTCTCCGGGGAGGATCAGCCGACACTTTTTCTCTCTCCCCCTATTCGATCGCCCGCTGCACTGCTGTAAAGTTAGGGTCTGAGGAGACGGAGCACAAATCCATACATGTCTCGGGCCCGCCATTGATATTCTCCTTACACCCACCTTTCCCTCTCCCTCCTTCCCTCCCTCCCTCTCGCTCGTCCTCTCTGCCTCTCTCTCCGTCTTTCTTCCTCACTTCCCACTGAGTCCGTAGTGGCCAATCCATCCTCACGCCCTCCACTGGCCAGGTCAGGAAATCCAATATTCTGTGGATTCACACTCTCGTCCGTCTCAGGGTACCTGCATCCCCCCAACAACCACACACAAACACACACACACACGCACACGCACACGCATGCACACACACACACACACACACACACACACACACACACACACACACACACACACACACACACATCTCAATTAAAAGAAAGATGCACATACACACACACACACACACACACACACTCACACACGCAAACACACACACACTTCAATCAAAACACACATGCACGCACAAACACTCTCACACACACACTCACACACACGTACACACACACAGACACACACACACACACACACACACACGTGCGTGTTCACCACCCCACCCACACATGTATCAACTTCAGCTGTACATATTTTCTTTTACATCTATCTGGCACCGAGTCATCATATTTTTGAGGTCGTGTGCGTTGGCTGAGAGCAGGTTTTACTCTGTGATCTCGTGTATGATCTATGATCTCCTCAGCACTGCTGCGCTCCTCCTCCTCCTCCTCCCTGTTCCTTCAGCTCGGTCAGGATAGCTGATCCCATGGTCATTAACTCTTACTCCATGCAACTTTAGTAGAACTACATTCGGTTTACAGTTTGTTATGTTGATAAATGTGGATACAAATACTAATAAATGATTACTTTATCTGGTTAGGGTAGATGTTGTGTTGAAACGTTTTTTACTCTGTTGATATTTTTGTGATGCCTCTTAGAAAACTACCGCACTTCATCCAAGCAATGTTTACCTCCTGGCTCGATTTGGAGATGATTAAAATGTGTCTGGCCTTGTTTTTGGGTGTCTCACTGTGGAACATGAGTAATTGTCGCCAACATAATTATTCAATAAACAAAAACACGAAAAAGACTTCACCACAGTATGGCGGGCTTTTCAGAAATAACGAATCAGATCAGAAAATTACTTAGTCAAATAGATTCTGTATTTCAACAGAAATCGTTGTTTTTTAATTTATTTTTTACTATAATTGATGATGGCAAAATGTAGAAGGGGGGTAAAATTACCGCAAATCTTTGTCTGGGAATGCTAAAAGTTGCAACACGTTTTGGAAGACGACTTTTTAAATGGGGAAATCACCCTGAGAACCCGGGCCCAGTAGAGGAGGACATCGTTCAGCCTCTGACACTTTAGAAGCAATTTGGATCGAGCATGTCCCTCAGCAGATAATGGTAATCATTATTATTGCTCAAAGCATTTGTTTCGTGCAGTAAAAAAAAAAGCAATAACGTTCACTCAGATCGCAGTTAGTTTTTTGTGTTTAGATTTTTTGTGACTCCAATCTGTTATGCGTAAAAAATTGGATGTGAATAATCATTAGTGTGAATTAAAATGCAGGAGTGTATATTGGGCCGTACGACTGTGTCCGTCCGCTTCTTATAATCTTCCTGGTTTTTTTCTATCCATCCCCATGGCGACTGATCAAAGCCATTTTGTTGAGTCTGATCAAGGATAGAGAGAGGGAGAGAGAGAGAGAGAGAGACACACACACACGCGCACACACACACACACACACACACACACACACACACACACACACACACACACACACACACACACACACACAGGGAGGGCTGTGATTACAGAACATTGATGTCGTCTCTATCCCCTGCAGAACTCACTCACTGAACAAACTCGTGCTTTCCGAACGAGACCACCAACTAGTCGGGTTTGGAAAAGCACACTCTTTGTAACTCACACAACCCACAAACCCACACTCTTTTTTTTTTGCTAACAGACCAATGGGAAGGATGCAAAGTGGGTGTGTTTGTTTGTATGAGTGTGGTTGTGGTAGTGTGTGTGTGAGAGATTTTTTGTCTCTGTTTGCGTCTGTGTGTTTACAAATGTTTACACATGCAAAATCATGTGTGCATTTATGTGTGTATATACGTGTGTGCATGTGTTTGTTTATATGTGGGTACTATAATTGTATGCATCAGCATTATATATGTGTGTATTTATGTGTGTGTGTTTGTGTGTGTTTGTGTGTGTGTGTGTGTATGTTGGAATGTATGTGTGTGTATAATATAATTAGAATCATTATTATCTATAGAACAGTCTGTTGCTGAGTATATTCTGTATCTGAGGTTTTATTTGTCTATGCTATTGTGTGTTATTATGTTTATCTATATATAATAATATGTGTGGGTAATTATTTCTATTCTATTCTGTGTGTGTATTTAAGTATTCTATATTTGCGTGAGGGCATATTCTATGCATACATGATGTATCATTCTATATTTTACATTCTAGATGATAGTTTTCTATCTCACCTGTCCCAGGTGTGGGACATGGCCTGAGAATTGTCCATGCATGGGTTGGGTTTCCTTCTGTTGATGTGTTTGGGTTAAACCCCATCCGGACGCGGAGCGCGGTTCTTTGACTTCCAGATTTGATCGCCCCTATTTTTATGATTTCATTCCATGTCTTTTATGTGCTTGTCCTTAATAAGTGTTCATCATTGTACGCAGTTCGGTGTGTTCACATTTTTGGTCAGGGCTTCCCGCCCTGCCACAGAGGGAACCTGGAGACAGTCCCAGCATCATAAATGTGTGGATTGGCTTTCCGTGCATGGCCCCTGCTTTAGTTGTTGTTGCGGAAACAGCAGCAGCAGCTGGTTCTTGTGCTGAGATGAAGTGTTGTTCTGGCCCAAAGCCACAAACGTTTACCAGCATGCTACAGGTGTGTCTGCGTGTGCATGTGTGTCTCTGTGTATGCGTGCATTTTCGTGTGTTTGTGTGTGTGTGTGCATATGCATGGGTTCATGTGTGCGTATGCAGGTGTGTGTGTGTGTGTGTGTGTGTGTGTGTGTGTGTGTGTGTGTGTGTGTGTGTGTGTGTGTGTGTGTGTGCGGTGATCAAACCAGTCCAGTCAGAGTCATCTGACTTCCGCGAGTCTAGAATCACCAGACCCCCTCCGTCAGCGAGAAGTGCTCTGAATCGCCCTGGGCCGATAGAAAACACAGGAGGGGGTGGTTGTGGCGGGGACGGGGGCGGGGGGGAGGAACGTGGGGTGGTCAGGAGCTGGCCTTAATGCCTCCCTGATACATAGCCACAGGTAGCCCACTACAGGGTAATACCCTTTGAGGATTATGTTGATGTCAGTGATAAACATATAATCATATGCGGGGGCCTTGCTCCCGATCAGCCAGGATAACCTTCCCCTCCTCACCTCCTCCTCCCCTCTTCCTTGCCGCCCCCCCTCCTCCTTCCCTCCCTCCCCTCTCTCCCTCCCCTCCGTCCCTCCCTCATTCCCTCCCCTCCCTCCATCTCTCCCTCCCCTCCCTCCCTTCCCTCCCTCCCCTCTCTCACTCCCCTCCGTCCCTCCCTCATTCCCTCCCCTCCCTCCTTCTCTCCCTCCCCTCCCTCCCTTCCCTCCCTCCCCTCTCCCCCTCCCTCCCTCCACTCCCTTCCCCCCCTCCCTCATTCCCTCCCCTCCCTCCCTTCTGCTCCCTTCTCCCTTACTCCCTCCACTCCCCTCTCTTTCCTTGGCCTCTCTCCTTCCCTCCCTCCCTCTCTCCCTCCCTCAGCTTGCGTCTGCTCCTCCACACCTCCAATCTGCTGTCGGAATTATTCATGAAGAAGGAAGTCCTCCTAATGTATTTGGGTTTAATCTCCATTTCTTCATTTCTTCAGAAGGAATTACAAAATGATTTGATCATGCTGATTAAAAGTCGGAGTCTGGCGAAAAACAGCTTTTTTTATGATTCCTATTAGCGTAATAATGCAAGAGCAAAAATAACCTTTTTTTTGGGTACTGTTAAATTTCATATCAAGGATTGAGCTGGGGAATGAGCAGACTCTATTCGGAGCGCGGAGTTCAAGCATAAAGCAATCCAAACGGATCCCAGATAGACTGCTGTAACATTCACTATCACTTAATTGCAAGGCTACTCCCTTGATTAACTTCCCCTCTCTCTCTCTTTACAAGGGAATTGAAGCATGCATATGGGTGGCAGTTTAGTGTGTGTATGTGTGTGTGTGTTGGTGTGTGTGTGTGGTAATGACTGTGTGTGGTGTAATGTAGGCTTGTCTTTTTGCCTTGTCTTGTCTGTGCAGTTGTGGGTAAAATGTGGCTGGGTGTATGTGTGTAAGTGTCGCGTTAATGAATGTGTGTCCATGTGAGTGTCTGTGTTCAATAAAGCTTGTGTCTTTGTGTGCACAGTGTGTGGGTGTGTGCGCTTATGCATGTGTGTGCACGTGTGTGCATGTGTGTAAGAGCTGCCACTATTGACAGGCAACGGACAACCAACAGCTGTTGAGCCCTCTCTAGTCTGGTTAAAGACAGATGTTCTCTAAACGTAGCGCTGCCACATGATGATACACGCGCTCAGAAGCTCTGTCAGCTTTCTACCGACCACGGTTGCCGTGTGATAGTTTTTGCTTGGTTAAATATGCAGTATCGGCTGCAAGACATAATAAGGGGGCCATAGGGCCTACACTTGTGAAAATCTATGCGTATCGACACATGTACCCTGGAGTATAATCACCCATGGATTTTAAGGGGCAGATACACTTGGCAATCAATGTCAATTATATCGATCCCTCGCTCTGGCGATCAATATGTTTGTACAATTACAGACACCTTTTCATCTCGACGCCGCAGACGGATACTGCCTCGTAGTCGTAACTTTATAATCAACCTCAAGAGGAGCTGTTACCCTGACCTGTGAAAGTGGTACGTGTCCGTTTCAGAAGGCCCCCCCCCCCCCCCACCCCGCATAAAACACCCCTTCACCCGATCCCCCAACCTCAGGTCACCCCCTCCATGAGCAGCCTTTCAGGGTTGTTTGCTGCACAAGATTCAGAGTGCTGTTGGGAGAGCGACCTTACAGTGGTAACACCCCCCCACCCCCCTCCACCTCCACCTTCTGGCCCCCTCCACCTCCCCTTTCCACCTATTCTTCTCTGCTCTCTTTCACATCGTCTGAAATCTCTCCTCCATCTCTCCATCTCTAATTTACTCCTCAGAGCATTGAGGCCCGGCTCTTACAGGATTTACCTCAGTCAGGAAGACACGCTGACACACGCGGGCCGGCGCTAGACTCACTCACACATACACATAGAGACCCACACACACACACACGCACGCACGCACGCACACACACACACACACACACACACACACACACACACATACACACACAGGTGCAGACAAACACTCAAATACACGCACACATTCACACAGACACGTACACACACACACACACACACACACACACACACACACACACACACACACACACACACACAGACACACAGGTGCATATAAACACTCACATACACACAAACACTCACACAGACACACACACGCAGACACACACACACACACACACACACACACTCACACCCACACACACACACACACACACACACACACACACAAACACTCCTATACACAAGATCTCTGTGCTAACACACACATATACACGACTACCTACAGACATACACACAAATATACACACAACACCTACACACACATGTAACTACACACACACACAGCCCTTCTGTTCCGGGAGTGCTTCTGAGAGAGCAGACAGTAAGGGCGTGTCTCGCTGAGCGCAGAAGGGGAATGGTGGGTTTCGTTATTTGTGCTGCTGTCGAGATCTTTTTACGTGCGAGGTTCCTGGATAAATATGTTACTTTGAACAATCCACTATGGACCCAATTTACAATCCTGCGTGGACTGATTTCTGCCTGGTCTTCAAGAGAAAAATCCAATATAAAAAACAATATGTTGTGGTGCGCACATCTCTCCTTCGATTGTGTTGGAGGACAACACAGTGCATTACAGGTTGACACATGGAAGTGAATTATCTTCTTTCCCTTTTATTCTTTGCATATTTCTCCCCCCACCGTATCCAATTGCTGTCGGGCATCATCGGGGCCCTGGCACAGATAATCATGTGGTTGACAGAAAGCAATGGCTTTTGATTGACTCACCTCTGTATCTGCTTTTTCTGTGTGTTTGAACGCCCGTGTGTGTGTGTTTGAATGTGTGTTTGTGTGTTCTCGCACCCCAGGATTGCTTTTTGCTTCAACGCACGTCAACGCCACTCACCTGTGTTTGCGCTCCCCCCCCCCCCCCCCCCCCCCCCCCCCCTGCCTGGGGCGTCTGTCTGTGCGCCTCAACCCGCCGGCGGATTTGCATCGCCGTTTTTACTACTAATGCAAATCTCTTATTCAGCCGCTGGCCCCGCGGTGCCGGCTGCATAGCCCACAGCTCTGCTCCGGCAGCTGGGTCCGCCCGCACTCGGACCCTCCCCTCCTGCACCTCTCCTCCCCTCCACCTCCACCACCATCATCCCCCCGGCACTTTATCATGCACGGCACAAACACCCCTGGACCACTGAAGGAACACGCTCAGACACACTCGTGCGAGACGAGTGAGAGGAGTGAGAGGAGTGAGAGGAGTGAGAGGAGTGAGAGGAGTCTGCGAGCGCGCGCGAGAGAAATAGGGAAGGGGGGGGGGGAGCATAGGGTTAAGGTAGCCTCCTATTAAGGGTAGGATATCCGACAGGCTAGCCGCCCGCCCCCACCCCCCCCCCCCGCTCTACTGTACGGCACCAGGACGTTTTGCCTCCATCATGCTTTGTGTGAATACGCTGGAGGGAGGGAGGGGTGGGGATGGAGGTGCTTTTGTTGCCAGGTTCTTGGCGGACCACTGGTCGACGAGGGTTACATTTCATTCGCCCAACAGGCTCCCCCCCCCCCCCCCCCCCTTACAGTATTGTATTCCGGCCGGAGAGGTTCTGGGAGGGCTAACGGCCTTGTGTTGCCTTCTCCGCTGGAGCTTCTGTCAGACGACATCGGCGTCGAAGAGAGAGAATATGTACGGCTGAGACGGCGGCGGGGCTGGGGGGTGGAGGTGGTGGTGGTCGGCAGGGAGGGGGTGGTGGGCGGGGAGGGGG
>NC_136943.1:11101592-11106592 GCF_949987615.1 Pollachius pollachius | reverse complement strand
ACACAGTCACACACACATTCATCCCATACACAAACACACAATCCTCCCCCAACAAACACACACACACACACACACACACACACACACAGACACATACACAATTCCGCCCAAACAAACAGACACACACTCTCACACAATCACATATATCCCCCCCTCTTCTACATACACACGCACCATACACACAAACATGATCTCCCCCCCAACAAACATACAGAAACACACACATATAAACCCCCCTCTAGAAACACACACACACACACACACACACACACACACACACACACACAGCGTCCTTAGCGTGGGAGAAAGTGGTCATCAGTCAGCTGATCAAACGTGTAACGTGCTCCGTGTTACTGGCTTCCACGTCTCATGGCTGAGCGGTGGAGAATGACAGAAGGAAGCGTGTGAAGGAGACGGAGTGGTTCTGAATGCCAATGGCTCCTTCAGGTGCCGGGCTGGGTTTCTCCTTATTTTAGAGGCGCTTCGATAGGTGAACCCGGGCTCTGTCGACGACTCAGGTGGCAGCTGGCTCATCGGTATGCATATTTGCACATAACAGCAAAAGCAAATCAAACAAAGCCAGCCAATAACGACAAAAAGGCAGAGGACGGAAAGTTGTCGGGTAATGAATTTTGCTATCGTTTCGGGGGGATTTTTTTGTTCCGTTTTTGTTTTCTTTCCTACGATAACCTCGAACCAAAAGCAAAACACAGAAAAACGAAATACAAGAGTGCGGCGGCGGCGGCTGTATGAAAGTGAGGTGAAGCACAACAAAGGGAGCAGTAGCCCAGAGCGGGAGTTGATTCGTATCAGCCGGTGTGCGGACAGTGGCCTGCAGGGAAAGCTTATCTGTGGCTCATGTTCTATCCTCCTCTACTGTCTGATCCCATCGCTGTAGGGAGCGGCAGATCTGGAGCATCCAAAAACACCAAGGCTGCTCGCTGCTATGGGCAGAAGGTGGATGGATGGATCTGAAATAGAGACGGATAGGGGGGGGATGGATGTTTGTATGAAAGACGCACAGATGGGATGATGGATAGGGGAAGGAATGGAGGGAGGGAAGGGGACGATGTTCAATAGGGTAGCGAGGTGTAATGGATGGACTTTGATAAAAGGAGACCGGGTTTGGTGCCGCAGAAAGCGTGTGAGGGACAGAGAGAGAGCCGACGACGGGGGGGCAGGGGGATAGGGAGAATGAATTAGGAGAGGTGGGAGCTTGGATGGAGAGATGGAGTGATTGTGTTCAAAAGAAGGTCTGATAGATGGTGGAGTGAGAGGGAGGGCATTTGGGATGAAGGAGGGAAGGGGGTGAGGAGGGAGGACATGGGGGGGGGTCCCTGTGCAGCAAAATCAGACGGGGATCACAGATGGGGTTGCAGGAAGAGTGGGAGAGAAAGAGAGAGAGAGAGAGAGAGAGAGAGAGAGAGAGAGAGAGAGAGAGAGAGAGAGATAGAGTGAGATGTGACACACAGAGAGGAACAATGAAGGCAGCTGCTGTGATTGGGGATAAAAGAGAGATGGAATAGAGAGAAAAAGATGATCGCTCGAAAAACTAGGGAAAACAAGAAATGAGAGAGAGAGAGAGAGAGAGAGAGAGAGAGAGAGAGAGAGAGAGGGAGAGAGAGAGAGAGAGAGAGAGAGAGAGAGAGAGAGAGAGAGAGAGAGAGAGAGGAGAGAGAGAGAGAGAGAGAGAGAGAAAGGGACCCCAGGCAGGAAGGGAGGAGGAGGGGAAGCTGGCAGAGGAGTAGAAGAGAGAGTATTCGCTTAAATTGAATAACTCATTTGCAGCTTGGCAGGGGGGCAACGGGGGGCAGTAGGGGGGTCTCTTGCAGTCACCATGATGACCAATCATACGGGCACGATGTAAAATAAGGAAGGAAGGAAATGAGGAAGCAAATTACTCTAATAAGATCAAGCTAACAAAACGTAATGCAGAACCCTCTTCACATCTGTTGCCATAACGGTTATGTTGGACACAGGCCGGGTCTCTGGAGGTCGTTCATTTAAGCTGTTGCAGATCAGTAATGGAGGTACATTATCAGTTTGGGGTCATTGTCTTTTTCCATTCCTTTTTTTTTTTATGAGCCAAGGCTAATTATCTGCAACTGAGTCTTTTTGATTGTACATTAATAAACCAGGAGAGGACAATGGTCGCTCCCCCCCCCCCCCACTGCCCCCCTACCCCACACACACACACACACACACACACACACCCATCCACCTAAAATAAATGTTAAACCCCTGACCTTCTCTGTCAGCATCCTTACCCCTTCACAGGTGGACTCACGTCAGCGTCAATTAAGCATTCCTTAATGAGGGGAAGGACTGTTGAGCAGGGCCTACATGCGTTGCTCCGGCGCCGGGACACGTCGTTAGGTTTACTGTCTTTCGTGATATGCCAAGACTTTGGAAAATCTATTCAAGATACAGCGGCAAGGCATTCACATTGTGGCACAGGGAGCTCTGTTAAAACCTTCCATGGAGAAAGGTTCATTTGTGGGCCTAATGAAATGGTTTATGCCGTGCAAAAAAAATGCAAAGATGACTCTCTGGTACACTTAGTTTACGGTGGAAATTCGTATCCTTCACTTCATCCTGTAACCTTCCATGGTTGGAGAAATATTAAATAAACGATGGATTTTTTGGGAACTTTGGTCAAAGTCAGGTTGTTTCTGGTCATCAGATGTAAATTTATTTCTGATCTCTTCAACACTGTCCGCTTTGTTGGATGTATCCTCAAGTTGTTCCTAACCTCCAAGACTCAGACTTCTGAATCATTCAGACATCGTACTCTTGCTCATCCTCACTTAGGTGGCCTACACTTCACCTCATTGTATTTACCCAACGAGCTCATTCTCATTGCAACAATGAAATCCATGCATATAAGGCAATCAAGAGACATCTGTTGAATAATACCTAAAAATACGTAAATATTTCATCCTGCCCCACGGAAGCAAGCGAGCACATCTTATGCTGAGAAATAATTCAAACAAGCCTCTGTTTGAATTAGGGAATGAAATATGGACGCAAAGTGCTTACAGGGCCAAACCAGATGTGTTTTAAGGTCACTCTTTATGTTGGACCATTAAAAATCCTTAAATAAAAATTCATAACATAAATTATTTCATTATCTGGGTCACACTGGTTCTCCCCATAGAGTTGTATGTTAAATATAATTGCAAAGATAACTTATTCATAAAGCTATAGACCTATAGTATGTGCGACTTTGCGTTTAAATGAAGACAGGCCGATAGATTTGAAATTCAAATGAGTATTCCGTTTTTAAATTGACTATACTAGTGCGTTCTTGCTGCAAAATGGTATCGTGTTCACCATTATATTAATGGCTATTGCAGTGTTATTTTTATTATTGTGTGATTTCCTATCTTGTGCTCAATGGTTGGTAAAAAAGGAACACCAATGGTTATTTCAGCAATTTCTTAAGCCATTTTAAGCCACCTGTTTTTCGATCTAATTCGTAGATTGGCTGGTGATTGTGGGTCCCTAGTTGTGTTCTGCCTGTTGCTATGGCGCTCTTTAAACCAAGAAGACTGGCTTCCTATTTGGTGAAGGCAAATACGGAGATCAAAGGATGGAGGGAGGCTCAGATCTGCCAAGGCAACTTAGACTTATGACCGAGCTCGGCTAAAACAAATTCTATTCATGGTCTCACTTCAACATTTTGTGGGACAGAAACAGTATTGAATGAGGCTATTCTAGCCCCATATGATATCACAACATGATATCCCCCCCCCCCCCACACACACAAACACACACCACCACCACCACCACTTCCAACAGATAGAATTCCACTCTTTAACACTGTTCTCTAAATGATTGTTTAATGCTTATGTTTAATCACAGGTTAAAGATGTGCACACTATAGTTTGCTTTTCCTGTTTGGTCCACAGTACAGTGCTATTTGTCTTCTCCAAAGTAAGCCCATGGTGGCCTAGGACCACTGTACCCTTGAGAATCTCGAGGAGATTTCTGCATTGGAAGGAAAACACGGATTTAAGTATACAAGCAGTTTTTTTTAAAGAGATATCTTATCCGTCCCACCGTCCCAAAATATTCTGGATTAATTGTCAACATTGAGTACGTATTTACAAAGAAGAGTAAGGTAATTATGCCAGGGAAAAAATATTGAATCTTGTTAAGGCCTGTTCTTAGAAAATCTCCCCACAATAAATGGTTTATTTAGAAATTCACCCAAGCCAAGAGAAGAATGAATAATTTTTGTTGTGTGGAAATTAATTTCTTGGGCCAGAATTGCACACAAGCATAAATAAGACTCCTTTCAGCTTCCCTGTGGGCCGTATGTATGCCAACTGGCTGAGTGAGGGAGCTGTGTGAGGGTATCCATCAGAACACACCAGTAAAAACTGATTTACTTTCCTGTAAACCCTCCTAAAACTGAAATACTGCAATGCAATGAAACAGCAGCATGACAGTTGGAGCTGGATTTAAATACTAGCCTTACTTAAGACTTAAGGCATGGTTCAAATGGCATTGAGCATGATCAGTAGTGTCCCTTAGTGAGGAAAACCAGGGCAGTTGTATGATTTGTTAATCTTCACATTCGGGGAAGCTCTTCTGCTACGGAGTCTTTTCACACACTCCGTAGCAGTGTCGCTGAGGGGAAACACAGGTGTTGCTCATAACACTATTGGTCTGCTTCTTTTATACCTGCCGGGGTAGCAGACTGAACTAGTGAGGGGAAAAAGTGAAAGAAGTGAAAGAAACATAAAGTGACACTAACAATGTTTACTGTGCCTCAGCAACCCTAAACACATCAGGAGTTGGCCGTTTTCCTATTTTTCTTCTCATTGTTTCCATTCAAAGTATTCTGTTCTGCCGCTCTTCTACCCGTAAGTAAATGTAAACTACTTCTAATCAGTAAATCAATTTGGTCCAAGTGGGACTTACACTGGAAAGTACATTGCCAGACAGGCGGCATTTTTGTGTGTCCTCGTTCTTTTGCTATGTAAACAAAACCT
>NC_136943.1:11031592-11096592 GCF_949987615.1 Pollachius pollachius | reverse complement strand
TTAATCTCGTATTGACGTTTCCGGTTGGCCTTACAATAACAGCACATAAGTCACCTTTACAGCGGTGACAAATAAAGTCGTAACTAAAGCAGTTAAAAGGCCATCACAGCCAACAACGCTTGTCAAATAAAAGAGAAAATAAAAGGGGATGGGATCTGATCTTTATTTTTCTACAGGAGAAACAACTTTTAACCACAGTATTGCGTGGGAAAAAAATAACAAAAAACAAAACAAAATGTTTGATTACTTTGCAATGGTTCCTGTCTGGTCAGTGTTTTATCTTTGCGTCTCTTGCCTGGCGCTTTGCCCATACAGCTGTTTGTTCATTGGACGGTACGCCGGCTGGACTTCAGCTGGACTTGCAGGTGTGGCGAATTCATGACATCTGCATATCTCGCACCTCGTCTCAGAGGCAAATGGCAGACTTCTAAAATTGGCTAGCCACAAAAAGGAAACATCTGTGTTTATCGCGGGCCGTCCCCTCATTGTGATGTAGATACGTGTCAAGTCAACACAGTGGCAGCACCTCGGGTGATTAGCCAGTGTTTTGGAAGGATTGTGTAAGCAAAGCAAACAGGTGTCCTAACTCCCTGTGCAGCTCATTATAGAAGTCCTAATTGTGTTGTGTTTCCTGTGTTATTTTACTGTTTGTCTTTGTCAACTGCATATTGTCCATATTGTAAGTAACCAGCCCCCCCCCCCCCCCCCCCCCCCCCCCGCACACCACCACCCCTCCCTCCCTCTGCTGAGTTCCACCTGCCTGCTTCAGCCACCTGCCAGACAGTACACTGTGTGTGTGTGTGTGTGTGTGTGTGTGTGTGTGTGTGTGTGTGTGTGTGTGTGTGTGTGTGAGTGAGTCTGTGTGTATTGGGCTTGTTGTATCGTTTGTGAGTGTGTTTGTTTGGCCAATGTGTGACGGTTTGTGCGAGTGTGCGTGCGCACTTCCCTGTGCTCGTTCACGTGGGTGTGCGTCATATGCAGAAGCGTAAGCGTGTCTGTGTGTTCACATGTGCATGTGTGTCGTGTAGATGCACATGTGTTCACATGTGCATCTATGTGTGTCGGAACGAGAGTGTGTGTGGAGATTACACTGTGAATGCACGGCCACGCGTCCCGCCCACGATCTTGCAGACATATTGGGGCTTCTCCACCCCCCCCCCCCCCCCCCCCTTCTCACCCCCCGATCACTAATGGGGTGTGGAGGGGACAGTTAAACATCTGACTCCGGATGACGGCCAGACATACCGCCCCGCCTAATGGCAGGTGAGAGATCGAACTGCCTCACTAAGGACAAAAACCGTGACTTTCTCAGGTGCTGATGTCTGTTACCAGCACGGCAAAGGAGGGAGAAAAACTGTAATGGCCGGAGAAGGGAACACATTATGTTGAATGTTTCTCACGGCAGGCGCAATTAAAACTGAGTATTGTTTGCTAAAAGAGTTAAGCAGGGCATTGGTGGTTGTGTGTGTTTGTGTGCACGTTTTTAAATGTGGGAGGTGTGTCTGTGTGGGGTTAGGACTTTTATGTGCGCCTCTGCTTGCTCGTGAGGCTGTGCATGTGGGTGGGCAAAAGTGTGTGTGGATGTGAGTATCTATATACATATGTGTGTGTGCGCGATGGTGTTTGTGTACGTTCTGGGTTCACAGCAGGCAGAAAGAAAAACACCTGCATCAGCATATTTTCCTGCCGCCCAATTAGCTTCGACATTCAAAATATATCCAAATAAGTTTTTCCCTTTTTGCATCCTTTTCATTTGCGTAGCGCTCACATTCAACTGGAAGGGCTCCCTGCCTACTTGCCTTTCTTGAGACATTTGTGATGTCACAACTATGAGATAATTGGATAATCCCAATTCAAAGAGGGAATCGTTGAACACACTGACAGTGAGGCAGTATTTACCTGGCCAGGAACTGGGGCACTGGGAACTGGGATTTGTTTAGCTTGGCAATGTGCAGCCTAGCTTTTATTCAACGGTGCAATTTATAAAGACTTATATTGAGATTTATCTCCTAGTTAATAGACTATTGTTTAGGTGGCTGATCGTACCGCGGGAGGTTATAAATCTTGCAGGTTTTCTTTCTTACCCTTTCTGTGCCACCGCATAGAATTCAGAATGTTTTGTTCAAGGCTAAGAGGAGAAGACATACACACACCAACTAAGTCATACAAACACACAGCAACACACACTCACACAAACACACACACACACGTTTTGTTTTGGTGGACAGATCGGAGTGTACCCAAAGTAATTCCCCTGGTGTCCAAACCGTCCAAATCCTACTATCTCGACGGATCAATTGCCTCCAAATATTTATGAATTATTAATGCCCACATCCACAGTTTTTTACTGATGAGGAAATCATTTCAGATAGATTTTCTTTTTCTTCCTGAGTTCCCAAGGAATTCATCAGTTGTTTATGGTGTCAATACTGTTCTCCAGATATTGCTCGGAGGCTAAGAAACGCTGATCGGGAATCCTCACTGGGTGACATTGCACCCGTGACCTTGAGCAGGATACTTAACCCAGCACGCATCGATGCATATTCATGGCTGTCTCTCGCCCACACACCAGTCCACACCGGTGTGTGCACTGAGTACACACAACAGCAGTGGTCTACCGGCGGAACATGCACCAGAAACGGCGCATGTTGACAGCCACACGATTTCTATTGCTCCGATTTTAGAGGTAAAGGATTTTGTTGGTTTGCTATGACCTGATTTTTGCTCAACTCACCCACTAGGGCTTGTACGTCCGTGCCGAAACTGGCCAGTTTGCTAGTCATTGACATCCCTTTTATTCCAAACAAGTGTTTTAGCAGATCCTGAGCTGCTTGTCCAACTAAAGTAGGAACATAGGAACTCAGCCTGGCTCAGTAGTTTCCTCCAATGGTGCAGAGTAACGGACAAGTTTTGATTCCGTGTTGACTGGCCACTGCGCTTGTTGGCAGACTTTGTGACTGAGGCACTCACTTAGAATTTGGTGTGAAGAATGGCCGCGTTTTAGGTAGTGGGACAATTCTGCACATTCAAAAAAGTCACCAGGATAAGTGCATGAATTGGTCGTTTTTAAACTGATTGGAACGCAGCCGAAGCATTCACTTCTGAATCAAGTGCTCAGCTCCCGGTTGGATGAATGGGCACAGAGCTCAACCCAAATATCTTTTTCAACAGCAAACCTGTCAATTGCTACCAAAGCGATACAAAAAACCAAGGCTCGATCAATATTCACCACCACGCTAATGAACGGGACATTTAACATTCAAGAGCTCTAAAGGTTCGCCCCTTTGGCTCTATCTCTATGTAAACACATAATGCTAACGCTACATTCCAATCGGTTAGAGAAACGCAACCTCCTGCACCCTCGCTGCATGTTGCCCTGCACTCAGAATTCAGAATTATCGCACTGACAGAAAACGCCTCTGCTATCTCCGTACACAATTCTAACCATGTGCCTCAGTCTCTAAGTACACCGGCATGACCAGTGGTGAGTCAACACTGACTCAAAACGTGTGGATTTGTTTGTTCAAGCCACCTATAGCCATGGCAGTTTGTATGCGCTTACTCGGTTTGGACAACACAAAGGTTGGGGGAGGTGCTAAACCCTGTTTGGAATATCATGGTTGCATGAATTGGCACCAAACTGCTACATTTTGGAAAGAGAAAGAGAAAGAGAGGGTGGGTTGGACAACAGTCATGGCTTATTTACATATGGACATAGACAATGTCAACAACTTTCCTCGGGTCTTCACCAATCCTTTAAGACCAGCGATGTGGCTTACATTAGATTATGCAAGAGAGAATCCTTTAAAAAAAAATGAAAGGCAATTGGTAGAGCTTAAGTAGATTTATATTGCTCCTCCTTGCCAGGAAAAAAAAAAAAACATTGATGGAGCTTAATTAAACTTTACGTTTAATTCCTCGTCTTTAAAAAGCTAAATGAAAGACTATTCCCCGGTGAATATCCCTTGCTAATTCTACACAAAATGGACTTAGGAGACAAATGATCTTGTTAGCTTTATGTCAGGGGCGGGGCCAAACAAGGCTCTGAATGGCTGATTGACGGCTCTGTTTGTGCACAGCCAGGACCCTGGCCAGCTACGGGATGAATAGAGCACGGTTAGCATTGCCAGCTCAGATCAATAGGCTAAAGTGTCAGCTAAGCGCAAAGGTTTCACTCTTCAGCTATCTCTTGATCTTTGATAAATGCAGACTGTCGTAGGCCTATGGTGGAAAAAGGATAGTTTTTCATTTGTCACTATACATCTTGTTATTTGCCGATTATAAAGGAGAACAACAATTATTCCTAGACATTATTTCGTTATCCGGCATTTCCTTTAAGAAGATTTTTCGCTGAGTCTCTCTGGCCCTTGATAAGAGCAAGGCAATATAAACCTCAGGATATTAAAAACCCATGCACAAACATTTAACAATCCATAGTTGGAAGAAGAATATCAAAATGAACCAACTGCCCTTATCAGCTGGGTAAAAAAAAAAAATCTGGTGTGAGCCTGATTATCCATTACACCCACCCAATTGTGACATCGCAACTGCACCAGGGTTGATCTATCAATCCTACCTCTGGGTGGATTCTCCCATTTGTGATGTCACGAATAGGTTGATTTTATAATAGCTTGTGATGAAGAATCCAATTCACACCTGATGGTAAAATAGAGGCCCCTTTATTGGAAGGAATCATCCCTACCCCAACTGCAACTCCAATGAGATGCTATGGCTATCCCTCCAACCGCGCAGGCATCCAGGGAAGTGGAAGATAAAGGGACAAAGGGAGCAGGAAAATAATCATTTCCAACTACCACCACTCTCCGACCATGGTGAGCAGTAAGCAAGGCACATCATCTCTCTGGGGAACTATCAGCGTCTGGGGCTGGCAACAAATGGCTTAACTGCCCAGCTCCTCAATGGCAGTGACGATGTAGAGAGAGGGAGAGGGAGAGGGCGAGAGAGAGAGAGAGAGAAAGAGAGAGGTGCTTTGGGATTGACCTGTAAACCAAACACATCACCACGTTCAATCTGTTGCCTCATTTATCTAATAACCAGCTCATTCACCGCTCCTTAGAGACACCCAGCCACACGCTGCAGAGAAAGTAAAGCCGACAGAGACAGACACTATAGTATTATACAAAGAAAGAAAGAAAATCCTCTTCAGTTATAGCCGATGATTTGATGTTGTTTATTTCAAAAGTTGAACGAGGTCTCTGGGCCCGCCTCTGTACAAATATCGGGCGAAAACGCAGACATTTATTGTTTGGGGGAAAAAAAGCGTCTGTCTCGGACACTAAAGGTCTGGCTTTGACGAGGCCTTGAGCCGCGACTCTTTCATCCATTATTGTCAGAGCGATGATAAGTACTGGCTGAGGACGAATCTTTGGAACATTTTCAAATATGCCAATCGAGGCATGATTCTCTCAGCCATCTGGTCTGGAACAAGTGAGTGGTTGGGCATTTTAAAATAATGAATACAATGCTGTATTGACTACACGGTTGGTTTGAAAAAATGCTAACAATTGGTACACAATTTTATGATTGAGCTTATATGAGCAAATTATATTTGTAAAAAGCATTTGTGAACATGTGTCTGATCATAAGCCATAGTAAGCAATATTTCCTTATTTCCCCCAGCCATTCTTGTTTCTTAACCAGCATGAAGAATCTAAATTCAATTTCAACTCGCACAAATCGAAAGAGCGATAAACTCTGCTTTTTTCGATATAAATAAAGTTTCCTTGCCTTGCCTTTTATTGGTGCTAATTTTCAATTAAAAAGAGAAGCAGGAATCTACAAATGGGTAATTCTTGAATTAAGTGAGTTCACCAACATAGATATGATAGACCAGCTTGATGAGCTTAAGGGGAGCTCCCTCAAAACAGCAAAAATGATCAATTATCCTAGGGGGGGAAGAAATCGTCTTTGCACAATATGTATAGACACAATCACAGTTGGGCACATAAACTACAAACATCAACAGCACCCTTTCATCATGTTCACACAAAACACTTATGTATAGCACGACTCAAACATATGTCACGATCCATTTGCACAAAACAAATTAAAATTCCGAAATAGAGTCTGAATCTGAATTTGCGTTCAGGATTTGCCAATGACATCTTTTTTTTTAAATTAAATCAAATCAAGCATCTTTGCTTACTGCATTCTATACAATAAACGCCTGAATTTGAATTAAACAAAACAAAATGAAAATAAAACTATTAGCCAGAGGAATTAAAAAGGCTATAGAGGAATATTGTATTGCTGGCCTGGTCACTTTTGCTAAATCCATACCGACTGACCCAGGGGTAAATTATAGTGGAGTATATTTTCTCAGGTGCGGTCCTTCCTTTGTGCCTTTTCCTGGCACACTCAGGAGAAGGTCATGGTTGGGCTTATTTTTTGCTGTTGTACTGTGCAACTACATTGTCTCCAGTTATTTTGCCATTTGAGTTATTGCGACAATATATGTGCCATCTAAGTAAATACAACTTGATTAAGATAAGTTGAAATGTTGTTTGACTAAATAAGATGATGATTAATTTTACCTCCGAACTAAAATATAGCGGCCCATGCTTCTTATCCTCATCATCCTCATCCTCATCCTCATCCTCATTTTGCTGATAAATGGACTAAGACCTAATGGCCATTAATATCTTAAGTTACCTCTTTGATTCAATGACCGTGTCCACAACAATGGAGGGAGGTTCGACACCTCCTGGTACTTCAATGAACCTCTGGTTGATTGGACCCTTCTCTGCATTCACAAATAAGCTAGGATGAATTACTTCAGCTACTAAAGGTTGGTAAATGGATATGTTATTCGCAATTTCCAAACTGCATCACTGTGAAACCATGTAACCCCTGGCCAATTGATTGTTATGATGTGATATACACTTTATTTTCTTAATTTTTTCTGCATCATAAGTGTTGCAGAAAGTAAGTAATGTTGATAAGCTCGCCATATATTTGATTATTCATGTCAGCAAAGAAAATATATAATAGCATTTCACGATCAAACAGGAACAGTCGCACATTAACCCAACATCACATGACTAGCCCCATCTTTTGTGTATTTCTCTTTCTTCTACCATGCACCATCCTCTGATTCTGCCTGAAAATGTGTCATGTTGCAGTCCAGGTACAGTATTGTTTCGGGACAGATCTGTTGGGCATTTTGCTTCAGTCCTTTAGTTATTCTGCTTCAGTTTATTTAATTATTAACTCTATTGAATGCAATATTGGCTAGTATTAATGCAGTCAATTAATTTACAGTAACAAAAGCTTGTTATTTAAATTCAAGGGTGTTTCCGGTCCTTTGTCCTTGGTTTATTGGTTCAATTGAGGCCTCTAGATGATTTATGTATGTAGGAAGAACTCTGAATGTAGAAACATGAAAGCAATAATGTTTTCCGGAAGAACTTACTGTCACAATGGTTAATTCATGTCTTGTGGCAACATTGAAAACGATTGTTCCATTAAGGGAATATGTCCTCTTAAATTAGTTATTTATTTGGGAGTTTTTTCTTTAACATAATTGTTTTATCCGCCGGTAATTACAATACATACGTTTAGGGAGTATAAGGATGTAATGATTCAGTAATTTAATTTGAAGATCTTTGGGTGGTCACTGGAGAAATATGGTCATCTGCCCTAAAGCCACTCTGAAGCAATCGACAAGAAGAGATAATTCAATATGCTTTACTTTAAAAAATATGTATGTTTTTAGATTTACGAAGAAATTTCAGTGATTCCTTCAGCCACCTTACCGTAAAGAAGATTCGGCAAAATTCAGATGTCTGGTGCCTCAAACAAAACACAAAAACAGGCCATTTTGCTTGTCATGACCTTCATTCTGTCTCTGTCCTCTGTGACAAACAAACTTGCCTGGGAGATTTGCTTAGGTGCTGCGTTCCATGGGACTTTGAATGGGTCATTTGAATTTGCACCCGGCCCTGTTTTGTTTAAAGTATTCTGCCAGGTTCCCTCTCATCGTATAGGTGTCATAGTCAATGCGTATTAGGGAAAGTGTTGTTTGGCGGTATCGGACTGGGTCTATCCAGTGCTGGTATCCATTCAAATCAAATTAAATGTCTCAACTATCGAATAAGTGACATCGATGCGAAAGGTGAATAAATAGACACTGAAGCGGAAGCCTAGTGTCACGGCTTGACATGAAGTACTTACATTTAGTCATATTCGAAGTGAAGGCAGTCAACAATTCATTGAATAACTGGATGTAAGGTTATTCACTTGTCCTGCATGGTGTCCGCGAGACACCCCTGAAGGCTTTGACATTTGTCTATATATAGACGCCCATGTGTTACGGTCTATAACCAGCCTCCAGCCTCCAATGCCTTAAAGGCTTAGCTCCTAAAAATACCCCGCAGGACTTAGTTTTTTCTTTGCAAATGAACCGGGGCCTATATTTGGGTACCAACTAGAACTGGAAAAGATGGTGCTGAGGCGTGCCAAGGGTTGTCTTCTGGCCAGATAATGAGGTAGATTATAACAACACACACTCTCTAATTCTTTCTCTAAATATAACAGGCACAACTTGGCCACACTGTGGATACAAGGCTTTGCGCAGAAGGACTGCAAGAGGAACGGGCTACAGTGTGTGCACGACCTAGCACTACTGGGTTCTGTGTGAAGTCTTAACCCACTGGGAATGGCTCTGTGAAATCCGGACACGAACAAAGATCCTCAAAACCAACCAGTCACATTAGGTTCAGGAACATAAAGGTGAAAGTCCCTCAATGCTGTTTGGATTTTTGTTTTTTCCATGTTTTACATAACACTTTTCTCTCAATTGAATTGATGGCAGATGTAAAACACACACACACACACACACACACACACACA
Source organism: Pollachius pollachius (assembly GCF_949987615.1). Lineage (NCBI taxonomy): Eukaryota > Metazoa > Chordata > Actinopteri > Gadiformes > Gadidae > Pollachius > Pollachius pollachius. The sequence goes on along the minus strand of NC_136943.1, from coordinate 11,087,721 downwards.
CACACACACACACAAACACACACACCCAAACACAAACACACTCTTATATAACATTCAAGAGTATAGTGATCCAGTGGCTCCTAAGTTAGAATCAATACAATGAAAGAGAAATGTCTCTTTATGTTTTTAATAAAGAGGAGGCATTTTTTTGGTGGTACAAGCATATAACTTGTACACTTAGCCATTATTGAGATGGAATTGGTTCTTTACAAAACGTGTTCAAAGTGTGAACGGTGAATGCTCTTGCAAGGTCACTGGCAACACAAGACGCTGAGCTTGTTGAGATATAAAGTCTTACCGAGTAGAGACATAATCTTTTTTTTCAATTTAGCAACAATGTGTGAGGTCGGCAATTTTCCGGGGTAGGACAAGATGGCCGCGTGGTGACCAAAGTCAGCCGGGGTCGTGACCTCTTCCGACAGGTCAATAATGCGTGTGACAAATGCGAGAGTTGCTTCTGTTGCCCGGGAACCTTTATAGATGTATTGATTTTTTTCCTTCCTTTTTTGTTCCTGTTTTGTTAACGGCACTTTTATTTCCCCCTCGTTTTATGTCCTCCGCGAGTCGTATGTTTGTCCCCGCAGTCAGCATCGGCAGCAACTCTTCCTCGGCTTTAACACCTTCCCCTTCCTCTGTCTTTTGTGTAAGTGGCCTCTTCTATCGAGTGGATGTGTTTTGTTCCTTGCTAATCTTTCTCATCGGTGGTGGCGGCGGCGGCGGCCCTGATCCTCACACCCTTCTCCTCTAAGAAAGTATGTTTGCTTTCTGAAGATCTCCATCTAACTGCTAAATCTTTAAATGCTTCCCCTCCCTAGGGCCCGGTGGCCGCGAGCCTGCTCCGACGATCCGCCTGTGGTGGAGCCGTGTTCCCCGCCATCTTCTGAAGTTTCTGATGTTCGCATCGCCACCGAGGTTTCCACGCATACCAAGGTTTTTTTTGCGCTCGTTCTTTTTTTCTCTTCTTCCTCTGCGGCTGCAGCAGCTGTCGAGCTTCGCATCGTCATAACCTGAGCCAAAGGTGTGTTAGATTGTCTTTGTTTAATGATGGTGCTCATTACCTACAGCTTCTTGCACTCTCGCCGTCTCCTTAGTACATAGCGAGCCAATTAATCATAGAGTGTGTGTGTGTGTGTGTGTGTGTGTGTGTGTGTGTGTGTGTGTTCGGGCACTTTTTTTATGTGTGCGTGCCTGTGTGTGAATATGTGTGTATAATTGAATGCGTCCTCTTCCTCACAAGCAGCGAAACATATTTCTCCCATAATGAGCTTCTTTTACCACCAAGTCGACCCCCTTCCTTGGAAACACACAACGCGTCAAGGTGTGCTAATGCAGATGGTTAACACAGGGCCCTTCTATACGTTGGCCCAGTTTTATACAACATCAGTACACAAAGCCTTCCCCGGACATTGTTCATTATCCACATCTAATTAGGTCTTCAGTGTCTATATTAAACCTCTGTACACCTTGGGTGCCAGTGTATCAGTCCAGGGGATAGCATTTAGAGATTGTATCGAGAGGTGGGTTACCATCAGGTTGACTTTGTGTGTGTGTGTGTGTGTGTGTGTGTGTGTGTGTGTGTGTGTGTGTGTGTGTGTGTATGCGTGTTCCCACACGTTTTTTTTCACGTTTCATGCCTATGATGGTTATTTAACTTTGGCTAATTAACCCAGGGTAAATCAGGATAGCACAGTAAATATTTGCCATCAGGGAGGCAATGAGGGGACAGAGATGCTGTCTGCTGTTATCTGCATTTGTGAGTGTGTGCGTATTAGCACGTGTTTGTGATTCACGTGTATGAACGCCTGTGAACGTGCATAAGTGTGGCTGTGCACATCTGTGAGCCTCTGAGTGTTTGTGCGTGTGCGTGCGTTGCATGTAGGTTTCTGTTCATGAGACGAGAGAGAGCTAAAGAGAGCGAGTGAGAGAGAGAAAGAGAGAGTGAGAGAAAAAAAGAGAGAGAGAGTGGGGAAAGAAAGAGAGTGACTGAGAGGGAACGAGTGGGGAAAGCAAGTCTGAAAGGGGGGCGACCAGCCAGCCAGCCAGCTGTTGTTGTAGTTTGATTAGTCTCTGGTGAGCTGCCTCTGTCTCTTCTGGTGGACACTGGTAAGGCACAGTGATCCCAGTAGCAGGTGGTAGCTGCCCATCACCCCCTCCCATCGGAGCGCGGATCATGATCTGCCCGTTTTAATAAAACACCTCCATGCTCCACGGGTCCGTCTCCATCAACAAGACAACAGACACGGACGCGCTTCACACAGAATACCCAATCAGCAGATGAGAGATAAAAGCGCACAGATAACATATTTCAATGGCGCCACTATTGGTGCCCGGCATGCACTAGGGGTGGACATCAAAGCCTTGTAAAAATTGATAGTGCACATCAGAGCGCACGTTGGGGAACCACACCCAGCGTGACCAAAGAAAAAGAAGAAAAAAACCCCACAAAAACACAAACTCAGAAAATAGACAGACACAGATGGGATAAACACAGTGTGTAGTCAGTACTCAAAGTCTGGAGTTCAGGATCGAAGTTCTCTCGGCCGTCCGTCACGAAGACCCCTTCCGGCATTCAGATAGACACTGCGGTGATACACTCATTTTCTGCTGGGGGGGGGGGGGGGAATATGATAGACCTTTAAGTACACAGAGTGCTTTTTCAGGGAGCAGCTTGACAGACTCCGTGCAGGCAGCCAGGTCTCGGTGACCGTGTTTGTGACAACCCGCGCTGCCTCGCCTCGCCGATTTGGTGTAGTAGTTGCCATGGCAACACACGGTACAGTATCCCTGGCCCCGGTTGCCAGTGCGTTGCCTCCATCTGAGGCGACGAGGGGTTGACGGTCCCGATGTTGGCGCTTTTCCCCCGTGCCAGAGAAACCCCTCTCTCTCACTCTTTTACTCTCACTCTTCCTCTCACTGTCAACCTTCTCCCTCTGATCTCTAAGCTGTCTCACTTTCTATTTTCTCTCTCTTGCCACACTCCTATCCATCTCTCCTCTCTCTGTCTCCATCTCTCTTCTCTCTCTCTCTCTCTCTCTCTCTCTCTCTCTCTCTCTCTCTCTCTCTCTCTCTCTCTCTCCCTCCCTCTCTGGGGGGTTGTAATTCAATTCACTGAATACACTTCAGGGAGGAGCAGTGTGAAGACTCATTTAAGCCTGCCTAGCACTCCCATTTTTTTCCTTAACAAACGATACTTATTTTGATTGGGTTTGAGAATCGGCAGGCCTGACAGTGGATTGTTTTTTTTATTTTGTCTGCCTATCCCCGGAAATGAAATTATTCAGCTCCACAGTATTCTTTTCTCGGAATCAGACACGGAAATCGCAGAATAAACGCAGCTAAAAAACATAGTTCTCTGCGATTTGTGTCTATGGTTGAATAAACATAATTTTGTGTTATTGCCTGTTCAAACCAGCAAGATCATCCGCCGAGCCCAGATCTTGGGCCCTTCCCCATTGACGCTCACTGCTCCTGACAACAAACAATAGTCTTTGAAGTGCTTTGAAAGTGGCCTTACAAACATTTCCATACAAATGCCCATAGCCAACCCCGGCGCCTTTAAAAAAACTTAATTTAAGAATATTTATAGCAAAGAAAAAACATGAATAATACATGAGCAATAGTTGCCATATCAGGCGGCAGTGGTGGTGTGACTGTTATCCTGAGAAAAGGAATATGTGGTACTTTCTTTCAACTATTCTCTTTGTTATTCAAATCAACGGCATTGTGCCGCAATGACGAGAGAGGGGAAAAGAATTGTCTCCGGAATTACTTGCAAAAAAAAAGCGAATGGGTGAGACGGCTTGGGGTGAACAAAAGCCCTGAAAGGCACAGAGTATACTGAGTCCCTGAGGAGCGCGGTCTCCCTCACCTGTCCTTTCTTTTCCCCCGACGGGATCCGCCTGACATATTCCACACTAATGCCCTAATAGACCCACGAATGAATTAGCCTTCCCCCGTCATTAGCTTTGTCCACAAAGTATTTTCTCATTCTACCTCAGGTCTTGTGGTTCACCCTGAAGAGAACATAAGAGCATAAAAACCGAGAGAGCGAGAATCGAGGAGAACTGCTGTAGCCCCTTCTCTCTGTGGATAGGATATGACACGGGTAAATAACCGCAAAATGTGGCTGGACTGTCAGAGCCTGACCTCGGGAAAAAAGGGGTTATCTTTTTGTGCCTTGATGGTGATGCTGGGAGCACAATGACAAGGGCCACGCTCAGCCCGGGTTTCGGCTTGAGATTTGTAATAAAATCCAATTATAAGCACGGGTAATTGCCATAGCTCTTTGTTTAGTTTTCGTTTATTTATTTTTTTGGGGGTCTTTTTTTATTCTCTGTGTTATTTCACAAAGCTGACAGCCACAAGTCATGGGAGGATCGATGGTGGATTACGATGCACATGGAGCCGCATGGAGAGGAGGGCTCAGCCCCTCTCCCTGGCTCTCATTAAGCCCTGCGCCCTGATCTCTGCCAAGCCCCGGGAGGAGGAGGGCTGGGGGAGAAGGGCTGGGGGAGAAGAGGTGGAGGAAGAGGGGGGCTGGAGGAGGAGGGCTGGAGGAGGAAGGCTGGAGGAGTAGGGCTCAGGGAGAGGGACTGGAGGTGGCAAGGTGGAGGAAGAGGAAGGCTGGAGGAGGAGGGCTGGGGGAGAAGGGCTGGAGGAGGAGGAGGAGGAGGAGGAGGAGGAGGGCTGGAGGAGGAGGAGGAGGAGGAGGAGGAGGAGGAGGGCTGGAGGAGGAGGAGGGCTGGAGGGGGAAGAGGAGGAGGGCTGGAGGAGGAGGAGGGGGAAGAGGGGGGCTGGAGGAGGAAGAGGGAGGGTTGGAGGAGGAGGAGGAGGAGGAGGAGGAGGCGGGCTAGAGGAGCAGGGGGGGGCTGGAGAAGGAAGAGGGCTGAAGGAGGAAGAGGAGGGTTAGAGGAGGAGGAGGGGGAACAGGAGAGGTGGATGGGCTAAAGGAAGGGGAAGAGATAAGAAGAGGAGAGAGAGGACAGGATGGTGAGAGAGCAGAAGTGAGCGAGAGAGAAAAGGAGGGAGAGGGAGGGAAGGGGAGAGTGCATGGTAGAGAGCAAGAGACAGAAAAAAAAGAACTGTATAAAAACCTGACAGTCCCCTCCGGACTTGGCCGCTGCAGGACGCTAATAAATGGGTAGTGTTGCCCTGCAAAGAGCACGCCGACTGTTTACAGGCCCCCATAAAGAGCGGCTTCATTTCGGCTCAGGGATGCATTGTGACAAGATAATTTGAATAGGCGAGGCCTTTCCAGTAAGACATAAACATTTTACAGGCAGTTGACATGGGGAATGGTGGATCCGTGATGTGTCAGCGCTGCAGGAACACCGGCTGACTCCTGATGACGGCCGGGACGATGCATGCACCGCTCCCACACACACACCGCCATTATCTGTGTCCTAAGAGAGGGAGGGAGGCAGGGAGGCAGGGAGGGAGGGATAGACATAGGAGGGAGAGAGGGATGAGAGAGGAGGAGAGTGACATGGATGAGTGTAGAGCGAGAGAGAGAGAGGGGGGAGGGAGGAAGGGCTAGAAAGAGATAGGGGGAAGAGAGAGGGATGAGTTGAATCAAGAGAGAGAGAAGGGGGGAGGGAGGGAGGGAGGGATAGAAAGAGACAGGGGGGAGAGAGGGATGAGTGGAAGAGAGAGAGAGAAGGGGGGAGGGAGGGAGGGAGGGATAGAAAGAGACAGGGGGGAGAGAGGGATGAGTGGAAGAGAGAGAGAGAGAAGGGGGGAGGGAGGGAGGGATAGAAAGAGACAGGGGGTAGAGAGGGATGAGAGAGGAGGAGAGCGACAGGCATGAGTGGAAGAGAGAGAGAGAGAGAGAGAGAGAGAGAGAGAGGGGAGTGCGATATGGAGGTCTTTGAAGTCCCCCCCCCCTTCCCCCCCTCTCTTTGAATCGCTCCACAATGAAATGGCGGTGGCGCTTGTTTTTATGTCTTATCACAGGAGTCGACCGCCGGAGCAGGCCCACGGGAGCAGGCAGACATGAAGCTGAATTCGATTAGACAGTAATCTGAGATGGACAGGCAGAGTTGCAGTCAGCGTCAGCACGCAAGCCAAGGGACTCTACCGGCAAGCCGTTGGCGTGACTTTCCCTGACTCCGCCTCGCCGTTTCTCCGCCTCTCTGATGGTGGGTGGTGGACGATGGTGTTTGTCTGTTGGCGTGTTAATAATCCATTTCTTCCCTTGACCACGTCCACAGCCGTCGGTCGATTGTGCTGGGGCTTTTGCAGGGGGACGGTTGAGTTGTTAATCCACGCAAAAGCATCTCACCGGAGTGGCAGGCCACAGCGGTAGTCAAGCCCGGGTAATGAAGGAAGAGTATGAAGTCGTTAGTGAGTTAATGCCGAGGTACGTCGGCAAGCCAGGTGCAGCATCTGTCGTATCCTTGGGCAAGGGGAAGAGGTGAATGCTTCGGAGGATTGTTAACGCTGTTCTCCACTGGTTTTTCTTCACACACACACACACACACACACACACATGCACACACACACACACACACACACACGCACACACACACACACACACATCGCTCATCTCTTTCCCCGTGTCTGTCTCCCAGTTCTTCTTCATTCCCTTCCTCCATGTTGTTTTGCTTATGTTTCTGGTAGCATTGTTCACTCCCCGCCCTGCTAGTTTGGCATTCTGTTCATACTCAAAGATGTTTCCAGCGTAACCAATGATTAACAATTACGCCAGTGCATCTAATTAATGCCGGCTAATTACGAGGTTGAGAAGCTGACAGGCAAAGGGAAATGATAGGACGCTAGAAGCAGCCGGAAATAATCAAGGAGAGGAAAAAGGAGAATATTAAAAAAGGAAGGGAGAGTGAGACAATTGGAGCAACAAGTTTCTTAATTAGCTCGCCACTTCTGTCTGCTGACCCCCAGGGCTGTTACGTAAAATCTGGGAAAAAATCGTAGACTCAGTACCGTAGGTGGTGTTAATGTTAACTGTTCGTTATTTCATTTGTTACTCCACGTGTTTTAATTTTTCTCCTCCCTTTTTTCATTGAGTGAGTTGGGCACTCTGCTGCCTGGACCACACATAACCCCTTAAGCGGAAAGCAAACTTCCTTTTTAATTACATACCAACAAAATGTCAATGTGAAACTAATTTCCTATTCATTTGTCAGTGGTTTGGCTCACAAAGCACAAAAAGCTGAAACGGTAAACACACGTGACCGGACCTGACCCGCAGAATGAATAATTGACGTAAGCCCTGTGATCACTCCGGTCAATTACCTCATGTATTTATTTATTCATGTATTAATTTTGCTTTATCCGCCGGAGACAACAAAAGGGACCTGAAACTGGGCTCTTTGCCTTACTGAAAATATGACTTTATCATTGTGCGTTGCCTGGAAAAAGCAATCCCTCGTCTGGGCTTCTAATGAGGTTGTATGGGCCATTTATTAGGACACTGTGTCTGTGCTGTACGGTGTACGGGAACTTTATGTCCGGATTTCTTTTATAGCCACAACTGTAACGGCACCATAATAACGTCCATGAAGCAAACAACTCATATAATAAAGGAGCTTATATAATTTTTTTGCCTTCTATTCAAATGAGACCATATATAAAAAAAACAACAATGTGCTATTAGACTATTTTACCGTATTTTTTCACTGAGGCTGTAAAATAGAAATGACATTTAATGATATTACATGACACAGATATAGGGCAGGATGTTAATGTGGCACATGTGTTGTATGGTGTATGTCTTCATGTTGTTATTGAAGCATATGGTTCCTCACTAGCACAACAAATGGTGATTTCTCCTAACTTGTTAGCATGTTACCCTCGGCAGACATATAAGTAGAACTAACAGTAAAACACACAGTATACTCTCACTTTTTCCATTTATTTTTCAACTTATTTGGCAGGGACTTTTTGGCTGGTCTGCCTTCCTCTGTGTGCAAATTAAAATCATAAACACAGGTTTTTTTATAAGGCCGCTTAACAGTCATTAGCATAATTGATTGCCTTAAAGAGTTGCCTTATACAAAAGACTGCGCAAAGACTCGCGAATTGTCTCAGCAGACATGCCTAGTGAGCTCTCCGTGCCGGTTAGCATACTAGCATATTAGCCTTGGCAGACTTGCAGCATGTTTCAATCTAATTGTCACATAAGGCATTTAATTAGCCTGATTTTGAGTGTACCCTCCTTGGTGGCATTTCTTAGTTTCTTAGCATGTGAGCCTTGGCAGACATGATAGGGCATGACAGTGGAAAGTGATCTCTCCCCCATTTGTTAGACTGTTAGCCTGTTAGCCTAAGAATAACTGCATAGTTGTGGAGGCAGGACCCATTTTGTTTGTCAGTATGATTTTTGACTTGAGATGGTTGTGTTTAGCTACATCTACATAGCTAAAGCCAAAACCATTTTTGTTTGAGCTGCTGGGTTTAAAAGCATCTCTTCGAGGGTATTAATAGTCCTCCGACGTCCTCCATCTTATTGAGATAAGTTTCATATCTTTACTTCCCGTTTTAGCATGAAGGTGAAAGCCATGCACTTTGATGGAATCCTTAAATAGTTGGTCAATAATGCTGCATGTTTTATTGCAGAAGATGTATCCTAATCAATATCCAACATCATCATTTATCCCATTCAAGCCGTTGAGGGGTGCAATTATCTGCATGTTCATCGCATACCCCTCTCCATGCTCTCAGATGAATTCACCTAGAATGATGTTCAGGGGAAATAAAAAGGTGATATGTTATGTCATTTCAAGATCATATTTCATAAAACCGATCAAAATTCAAGCTATTTTGCATGCTTTTCTTGTGAAGCAGTCTTCAATTAAAAGATCGTACAATCTGAGGCATTGATAGAAAGGCGTAGAGCAACACACATTCAAATGTTTTATGCCAAGCGTAGTCAAATGAAATAAATGACATTTCGTTGACCACAGTTTATTTAGAACTTATTTTTGAGTTCTTAAAAAATTCAACTTAGGCCATTTGGCCGCAGGCATCAGAAGTACATTTGAAATTAATTACTTCCTACTTCGTTTCCACTTATAAGCAGGAGATTTATCAAGCATGTCTTGCAGGTGGATATTCTTGAGGCAAATTCTATAGGACCTAGATGCTGTTGGCAAAGACTTCCCCTCATTCTTATATTACCTGGTAACAAAATCCTTGCACAATACGCCCTCTAGACTGCAACAAAGTTGAACGTGTCCGATAATTTAGATAATTTTACGAAGGAACGCATTTTTGCGTGTCATTTTTGCGGTGTGCCTTATATCCCTTTTTATGTGCGTGTGGTGTAATTGGCCGTATCCAACGTAGTAAACATTAAGGTCGAATAGCTCAATGAATGTTGTTATGAAAGTCAATAGGGCTGCAACACCATAAATCAAAGAGTGCTGGGGGGGGGGGGGGGGGGGGTGAGGAGGACAACAGCCTAAAGCTTGTTGTTCCACTAAATTAGCGATGTAACAATTACACAGGTGTACCGTCTCCCTTCATGTGTGACCTTTGATTAGGAGTCTGCAGGGGGTAGGGCATTACATGCATGGCCACTACGAGTGCAGTCGGTGGTTTACTGTTGCACATTTATGAGATGGCTTAAGTGTCTGAACGTGTAGCATTGTGCGTGTGTGTGAACGGGAGAGGGGATCAACAAAGAGAGACACAGTGTGTGTCTTTGTTTGCGTGCATGCACGCACATTTCCACACCTGTTCAGTATCGGCCTGTGCGCACCCACATACATTTTGGATGATATTTATTGGTGGACCTGGAGGGTTAAAGTGAGAGTGAGGGTGAGGGGCGGGGTGAGTTGGGGTATTGCACTCTGGCATTAAGGTGGCAAATCATTTCATGGCTGTTTGCTGTTTACGACACCGCTCGGGCCTTACATTGTGATGCAAATTGAGGCCATACGTCTAGCTCCATCCCACTTTAACTCAAGCCCGGCCCAGGGGAGTCCCGGCACGCGGTGCTCAGAACCCCTAAATGATGCAGAGCGCGGCATGTATTCCCCTTGTATTGACCCTCTCCTTAAAGCTGCACGCTACATTTTTGTTGTGTGGCAAAAGCTATGCTCGATCCCTCCACGTCTTCTATTCCCGATTGTGGTTTGAGGTCTGATACACGCTGCAGTATGAGCTGCAAAATGAATCGTCGTCACTCCTTTTTGTTCAATGTTTAGAAGTGTCGACCTCCGGTAACTTTTTTTGACAGACCTCTCTCCGGATTCATGAGGCGGAGAACGAGAGAGCAGGAGAGGAGGGAACCTTTTGTAATTGACCTTGTCTGTCTTGAGCGTCGTCAGCAAGTAATAAAGAAAGGCAAAATGTTAAAAGGCGCTGCTCTGTTAAAGCAGAGTACTGGGCTTGAAGGGCTCCTGGCTGCTCGGAAATTAACGGAATAATGACCCAGCTTATTCCATTTTCAGCGCTAAGCCAAGGTCGTACTCTCTGCCAGTTGTTTAATAGTGAACGGGAAAATAACCATCAAAGAGCTGCATTGAGCTAGGGATAGGGTTTGTGTGCCGTTGTCTGTCTGTGTCTGTGTATGTCTGTTTGTGATTGTGTGTGTGTATGTGTGTGTGAGTGTGTGTGTTGGTGTGTGTTTGCCTGCAGGCATGTGTGAGAATGAATGTGGAGAACATATGCGTGCTTAAACATGCGCCAATGTGTATGCCCTACGCAGACGCGTATCGAAGTCTCAGGGAGGTTCATTCCAGGGAGAAGTGAATTGGTATGATTACCAAGTGATTAATGATCCATTTTAACAGTTATGTGACAACTTTGATTAACACCACAGCTACGTCCCCACAATCATGATAACACAAATTAAAAATGGAAACGTCAAGATAAGGCATGGCCACGCAATGGAAAAAATAGGGTTCACGTTGTAGGCCATGTGTGTCAAATATATACAGACAAAATTAACTTTCGTCAAAGGTGCAAGCTGTTTTAGTTCAGAAACGTTCAAACAGTGTACTCATGAATATAAATCAAACATATTTATCGGCAGGATGAATGTACAATGGCCATTTCTTGCCTTCTGTCCCTCCTTTAGTGCCTATATATTTAAAAAACATATTTGTACCACCACAGTGTTTAATGTGTTCTCAATTCCCCTATAGTTCACACCTTCCCATACAATAAGGCGCGATTTTGTTGTAAATATTATATGTTTTATCGTGAGATTTTAGGGAAGGAATATGTGGAAATGAAAACAACATCTTGCCTGCCATTACACCAGCACGTTTTGAATCATTTAGATTCCAAATGCAAAACATTTCTAATGGAGCAATTTCAGCTTTCAGCATCCAGCTGTCAAAACTCCTCAGCGTGTCCCCTTGGCCGGCAGCACCAGAAACAGAGCACGTGATTGGTCTAATTGAGATGACATTTCCATGTCTCCACAGAGAAGGTCACCCAAGTGTCGGTGCGAAAAGAGGAGAAAAAAACCCCCAAAAATTGTAGGAAATAAACCGGCGAGATGGCGCTGCCATCTTCTTCCATCCTGATGTTCCAATGCTTACAATCTGTCTTGGGCCATTAAAACCCTGTTGGCCTGCCTTCAAATGTCCTTCTGTGATTATCAGCTATTAAACCCTGGTCGAAACACAGTGGAAGGGCAAGACAGGGAAGCATGGAGAGAGAGAATGATGCACTGCAGAGCCAAGTAACTGATGAGGAGGGCCTCTCCATATAGGCTACACCTGCAGGTGTTAATGTAGTCAGGGGCCACATAACAGGCTGTGTGACGGTTATGTCCTCCCTTTGGAAACACGTGTGAAACTAAAGTCACACCTGTAATATTACAACCACCATCACCGTTTTTTTTTACAGTAATAGTTTTTCAGTCTCTGACTTTGAGACATAGGCAGGAAGCGTTTGCTGCTTTCCTTTTGACAGAAGACAACATGAATATAACTAGCAGAATACACCATAATGTACAGTATATATATATATAATTTTTATATATATATATATTGGATTCGTTCAAAATGGGTCCAAATCCCTTCACAACCTCTCCCTGTATTATCAGCCACGCGACTATTCCTCTCTACCTTCCTCTCTACCTCTCTCTCCCGCTCCCCTTTCATCGTGGCTTCCCCTCACGTATGCACATACTCAGAAAAAAAAAAAAAAGCCCATGTTCAACGACGTCTCTTCGAACATGCAGTGGCTCTACATCCATCACCTTAAAGACGAAGGAGAAAAAGCTCAGAGCAGGGGGGAGACACCTCCAGCTTCTGTCATGCTAGTGGCTTGCAAGGCGCTGTGCCCACGGGGAGAGAGAAAATTACCCCGACGCGTCCGGGCATCCCTTCAGTCATGAGTGCACATCTCTCCCGGGGTGGGTTGAGGGAGAAGCAAAGTGGATGTGGCAAGCTTGGATTAAATGCCAGGGAAGAGGCGTTACTCACACACTCTCTGGACAGGATCCTAATTAGCCACTTCCATGCACTGCCACTAGCAAATTCTTCTATTCTTTTTCCATAGGGTATAAAGGGGTATAATATATATAAATGTATATATACGTGTGTGTATATATATATATATATTGCGATCTCCCATCGCCACAGTGTAAACACAGGAAGCTCATTGCAAGATCAATTGCGATGGCCTTTGCACCATCAGCGAGAAATGGATACCTCAAGACCTTTTCGGTCCAAAACCCCCGGTGGTATTTCCACCAATGCAGATGTCATCTTGGTTACAGATACGTCGTTGATATGAGATCGCATCAAGAGCTCCCGCTTTTTACACCCTGGCTATGATATCTGCTCATATGCCTCCCCGCTGACAAGCCGGACTGGAAATAAATCCTGTTACTGAGCGCCAGACGTAATATTCAATAATAAAAAGTATTATTTGCCAGGATCAATGTGTGTCACCATGGCAATAAAGCACAATGAATGGAAAGTGCTGGAAGCGTGTAGTAAATTTTGATGCGTGGTTATATTGAACACATTGTGACAACACTCTGCTTGCCGTAGCAGTAAAATATCCCACAACACAGTGTTGAACATCCAGCACAGCCTCTCAAACTCAGCCTGGTCGCTATACATCAACATTAGAGCCACAGGACACCCACCCTGCTCTGGGTAGGATTAAATGACAAGCAGCCAAATAGGACAAAAAGTACATATTCATTATGATTAGAGGATGCTGTGGCATCCTGAATGTGTGTCTCTGTCTGTGTGTGTCTGTGTGTGAATTCGAGAGGTTCATTATGTGTAAGAATTCAACATAAGCGCATCTGTGTGTCTGTGTGTGTGTGTGTTCATGCCAGTGGTTGTTCATGTGTAAGAACGTAATGTGTGTGCGTGCATGCGTGCGTGTGTATGCATGTGGTTTTTGGTGTGTAACGTAACGTAAGCCTGTGTGTGTGTGCGTTTGTGTGTGTGTGTGCGTTTAGTATGAATGCACTTGATTATGTCTGTGTGTGTGTACAGGCTTATAAAGGGGTATTTGGTCTCCACACTGAAGTTTATGCAACAGTGTACAGAGATTAAGAGAGTGAGAGAGAGCAAGAGTGAGAGAGAGCGAGAGAGAGAGAGAGAGAGAGAGAAAAAGAAAGCGAGAGCAAGAGAGAGAGAGAGAAAATGAGGGAAACTTCAATCGATCACTCAATTAACGCTCAGGCTGACAGGCCATGAATATCGATGACTGATGAGTGTCAGGGAATTCTCTGACACTCCACGGCTTACAGTGGACCACTCCGGCCCCGTGACATTCACACTAACTACAGACACACTCCGCTCCCGCTACGACCTCATAAGACCTTTTGTTTCTTAGCCGCCCCACCCCCCAATGACTCCGGTGGCCGGCCAGTCGTGATTCTAGCCATTGGCCAGCCCGCAAAGCCCCCCCTTCCCCCCCCCCCCCCCCCCCCCCCCCCCAACCTCCCCCTGTGCTGCATGGAGGCATAGGGTAGTTAAGAATGTTATCTCTGATCCACAGATGTCTTAAAGGTCCCAGAGGAATGCGCTTGCAATTTTCCCTCCCTAATTAAAAATTAATTAAATCGGGGGCTGTGGCTCTAGCCAGGCAGAAAGCAAGCAAGAGGAGGAGGGGGAGGAGGGGGATGAGGAGGGGGAGGAGGAGGGGGAGCGTCATTTATTCAACTAAATTACCACAAGTCACAGTAGGCTCTTCGCCTCCACCGGCATCACCTTGAGAAGGCTTACAGAAGCTTCTTCACTCTCCCAGAGGAGGCCCTCACAAACATGACCCCCAGCGGCCTTCAGCCTTCTGATGTTGCGCTCCTGGTCCCGTCTCAATGGCGATGCAGCCGGCACCGGGTCGTTGGGTAATATCTACGTTGATGCAGTCACCCAAACCTGCTGCATTGTCTCCTGTTGTCCCCCGAGGCTTGTTTGGGATGATTGATCAGAGACAGAGACGCATTGGGATCAATAAGGTTCTCCCCCCGCCACCCCCCAACCCCCTCGCAGGAGGAGAGAGAGGGTGTGAGAGAGAGAGAGAGAGAGAGTTAGAGAGAGAGAGAGGGGGGGGGAGAGAGGGAGAGGGGGAGAGAGTGGGGGTCTGTGATGTCCTACGATCCTGTCCAATTATTCAGTAATGGAAGACTGGAAGCTGCCCAAATCCATTAACACAGTGCCCGAGCGGGAGAGCACCGAGGGGAACTAATTGTTGCTTTCTTTTGGTTCCCTAAACTGTGCCAATGCACAACCCTTTTCATTTGTGTCCTAGTCAAACAGGACGATGTCCCAACGCAATAATTAGCCTTGTTTAAAGATCCCGTTCCGTACAGGAAGCTATTGGATGGCAGAAAGCGAACTGTATCTCTTAAAGCTGAATAAAAGACTGCGACATGCGACCTTGGCTTGCTACACTGGCTAGAAAGAGTCTGAATATGCGCAAATGTAAACAAATCGAACCGTTGATTCATTCTTCCAGGGTACAGAAGAGCAAGGTTATGTGGTTAATCGGTCCTTAAGGTGTTGAAGTTAGCCATGGACAAGGTTGAACAGGTATTTTCAAAGCTTATTCAGAGAATATGCTCAATGCTTTGTGCATCATCCTAATTGAAACTTACGCCATTGACCTCATTGATTCAGTCTAGCTCAATTTTTGCATTAATGCTTGTTTTCTCAGAAACTTAAAGAAGCCCGGATTAAAATAGAGACAAGCATTGGCCTGGTGTGGGTGCTCAGGTGAACGGAATCCGTAGCATTCGTCAAATAGTTCCCAATTGCTCCGGCTGAATCCCTGTGGAGGTATGTTCAGGACACGTCGGTGTCTGTGTTAGGCTTCTCTAATGGGACATTTTTGTTGTGAGATGAACCGTACATATTTATGCCTTTACACTTGCCAGAAATATATAAATACCAGAATAACAAAATCAAAAGTATTTTATTTATTTGACTATTTTGTTTTCCAAAAAGGGACCGGGGAACCTCATTCAGGAGCCATTACACCGGTTGAGAAACCCCCTTAAAAAAAAAAACACCGCCACCACACACCATGTTGTAAACTCACTTAAAGCTGAACAAACTTACTGGGAGGAGCTTTACACCCTTTTCACTGAGACTGTACTGCCTCATATCCCCCCCTATACTCTGTGCTGCGATATGTTCTCACTTTGTTGTGAACAACAAACCGCCATCCAGAGGGAATGTGGGGGTTTTGATGTTTTCTGTATACTGCGTGTTCCTGGGCTTATGACACGCTGTAACACCAGCTCCACACACTCAGGAACTATGATGTTCTTTGTCCGCCTGCAGATATGCTTTTGGTTATTAACAAACTGGTCCCTGAGGGTTGGGGGATCCTGTGAGCGGCTGTGTATTTACGGGCAGACTGTCGTATTTGATGTAGAGTATTCCGTTTGGCTTTTTATTGGTTGGATTTTTCATTGAAAGAAAAAACACAATGGATAAAAATGGAGTTAATATATGTAATGAATGCATGAAGCAACATTGACGCTTATAAATAAGTGAACATGTATGGTGAATTATGAAGAAAAACACCGTTTGCTATGTATCTTTGTGTGTATGTTTGTGTTTTTCGTTGCACTACAATACAATATCAGCTAATAACTCTTCATCTTGCAGGTCTCGTAACTTTTGGGTTTACAAGTAATTTAAAAATATAATCTATGAAATAATTGATGTTTCGTAATTACTTCTTTATTCAGTTGTTATTAAACTCTATAAACAAATATTGTTTAACAGCTTTGAAGCTGTGGCCTATAAAATACAGTATTGCAAATCCAAGATAGAATCTTCCTCTGCTCTCTGAGAAATGAAACAGCAACAAAACAAACAATAAAAACAGAGCTGCCGTCAATATATATCACCGTCATAAAAGTTGCAGTGGCCCATAGGCACATGGGCAGTATCAAAGGTGTCATCCAGTCACTTGATCTTAATATCAGCATCAACCACATTCACACCTGACATACATTCACGGTGAATTTCAACCTCAACTGCAATGAGCAGAACTAAGCTTGTCTGCAAAAAGCTATTTATTTATACCAAAAGAGGCAACTGACCCGAGATCTGTGTTGTCACAGGCCAGGTTTGATGCACCCATGTCCAAATGCAATCAGAACATCTGTCATAACGCAGATATTTCTGCTCCAAAATATACAATTGTCCCTTTTTTCTTGATTTTTATAGACCATTATAGAAAGAAGGCTGTATTCATGGAAAAGTTCAAAACAGCAGATTACCCACTGAATGTTTCAGCTTGCTCTAATTCCTTCTGCTGGGCACCGCCAGGTGAACGAGGGATGGATGTGTTTTCCAGTGAAGCAGTACAGGGCCTTCATTGCATTCAGAGAAGCTGTGTGGTGGTCTGGTCACAACCCCAAGGCGAGGTTGTATGGTGATTTAACGAGAAACATGACATAATGACGCATGGCTTTAATAATGTCACTCTCTTAATTAGGCCGCTGCTGAGTACAACGCCAAGCATTTCAATTTCAATTTTCAATTTCGTTCTCCAAAGTTTTAACCGTGGAATCTGATGCTAAGTGAAATGGACATGTACTTTGTGTACATGGATGGGTGAGTTTGTGTGTGTGTGTGTGTGTGTGCATGCACGTGTGTGTCTACGTGTGTGTGTGTGTATGTGTGTGTGTGCGCGTGTGTGTGCTGTTGTGAATGCATTTGTGTGTTTGTGTGTGTGTTGGTGAGAGAAAGTGTCCATTTCTGTGTGTGCATGCATCTGTGTGTGTCTGTATGTGTGTGCGTGTGTGTGTGCATGACTTGGTCCTTGCCCGAGGCTAGAGGTTCTCATTATGCTGACAGGATGTGTGTGAAGGTGTTATTGTAAGGATGTTTCACACCTTGCCAACTGATACCCTCATCAGAGACTCAAAGCACTTGAGCCCCGTTTCCCATATGCCTCCATTATGGCCTATAAAAAGGAATCCACCTGATCATTCTCCCTATTAGACACATCATTCAAGATGGGTTGATCAGTATGAGTCCCTTATCAATTGGCCGCTTTCAGAAAGACACATCAATAAGCACTAAGATGTGTGCACAAACTGCAGTTGATGCAGTATAGACCATCTGAAAGCCCTGGCTCAGACTGCGTCGTCTGTTACTGTTTAGCCTCCAACTCCCATAGAGATGCTCTCCATTCAGGAACCCTTCATCTGCATTGTTGGGAGACATTTTTTTTTTGTTAAGGAAGTGAACTTCATGTTAGCTTTGAAGAAAAGCTATCTCTCAGCTTCAACAAAACATGCATTGAAAATATGTTACATAAAAACCCCAAGAAAGATGAAGAATGAAAACAAAAACTTTTACTTTGGAATGAGAAAAATATGAGACTGTCAAATACTACTCTTGGGATTTTTTTATCAAATTCCATTTGTATGCAATACCGAGGGGAAATTCATAGATAGCGTAAAACACTGGGCGCAGATGCACACATCAGTCTGTGCGCATTGTCGCAGAAGCGTGATGATTCAACACAGGATTGATAAGTCCCAACCTTGTTTACTCGTTCTCTAAGCCGTCCACGTACTGCAGACTGCAGAGTGAGTAATTTAGTGTCAAGGGAAGTCACAGTTGAATTCTCATAGAGATATACTGAAGTAAAAAAAAAGAAAAAAGAAACAGTGTGGATCAAATAACTATCAACAGTTTGGTAGGTACTCACTAAGGGCTCTGAGGGGAGGCAAAGTAAAAATCTTTCTGACTTCCTAAAAAGGAGATCTTATTTATTTTTTATCTTGGCAAATACTTTTAGCATGAAATTTGGGTATTACATGGATGGAGCTCCTGCCAACGTGGGTTGAACACCAACTGCGCCATAAAGTCACTCGGTGTTTGTCTTCTATTAAAAAGGGCGAACATCAAACAAATAAGAAGTTGGGATGAGGATTTTTTTTTTGTTTACCGTCTGGGGGTGTTGTTTACACGCGACACCTTGTCCCCGGTGTGTGTGTGTGTATGTGTGAAATGTTCAAATTTCGACATCTGGGGTCATCTGTGGCCAGTGATTGTTTAGGACGCTGTATCGAACGCTGACAGAGGCGAGTGGTGTTCAAACGGAGAGCCCTCCACCTCGCAGGGCAGAGGACCAAACACAATACCAGCAACACTTGAGGTCCTACGCATTTTTGTGATGTACATGTTTCGGTCTGGGCTAAAGAAATTGCATCATGGCAACGATTGTATACAAAATGAATACAATAGGTCAGTGCATTTGCAGAACAAAGGTTGTGTATTGAATCAATGGAAAAATGTTCCAGCTTCAGCTGTCCTTCCGGAGAACTTGTGGAAAAAGGAATTCAGTCTTTTCAAAAGGTGAGTTTCACAGTGGATATACAAGTTAAGGTCAGAATGTGGCTGAGGGGCTTCAGGGAGACCACTCAAGCTATAGGATTACAGACCATTCCTGAGAATAGTGCTGTGCTTGCTTTGTCCGTGACTAAGGAATAAACCTTGAAAAGACATTTCCCAAAAAACATAACACCGTCAACCATGTTCTTGAAATGTTAGGTAGGTGACATAAAAGTGGGCTAAAAATTGTATAGTAAAATATCCTCCGACATGACACGCCCTTATCCACGTCAAGTGACCAAGGTCGCCCCAAGGATGTATTTAATATGTGGAAGATTATCAAGGTTCGGATTTTAGTGGATCCACTGTCGTGACTTACCCCTTCAAAAGGGCATTCCTCAACTTGTTTGTGACCTTCCATGGGCCTCCTCCTCCCCTTTGATTTGTAACTCTGGGATTCCCAAACACACACACACACACACACACACACACACACACACACACACACACACACACACACACACACACACGTAGAAACCAAAGAGTCACTTCAACAGCTGGGATGCTGCCAGCCTATGTTTGGGCTGCTGCTGATTATGTGCCACAGGTGAATTGGAGGCCTACCCCCACCTCATTCCACCTCCAAGGGAGAATAGCTGTGCCAACGGATCCAGGCTGTCCAAGACGCGTGCACGAAAACACTCACATACACAGGCACACACATGCACATGCAAATAGGCGCATAGATACACACACACAAACACACACACACAAACATGCACACGCAGACATTCACATGCGCCCGTGGGCATGCAGACAATTTGAACTGTGCAACGTTGTCCACACAAGAACAAGCATTGTAATCCCAAGCACACAGCTGCACACAAACACACTTTCATATCCTGTAAACACACACACACAGAATTCCAAACATCCCACTCGACACCGGCAAACACACACACACGCACATAGAAATATCAGACTCCTATAGACATACTCATCTGTAATGGTAAATTGTATATATCAGCGAACATGTACACACGCACACACATAAGCAAACATGCACACACACACACACACACACAACACACAATTCCAAGCGTGTTCATTAAACGTGTCCTGCATACTAATAAAGGTACAACCATTTATTACTACATTCTTGCAAATGTTTTATATATGAATTGTTGATCGTTGTTTTCTGAAATGTTTTATTCACCACTGGGAATGGCCAGTGAACTATCACTTAACTACCAAGAAAATACAGTTTGGCCCTCATTAGGGGTCTAAGTATGAATTAATGTGCTAATAAGATCCCCCCCCCCCCCCCCCCCCCCCCGAACACACACACACACACACACACACACACACACACTCACACTCACACTCACACTCACACTCACACTCATGCTTAATTCACAGTATGCAATATCCTTCTGTGCTAGCTACATTCTCAAAAATTATTTGAGAATTATTTATTTTGGAACACTTGTAATTCAGTATCAATTCGTTATCAATTCAGTATCAACATGGTCTCAGTTTAGTCTGAGAGTTAACACTCGCTTGGCATGACTACATGTCAGATAGTGTTATCTGTCTATTCATCTCACAAATAGAGCCATTGGGAAGGAAAGCTAAAACATCCTATCCGGATCCAACGTCCTTTGACAAATGTTTCGCAAAATGTATAGATATATTATCCTCAGATAAGCGAGGGGAATTGAGAGTCCATGATGTTAGAAATTCTTTAATTTTCCAACTGACTATTTCACTTTGTATATTTATTTGAAACAAGATCAAAGTAGCCCAAAAATATATAAATACGTTTAAATATTTTCCTTTTTAACCTATTTAAAATCATATTTTATTGGGTATTTTCCCAAAAATTATACAATAAAACTTTGTATATTTTGGACAAATGTAGACAAACCATTTATTTTATTTTATTAAATTAAGACATTTGCTAAAATGATTGATGCATTTATAATATACATTAAGTATTATTGCTAGACTCAATATTTTAAAATGTTACCTTGTTTAGTAAATATGTGAATAAAGAAATCACATTGTGAAGTCACATCCCATTGAGCATTGGACTTTTGGATATTACTGGTGCAGCAGCCATTCAAAATGTGCAAGGCTTGACTGTTTGGAAGGGGCCGATCCCACACCGTCAATTCCAATTGTGCCATGCGAAATGTCCTCTCTGGTCTTCTTAAGCACTTCCTTGTTTCTATCGTAGCTTGTTATTGATTCAAGATAGCAAGTTGTTGGTAGCTAGAAGATTCCTTACATATTGGTGGTGATAACAAATTTAGTTAACTGCTAGTTTGAAAGTAACTAGTCGTTACCAAGGACTTAGTGAGGATTTTACGCAAAGCTAGTTTGTTTAAGATGTTCAATGAGTACCGGAGAGACTGTATTATGGGATTGTTTCATTCGTGTTTTAAATTCCTCAATTCAGTCACCTCAAAACATTTTGGCTTGCTTTGTCTTGAAACAACGTGTTACCTTTGTAGAATGTGACACATTTTATAGTTTTAAACCTGCAATAGATGTTGATTTTTACTGTATTCAATCACAATCTTCATCGGGTGAAGAATACATCCCAGCAGTTTTGTAACTGCACAGAGGGAAATATCAAACATTACAGAGTATTTGCTTATCTGTCACACACGTTACCAGTGGAGAAACATATTGTCATAGGTTGGCTCAAGAATATCGGAATAGCCAACTTATTGCACATATCATAGAAGCGATAGTTATATACCTCCATTGTAGGATGAGTTGCATCCATTGTAGGATGGGTTGCTCTAGTTCTGGATGGCATTCAAAATACCACTGCATTAATTTATTTAGCTATGAGTCGCAAACCGCTGTCACTACAATGACACTGACTATTCCCAGTCATCATACCCCTCTTGTGTTTTTGCATATTCTTATACATTGGCATATGCAGTGTGGTGTCACACTGCATATGTATGTGTGAATAAACGATAAGGGTTGTAGAATGAAAGAAAGCCCTGGTGTCATGTCTGGGACACAGAATATATAAATAGCCATGTGAAAATAAGTCATTGTGCGCTTCGCAGAGAACCACTCCATGAAGAAACCTAGTGTTTTAAAGTAGGTAAAGCTGGTCTGACCCATTCCACAGGGTACGCATTTCCAAACACAATCACACACCTATAGAAAGATGCATGTTTGATGCATACCTTAAGTCACGCACAATTTACATACAGGATAGAAATGTCAACAAAATGGATTCTGAAACAACTCTGCCTGCACCCTCAAGATTTGGCCATCACAATGTTGAGGACACACATTCACACACAAGCACACACACACGGCAACAGGGATGGATACTAAACACAGCAAAACCTCACACATACACACACACGCACACACACATGAACAAACACATACAGAGTAAACATTGAGTACAGCTTCACCCACCAGATGGACATGCTATAATTCTTTCGTGCACACAGTAGCCTAATTTCCCATTCAATTTCGTACATTTATGTCAGTAATTAGAGCTGGCTATTTCTCTGTGCTCATTATCAGTGTTTGACCTTTTGCCGTGCCTGTTTGAGAAGCGTACAGCAGTCGATGGGCGGTCGGTGATAATTTAGCCCAACGAGCGCTGATTAAATAAGATAGGCCCACGCTAAACTACTCTGTTGTTCCCATAGGCTCGGTCAATATGATGTCCCAACACACAGATAACTGAGGAGGCGATGCAAGCCAAGAGACGGGAGAATATGCACCAAACAACCAGCCACGCTTATTCTGGGGATTTTTTCTATTTTATTTTTTTTGTGCACTCTTCTCCCTCGTTTGATATTTTATCCCTCATGCAAAGTCTCATCGGCATGAATTAATAATGTCACTTCAAACAGATGCAAATTCATTGTACAGCGTCCTCTCCTGTGCACAGGAAATGCAAAGGTATGTGGGCAGAATCTATCTAGTTCAATTGCCAAGTTTAATCCCTTGGAGAGAGAGACGCCAATGCCAAAATATTCCTCTTTTATGGCCTTTCTCGGCCCAAAAGTTTTTTATAGAGATGCATTAACATAATTTACAGTGATTTGTGTGCGCGGGAAGCATATGGTTTAGGGTACTCGACACTATCGCATGTATATCTCATATCGATTTCTTTATCTATATTTATCATACATTAAGGATACGCTTGTGTACAGGCGGACATTACCATTTGTTCTGTCGTAAAAATAAAATGAAAAACGCACACACAAATGTTGGCAGGCAATAAGTATCTTTCATAAGCACTTTTTGTGTGTGGGCTGCCATTGCATGCATAAAATATAATTTTCTCTGTGTTTCATGGGTTGTGGAGGAGTTGGTTCAGAAAGGCGGTGGGAGGGGTTGAGAGAGGCGGCCAGGGGATGTGTGTGTGTGCACTGTATTTGGGCAGCTGACAGCTGCGCATGTGTACTTCTTCTTGAGTGGGAGTCTTGGGGGGGGGGGGGGGGGGGAGCAAGAGAGAGAGAGAGTAGTGTTTGAAATGCAATGAGGTGCATTTGAAAGGGGCGACCGTCGCAGGTAAGCAGGTTGGAGGGGGAGCAAGGCACACTGGGTGATAAAAGGAGAAGGGGAGAAGTGCCCATGCTGTAGGGCAATGTGTGGTATCTGAGGGCTTTTTGCACCAACCAGAGGAGGGAGAAAAAGCACTCAACAATACATAACACTTTAATACAAAGGGCTCCCCCAAAAATCAGACAGGCAAAACTTTGATCTCTGCCGAAATACATTGAGGCTTTTTTGGGTAGATTTTGGTGGTCCAAAAACTAGGGCCATTGTTTGTGGGATGCGGTGAGATATTGGGAGACAGAGAGAGAGGGTCAAAGGCATTGTGTGCCTCTATGTGTGTGTGTGTTTGTGTCCATCACTGTTTGTGTGTGTTTTTGTCTCTTTTGGTGTATGTGTGTATCTGTGTGTTTGTTTGGGTGTTTGTAAATCTGTGTGTCTCCCACATCTTTTTTGCTTGTGTTTCAGTGTTTGCATAGGTCTTTTATTTGCTGTTCCAGTGTTTGTGTTTTAGTATGTTGTTTCCCCTGTATTTGTTTTTGTGTGTATTGGTGTATGAACATCAGTTTTGAAATGCTTGCATTTGAATTTGTATTTTTTTCTCTGTTTCAGTGTTTGTGTGTCTCTCTGTCCGTGTGTGAGTGTGTGTGTGTGTGTGTGTCCGTGTGTGTACTTGTGTATGTGTCTGTCAGCGTTTGTGTCCTTGCATACGTCTTTGAATTATTTTGTCAGCATTTCAGAGTTTGTGGGTTAACATGTCCCTGGTTCCGTGTGTGTGTTTATGTGTGCATGTGTAGGTGTATTTATGCGAGCGTGTGTGTGCGTGCGCGTGTGAAAATGTCTGAGAGCAAACAACTTTTTCGGGGGCAGGGTTGGTTTCATGGTGAGCGACACATGCTTTTGTTTCATTCCCTTCACCTTCATGCATGCATACTGTAGGGATGAAGATATGCTTTATAAATCAATATCCCCTGTGTCACATGCCTTGTCTTTGACGCAGTGCTTCTGCCTCTCCTTTGTATCACTCTCTGTGTGTGGTTGCAACGTGCTCTTCACAAGCCACTGAATGTCACCAGCGGCTTGATAAAAATCTAAAAAAGGGAGGAAAAAGCGATCCTAGTTTATACATGTGGATTTAATATAGAATTTAATAATGTCATGCCCTTTCAGGGATCTAACTAATTATTGGAAAAGGCTTCAAGGAGAAACATTCACAGAGATGAAGATATATCGCAATGTGATGTTCAGGTTGATTGGTTTTGAAGACGATTGGTTTTGTATTTTCCTGATGTTCATTGTGGTTAAAGCTTACTATTTACCTGATTATGATGGTTTTTTTCAGGCCAGAACACAACAATAAAGAGATATCTTTATAAAGTATTGATATCTCTCTCTGTCTCTATCTCTCAATTGAATTCAATTTAACTAAATTAGCTTTATTAGTACGAATGATGAAACACTATTGCCAAAGCATTTGACAAACAATCTCTCTCTCTCTCTCTCTCTTTCTTGATCACCCTTGCTATTTATTTATTCATAAATACGTATTTATATCTGCAGCTAATATAGATATAGATAGATCAAATCCATTATTTATATATATATATATATATATATATATATATATATATGTGTAACCTTTGAAAATGCTTCAATAAGACAGATTAATATGACATTTTGACACTCAGACCCTTTTATCAAAGTTTCCTAAAAGTGTCAATGCATGATGTAAAAGTCAGTAAGCAACGATGTGTCTTTTTAGTGGGTAAAATAATGTGCAGGTATCTTTTGATGTGGAATACTTGAAGGACACGTTGACGGAAAATCAGTTTTATGAACCAAGAAATTTGATTGAATCTTTAAAAAATGCATAAAGTAAATTTCTTGAAACTCAATGCTTTCAGTTGTGTAAAGAAATACAATAAAAATGTCAAATTGTCCCACAAAATCAGTGCGTGAGTGACATGATAATGAAGGCATCGTGCCAGTTAATTGCCAAGGCAGAGAGAGGCAGATGAAAAATGAGGAAGACGGAGACAAATACAGGAAGACTGAGGGAGGGATGGACAGAAAGAGAGAAAAAATAAATTACAATTTATCGACGTTCAGGCAGCGAGAGAGAGAGGAAGAGAAAGAAAGAGAGAGAGAGCAAAAAGAAAGAGAAGGAAAAAGATCAAAAGAAAAAGCCGAAGACAATGAGAGATGCCGGCAGAAGCAATGAGCACAGCGTTAATACCCGTCCATGAGCCAAACTGTAGCCTTTTGAGAGCTAAAACCCCTGGAAAGAAAGTTAAGGTATCCTCCTCAAGGGCAGGGGTGTGCGGCGTTGCCGGTCGGGTGCGAGGTGGAAAACACTGTTGACAGCAATTATCCCAGATCCTTCATTACAGGACGAGAGAATCCCCCCTTCTTCACCCTGGGGGAGGGGGGATGGAGAGGGGGAGAGAGAGAGAGGGATATAGAGGACGAGGATGTGAGAGATAGAACCAGAGAGAGGTAGAGTGAGAGAGAGAGAGAGAGAGAGAGAGAGAGAGAGTGGTATAAAGTGGTATAAAAAAGAGTGAAGAAGTCATTTAGAGGAGTTTGAGGATAACAATGAGAAGAAAGGAAACACTGAGGGAGAGACGGATGTGAGGCGAGGGGAGAAGGCTCAGATAGCGAGAACAAGGAGTTAAATTAACAAGCAATGGGTGTTGATGAAGGAGGCGGTTTATCCGGAAAACGATAGAAAGCAATAAGGAGGGCTAAATTAACGACGCCTTAAGGAAGTGCTGATGAGGGGTTAGGGGGCTGGGGGGCCGTGTGTGTGTGTTCAATTGCAGCTTTGCGCTACATAACCAGCGTCTTATATACAGGGCATAGTGGACAGATTGATCAGCGACTGATCAATAACAGCCCACGAGGAGCACAGAGTCCTTGGGAGAGAGCGCGAGAGAGAGAGAGAGAGTGAGAAAGAGAGTGAGAGTGAGAGTGAGAGTGAGAGAGAGAGAGAGAGTGAGAAAGAGAGTTAGAGTGAGAGTGAGAGAGAGAGAGAGAGAGAGGGTGGGGGGAGAAAGAGAGGGAGGGAGAGGGAGAGGGAGCGAGAACAGAAAATCAGTGTCCGCATTTCACTTTGCATGTAAGCGTCTCGGCAACGTACAGCTAAAATGGCTTCCAGCTCTGTGGGAGAGTGAGCCGAAGAGCCCGGGAGCCTAAGTGGGGGGAAAGACGCCTAATCCGATGTTCTTGCTTGAAGATTGAACCAAAGGGTGGCTTGATCCTATCTACAAACTCCCATCCATCAGGAGACACGCACACATGATGATGTGTTGGAGAGTTTTGGCGTTGTTTGGCCACAGCCCCAACCCTTCACAATGCCTTTCAGAAGCTGGGTGGCCCCAGCTGGCTGCAGGGATGTAATACAGATCCTGCAGGACAGAGTGAAAGCAGATCAGCACCATGGACAGTTCCCCATGAACAACTCTCTCTTCCTCTCTTTTTCTCTCTTTCCCTCTCTCTCTTTCTCACCCCCCCACCCCCTCTCTCTCTCTTTCTCTGTGCATGAAAGAAAGCAGGGTGAGCTTTCTCTGAGAGAAACAATTGCATTCCGCCTGCAATGCTTTCTGTTGGCCTTTATAAAGACAACCGGCACACAAAAAACTTTAACTTCTACCCCTTAATACCACTTAAGATCAATGTTTTTCTCGAAGCATTCAGAGCAAATGTCTGGGGAAAATGGCACAACGACATGTTTTGTAATTCCTCCCCGAACAGAAGAAATGTTGTGACGTGCATATCTCCTAAATGTGTTCTCACTTTCTACACTCTACCATAGAAAGGTTTTGCACAGGTTGCGTGATAGACCTGACAAATATCTTGCATATGTCATTGCTGGTGGAACTCACCCTTTCTTTACCGTTCCTCCATTCTCTCAAGCCTTTGAACAATGTGAAACGGTCTATATGCACCACTAGATTTGGGGACTGCATTCAGCCAAACACACATTGAGTGGCTCATTTTGTTCTGTTGATTCAAAGAGGAGAATAAAGCTGTGCATTTACGTTTGCGAATGTGTGGAGTGGGTCTGCACAAGGAAACCAGAATTGTTGTAAATAAAAGGTATCATTACCGCTACAATTATGCTTTGTGTCCTTTCACCAAAGTACATGAAACCACTGAGAAAAAATACATCTATCAATGTATATTTCAACAGTCTGGGTATACATTTATAGGCATAGGTACATAAGGCGTAAGTAAAGCATTTGATCTATTATTCTTGCCCAATTCAAATATCTGAACAAAAAATTACATATCAGTCTATCTCTGCATTTCTCAAAACGTCAACCTCTCAATTTCTAT
The DNA here is from genome assembly GCF_949987615.1 of Pollachius pollachius. NCBI lineage: Eukaryota > Metazoa > Chordata > Actinopteri > Gadiformes > Gadidae > Pollachius > Pollachius pollachius. The sequence continues at coordinate 11,060,089 of NC_136943.1, read as the reverse complement.
AGCTGTATTAAATTCAATAGTGTGCAAATCCTGGCTACTTCTTGAAAACGTGATGTTTGTTTTCAGTAACACATGGTCCCAATAGCAGGCACTGCTTATGATGGTCTCTTCAATGGGATAAAGAATACATTTGTCGCGGATGACATCCGCCCATTCATGAGTTCTGCTTTGTGCCCGTTATTTCCATCATGAATGACAATCGCTGTGGTGGCCCTTTAAGAAACAGCAACAACATAATGACCTTCCAGGTCTAAATGATGTGCCTTCAAAGCCTCTCTGTGGGTTCTCCAATAAGAGGTGAGATCTTTGTCTCTTTCTCAACAGGGCCATTCTGCCTTTATAGTCTCTTATGGCTTGTCTGTAGGACCACCAAGGCTGAACGATGAATTCCAAGAAAACTGAGAGGTCACATCTTTGCATTGCATGTACCTGGGTGGATGTGCCAGTGGGGATGCGAATTGCACTCTCAATGAGAGTGTTCATCCAGGTGTTTGAGGCAAAATGTTACACCACCATTACAGCTCACCGCAAAATGAAAAAAGAAAGAGCCAACATGAGAAGCTCCGTGCGGCTCTGTGCTGCTGCGGGACGCTCTTTCAGGACTAGAAACAACCCAGGCGGCCAAAGGAAGCCGGATCAGAATTCACCCTAGTGATCTGTAATCTTTCTTTCCTTTCTTTATTTCCAAGAAACAGTGGGCTCAATACTTACAGACAGCGCCTCAGATGACAAACCCTTCAGCAAACCACCACTTCAGTCAAGGCCAATTACCGCAAATAAGGTTGGACCTTTAAAAAGAAACAAAAAAACCCGCCAGAAACCTGCCCACCCACGTGCCCCCCCACGGTGGCCCCTTGGAATGACTGTTCTCCGTCCAAAACAGCCGCTTCAGTTTGGTGGTAATATACTGCTCAAACTGTTGAGAAACACCAAACCCTTGTTGATAAAAGATGTATGCTGCTGAGTTGTATATGGGGGATAGAGGGAGACATGCTGAAAAGCAGGCAGACTGGAGCTGCTGTCAAAACGGTTGTTTGTAGCCCCATGCGAACCGAGCTTTGGGGAAATAATAAACTGTATCATTAGAAGCCCTGTCATTCAACCGCATCCTTTGTGCCAATTCTTGACTGGCGTCAACACACACTCGCAAGCACGGACACACACGCGCACACACACACACACACACACACACACACTCACACACACACACACACACACACACACACACACACAAAGACATACACACACACCAGCCCCCCCCCCACACACACACACTTGCAGGTCACACAAACAATATCACACAACACAAAATCCCCTCAAAATATGTATTTTTTTTACATTCTAGTAATTACGTAGCCTACATTCTGTCATGCAATTTTATTTGGTTGCCCTACAACTCAGTTATTCAGCATTTTATATTGCAACAATTGTGCCCTATTTTTACTTTAAACAACAACTACTAAATAGGCCTAATTAAAATTCCAGCAGGCTATCATTAACCAGCTCTTTGGGCCTGATTCTTGTAATTTTGGATGGGCTACTGTGCTGTAGGCATGCTAAAATGCCGGTAGCACCACTACCAGCTTCTCACCATATGACCGAATATCAAACAGATGAATATCGATAATAAGCCATAACACAAGAAACATTTTAACTAGCCATCGAACTAAAGATCCAGACGACCTCGTGATTCCGAGGACTCGGAGCTCGAGCTTGTTCGCGAGCGTCGCCGGTGCCACACCCCCTTCTCGCCGGCGCGGTGGTACGGTCCATAGATGCTGTTATAGCGGGACTGAAGCTCACCAGTTACAGCATCACCAGTCTGCCTCCCCGGGTTCAACTGCGGCTAAACGCGCCACGGCCGTGCTCACTGTCACAGCACAGCAACGCTGGCTAGTGTACCCCCCCATCACTGCCGTTAACAGCAATCGTGTACCGTTCCGTATCCGCATTTGAGCAGCAGAAACAGCGCAACGTCTAGAAGGCAGAGCAGTGAGCAGCTCTCACGTTATCGATATTTAGCAGCAACCACCGTGATTCAAGTGTTTCAGCAGGGGAATTGAACGTTCTCAGCATTTGCAGGTTTCTCTCTGCATGGGATTGGACTAAAGGAATGGCTTTCCGTTGGGGAGGTAAGACGTGAATGCTGTTTATTACATTTATTTGTCGGCGACACTATGGCATGTTAGCTAAACTGGTTGGTTTTGATGATTGGGAGCCGAAACGGTTGCAGAGAATGGTTGTTATCAGCTGTTTAGTACTGTGTAAAGAGGATATGTGTGTGCCTGTGTGTTGTACGTGTGTGTGTGTGTGTGTGTGTGTTTTTTTGTGTGTGTTTGCGCGCGTATATATATATGTATTTGTGTGTGTGTGTGTGTGTGTGTGTGTGTGTGTGTGTGTGTGTGTGTGTGTGTGTGTGTGTGTGTGTGTGTGTACGTGACGGCGTGCGTGTGTGTGTGCTTGCCTGTGCCTGTGTCGGCGCGCGTTCGTGTGTACGTGCAGTGTGTAGTGCACTTACATTTAATTTGACGCTCCTCATTTGAAGGACTGGGACCTATCCAGACTGCCTGCTTGACAAACATTCTAATGCAAATCTATGTGCAAAGGAGCTGGTCCATATCCTGGCTGATACATCCATTCGAGGTCAATATGTGTTGAAACCTTGAGTTTGTTATGTACGATGTTGGTCTGCTAAGTCCATCCCCATCACCACTAAGGTAATGATGCCAGTATTGTGCCGTTAGAGATACAGAGCCTATATTGATTTCTCTGAGCCTTCTGTCTTTCAACGTCAATGTAGTCTACCGGGTCTTGTTGCCTATTTATACCATCTCCATAAACAGGCAGGCACTCCGCCATAATAAGATATATTTAAAAGTCCACCTTATGGATCTGGATATAAGAATATTTAAAGATGTCCTCCTTGCGACTTATATCATTTTAAATCAGTAATATATTGGTTTTAATGTCTGGATGATGCTGCAGTTTATGCAAGGACAAGTAGACTAATTAGTTATAAACTTAATAAGCTGGTAGTTTTCAATTTGTGGTAAATCTATGGGATGTGTATATGCGACGGCAGGCAAAAAGTCAACAATAGCAATTGTTATTTTCATAAATCATAATTATTGTAATGCAACAGAAATGCAGCAGGATGGATATGGTCCAATAGATTTCAAATATAGCCCTCTGCACTTCTCCTTTCATGGTTTCTTCAAAATAATTATCTCTAGCAAATCATCAATGGCATGTTTCCAAAGTGGTAAACATTTTGTGATTAATTGTCTGACACGATCAATTCCTTAAAATATCCATAGTAGCTCATTTAGAGCTACAAAAACAAAGGCAGCAATAAGAAACACATCTGGTGGATACAAATGCCTGCAATTAAAACTATAACGTATATATTTTTCATATCTCTCAAAATGTATTATCATATACTATCTCTTGATCTGGAAGGCCTACAGCCTTATTGAACCAATAGTACTCACATGCCCTTTGCTTTAAGGTTACCAGCACGTATTTGTGTATTTGAGCAATACCTATTCCATAAACTTTGAAAACATTAGTCTCTTTCCATATATAACTTTAAACATACGATGTAAGACAAGGGATGCAACAATAACCTTTTTCCTAAACGGAAGCCAAACATCTTCTCGGACAACGCGGATCCTAATGGGGCCCTATGCAGTAGAAAGGGTCTTTCGGCGGTTTCTCTATGTGTTATCGCCTGTCTGGTTGCCCTACCTGCCTCTGTTCACAATGATGCGGGAACCACGCTTAATTCTTCCCTTGCTTGGCCGTTATTGATAGTGATGATAAAAAGGCAATCTGTCGCCACCGTTTGTGATTAATAGAGAGCATCTGTGCATGGGGTTAGGTAATACACACACACAAACACTGGTTATTTCTCTTGCTCCCCGTTTTCCCCCAATAACACAATTGAACTCACACACACACACACACACACACACGCACACACACACACGCATAGGTTATATCTCTTGCTCCCCTTTCCCCCCAATAACACAAGTGTACACACACACACACAAACACAAACACAAACACACACACACACAGGTTATATCTCATGCACCCCTTTTCCCCGATAACAGAAGTACGCACGCATGCACGCACGAACACACACACACACACACACACACACACACACACACACACACACACACAGGTTACATTTCCTTCTCCCTTTTCCTTCCAATAACACACATGTACACACAAACACACACAGGTTATCATACTTCTCTTTTCTCTTGCTCAGACATAGGTGAAATAACACATATACATACACACAAACACACACGCACATACTCACGCACACCCACACATTCACACTTGGAAGGGGGTGATGTATGAAGGGGTTTGTAGGGTGGAGTTGATGTAATGCTACTTTCAATTCCCCAACTAAAGCATTGATGTGCAGGTTACCATAGCTCGAGGCTCCTCATACCGTTCTTTTCTTTCCTTTGTGGAGTGTGTTGTGAGAATGTGTGTGGGTGTGTGCGTGCGTGTGTGTGTGCATTTCTCTGTGTTTGTGTGATGGAGTGAGACAGGGAAAATGTGTTTTTGTACGTGGTAGCTTGTGCATGTGTAAGTGTGTGTGTTTGTAAGCTAGTGCCCATGTTTGCACCTGCCTCTACACCTACGCCTGTGTGTGCGTGTGTGTTTGTGCGTGTGCGTGTGCGTGTGTGTGTGTGTGTGTGTGTTTGGTGTGTTTGTATTTGTGTGTGTCTGTTATTTGAGTGTGTATTTTGGGTTGGATATTTCTGGTCGTGCATGACACATATAAGGGGCCTACAATGCTAATGCTGCGCGTTTGCGATAAACAATTGATCAAGTGCATATTTTAAAATGGCACACTCATTATGGTTGCACGTTAACAAATTATAAACCAGTGCTGTGAATTGAAATGTCATTTCACCAATTACAGGCTGTGCCCACACCCCTGGTGTTACATTGACATTTCAGTCAAGTAGTCAACCAGTGAACAGCACTAATCAATCTGTTCAAATTTAAACTTTTTCTATTTTTATTTATTTGCTATTGGATCACAGCCAGTTTCTACCTATTAACGCTCAGCAGAATATTGGGGGTCTTTGCTGCAGTAATTATCCCTTCCATCTCCTTGTTCTTTCAATTTAAGCATCAGCATAGTTGTTATTTTTGAATTACAAATGCCAATTCCAAACGATCACCCCCAGCCCTTCAGTTAAAAAGAATGTCTGGCCAGAAAAAAACAAAACAAAAATTAACACTTGTTGGCTTGGGGTCGCATACATGTTTTCCCAAACCCCATTTAATCCGTATTTTGGGTTAGGTGGTTGGGGCGCTGGCGTTTTGCCTCCCTGTTGCCTGCTCATCTCCTTGTGGCCTGTCAGCAAATAAGCAACACACAAACAGGTGTCTTCAAACGGCTCCGATAGCTCTTGTTTTTCAGTGATTTTAGTAATATTGCATGGCCTTTGGACTGCTGTGGGAGTCAGGGAGGGGTGTTGGGAGGGTGGAGGGGAGGGGAGGGGGGAGAAGGGGCGGTTGGTACTTTTGTTATCCAGCCGTGCATTATTTATGATATTTCATTCCAGGAATGCCGTAGGCTTGGGCAATGTGAAGCTCCTCCACACTCCTATTGAATCAGTCATACAATCTGCCCTGTTGAACTCAATTTCCCTAATGAAATCTGGGGGGGGTAGAAATTAGTGACAAGGGTGTTTTAAAATGCGTTTTACCCTGTTTAAAGGGCTGATAAATAACACTTGGAGATATAGTGTGTGTCAACATTTGGCTGGTAAATATCAGGGGCCAGGGGAATATCTTTTTCACCCTCAGTCTCCCTTTTGCAACCTTTTTTGTTAAGTCCACCCCAATCTCTCGCTCTCTTTCTCTCTCACGCACTCCCTATCTCTCTTTCTCCAACTCACTTCCTGCAAGTGGAATGAGCAACTGGATTCCAACTCCAGTTATTAATTTCACACTCAAACTAGAAATTCTACAAGTAATGGCTACCATACAGAAGTCATCCACACGCATGCACATACAAACACACAGACACATACACACACAAACACACACACACACACACACACACAGACACACACACACACACACGCACACACTGTTATTGAGTTTCACATATTGGCATTCCCGTTGCATTTATGAGGCACTAGCTCTAGGACAAATACACTAAAATAGTCTAAAATCCTCCATTACTGGGAGATGGAAAATAAACATTGTCATTGAGCCTGAGTGCAATGTCACCGAACAGCAACAACTAGATGGCAAACTGTTTACTGGTCTTTTATTGAATTAATTTATTGTATTTGTTCATCACAATAATGTACACTGGACATAATACGAGTGACCTTTGCACTGATCAATGGACATGACCTGATGTCTGATTATATTATAAGACACAGTAACACAATAACAAGTGCACTAATTCCTAATTCTCTCTATGAATTACCTCATATGGAAATATATTAGATAATAATTTTCTCTTTACGTGACATTCTCCATTTGTACTGTGTGTTTATTTGTTTGGATTTGCATGTGTGTGTGTGTATGTGTGTGTGTGTGTGTGTGTGTGTGTGCATGTGAATGTGTGTACGCCTATGGGCTGATGTGTACGGAATGCTTTAGTTCTGAATGAGCGTGTATTTTTACAATGGCGTTACAAATCCCTGAAATATAATGTTATTTTATCTTTTATACAGACACTTCTGTTGGATTCAGTGTTGTTACCCAAGCACTGGTTCTTACTCAGTTAGCCATGCTACAGAACACGGGTCTGTCTCACTCTTCATCACTGTCCCTCATTTTCTCTCTCTCACTCGTTCTCACACACACACACACACACACACACACACACACACACACACGCACACACACACGCACACACACACGCACACACACACACACACACACACCCGGAGGGTTTCTTCCTTTAAAGTTGTTGGCTTTTACTCAACTGGCAATGTAGCTCTCCATTCTCTCTTGTCTTCTTCCATTGGGCTATGGGCAAAAGTCATGCACTATATGCACTCACAAAGTCAATGAAGTCACATTTCTGTTTGGAAAATTCAATCGCAGCCTCAGCTTCAAACTCGTCCTTTATCTCTGTCACCTTGTCTTATTCCTTTCTCTCTCTCTCTCTGTCCCTCTCTTATCTCTCTCCCCTTCTCTACCTCTCTCTCTATCGCTCTGTCCCTCTCTTATCTCACTCTCCTTCTCTCCCTCTCTCTCTCTCTCTCTCTTTCTCTTGATAGGCGCTCGAGCATCAGAGACACTTAAGTCTTGGTGGTCTAGAAAGACCATTCTGGTGCTCTTTAAAATAAGAGATTCATTTGTCAAGAGGAATGTAAATGTGTGTGCATGTATTTTTTTTGTGTGTCTTTTAAATGCGTGAGTTTGTGTGTCTATGTCTGTGTGTATATTTATAGTGTGTGGTTGTGTGTGTGTGTGTGTATGTGTGGATGGTAGTATGTGTTGGGTGTGGTAGTTTATTTGAGTGAGTGTGTATGTAGCCATGTGAGATTGTGTATGTGTGTGTGTGTGTGTATGTATGTGTGTGGGGGAGAGATAAGTTCACGGCCCTACAGCATAGGTCTTTGGTGGAGGTGATGGTTCACAATGTATTCTGTTCAATGGCCCTTATAGTCTTCTGCTATTTGATTGATTGAACAATAGACTGATTTTCAAAGAATAGGTGGACAAAGAAATTCTGACAGAATTCAGTATGTGAATGCACTGAACAATACATTCACACACACACACACACACACACAAACCCCACAGAATCGGCAGGGACATCACTCTTTTATTCTCTCACACACACACACACACACACACACACACACACACACACACACACACACACACACACACACACACACACACACACACACACACACACACACACACACACACACACACACACACAGTTTCTCTTTACATTTACTTTATACACAGTACACAGCGCTGGTGTAAAACCCGCAGGGCCAAATTTCTCACTGCAAAATCAGTTATTAATCAAGTCACTGGACAACTTTGGAAGAAGAAAAATCAATTTTCCTTTCTTCCCCAATTTATTACTGCATAAATTGCCCTTGACTTTCAAATGCACATCTTTGTGGCGGTGTCAAAATAATTAAGTAAAAATCTATTATATTTGCGTTGATTTTTTATCCTGCTTTAAGGGACAAAGGAGAGGGCTATTGTGAGTCAGTTTTTATCGATAGTAGACAAGGAGAAGGCAAGGATCGCTGCAATTTGATTTTGGTGCAATCAATTCAGTATTTAGATATAGAAATGATGTCAAATCCACAATCTGTTAAATTGTCTATGAAGATAAATTTAGAACACACAATTAAAATGCTCAAGGATTTTTGGTAATTTATTTACTTAAATTTAGCAATAAATTCGCAAGCATTCGTAAGCAAATATATAAAATACAAATATGTAAACCTCTTTTGATCGGCACTTTAAAATGAATACATAGAAACATGAGAGTTTATTCAATTTTATGACCTAATAGTGAAATGAGTTATCAAGCCACATAAAATACAGCAGAACTATTCAGTACACATGTTGACTTTCATATGGTTCTCAATTCAATATTCATTCATACCACTGCAATGCTGTGTCATAAAATAGAGTGATTGTATACTGTACATCTCTCCGACAAACCAGTCTGTCTTTTTCCGTCTTGACTGGTAAATAGCCTCATGTGTATCATCAGAAATATTCACAGCTCTGTTTTTTAGCTGATCATGAATTATTAACATCCAGAGAAGATGAATAGCTTTAAAACTTTTTTTGATGCCACACAGCTATAGGCATCATATTTACAGTCTGTATTGCTGTGCTATAATTCTTTTTATGTGATAGAATATAATGGAAGAATTTAATGAAATGTTATAGTTCAAAGCAATATTTTTTTCAAATTTCTACGATTGTCAATATAAACAACACACACAAATGCGTTTACAGTTACTGTTAACTGGAAAAGTTGAAGATGTAAACATTGTTGTTATACATTAAAATATATAATACCTTGTTCAGTATTATACTGGGGGTCAGTTCCCCTTCCTTTCTTCTTGGGAATAACAGTTGTTATTTATTTATCTGGGCTGAAAGCATTCTTTTCATGGACTAAGTGAGAGATACAAATTTTATTGAGGGAAGTTAACTATTCTCTAGACTCAAGCAGGGGAAAACAGTAGTGGAAAAGATATGCAATAAATATCCATAGAGTTCATGATATATGAACAACAATTCAAAAAACACTGTCCCAAATGATTCATCATAATCCATGTGTAGCAATTTGTGCTATTGATTCAAAAGTAAAAAAAAAAAGTTGAGCGCTGAATCCAGACTCACTGAACTACTCAGACTGGCAGTCCTTCAACTCTGAAACCAACCGCTCCAATATATCAACAATAGCTCCTTTCAATCGGAAATAGGCCTACCTGCGTCCCCGTCTCAGTCCCCGCCAGCAGCTGTCTCGCAACCTTGAGTCAGCCAGCATTGATTTCCATCCCTTTGCATGGTACAAACTCATGGCTCTAATTAAAAGCCTTTGCACCATATTACTAAACTCAAGATGCTAACCTAACACATGTTGCTAATACATGCCACTATCTTAATGCGTCGTGCTTACTAATGGCATGGGATTAACTGAACGCACAACGCTCTTGCTAAACGGATGTTGCTCCCTAATATCACTAACTAAACAAATGAATCTAACTAAATACATGAAACGAATTCAACCCCTAGAGTTAACTAACTGCATAATACTGACTAAAACCAACACGCTAACTAAATGCATTGTGCGAACTAAACACATGGCGCAAATGAAACCCCAAAAATTAACTAAACGCATGGTGTTAATTAAACCCGAGAACACTAAACTCATCAGGCTAACTAAACCCACAACACTAAGTAATTGTACTAAGTTAAACACATGGAGCCAACTGCATTAAGAAGCAAACACTACTCTATCGCACCATCAGCTCACAAAAACAGCACAGTGCCAAGGCTCTTTTGTCCCATCGAAGTCTAGCTTAGGCCTTTGATGAGAGATAGTCCATCTTTTGTATAAAGCAGTGTTCTATGCAGGTCTGATTAGCGCACAGGCACACAGTTTTCGAGTCGGGAGCCAGGCAGGGAGAGACGATTTGGAAAGGCTATGCTGAGCCAAGAAAAAACTGATCCGAGGTTGTGAATGAACCTCCGGGAATGCTTGTGACTCCCGGCATGGTCATCCATTTTATATTTCACCTCTTACTTTACTTTCACATTTTTATAATGTCGTATTTCACCATACTGTGAGGGCTCTGCTTTTGAAATGAGTACATGGGAGATTGTTCATGCCCTCATCGAAGTGTCGATCTCATTAGCCTCTTGACGTATGCTCTCTTTCTCACCCATTCTCTCTCTCTCTCTCTCTCTCTCATTTTGCATAATCATGATGTTCGTGGGGCTACCTTTTAATTCAGTCTAATCACTATGTCCAGTTGCCTTGGATGTCAATTTCAGTGATTGATCAATTAATTCTGCATGTCTAAAGCAGCCCACTTGCTTATGCGTGTGTGCATGAGGTTCAAGTGGTCAACTGCATTATTGAAAGCATATTTTTTCATATAGCCCTGGCTGTGGCAGAGAAAACAGCGAGAGAGAGAGAGAGAGAGAGAGAGAGAGAGAGAGAGAGAGAGAGAGAGAGAGAGAGAGAGAGAGAGAGCTTAGAAGGCTATTAATCTAGACTATTGGTTTATTATTGGAATTATTTACCACACAAGCTAGTGTTGACCACATCCAAGGCATGTTTTTAGATCCCATGTTTGCATTGGATCTTTTTCTGCGCACCTTTGCCTTTCTTCAATTGATCCGATCCGGCGCTTCAGGGGGAAAATCTAACTTTTTCGGAAAGCGATGCCGTCATAGCTGTAGCTTTTCCCAGTCACCTCATCACAGATTTTGTCAACTGTCTAACAAATTTAATTTTGGAAAAGAGGTTGTTACATGTTAAAAATAAACCTCACATTAAGTTACTCTCACAAATCAAAACTGTAATTTTTGTGTATGAACACGATGCCTTTCACTCATGTATAACATGATAAGTTATCTCTAAGATGTTGAGCTAAGGGCTAAAGAGCTAACATGGCTCATTGTCATAGAAACCATAAACAAAGCACAGAGATGCAGCTGTTTTCTTTCAGTGCACTAACACTTCGTCCCAGTGAATCCCAGTGCCATGCAACTGCAATCCTGCCAGAAAAAAAATTAACTATGTGGACAACGGCCGTTAATCACGCTATAGAGAGGGGGGGAAGACATCGAACACGTCCAACAGGCTTTGGCTTATCAATTATATTTTAAGTAGATTGTCTGGTTGCGCGTGTGTGCTTTGCTTATGTCTTTGGGGCCTTTGTGCCTCTGTGAATATAAATGTAGGCGGGAGGAGTCTTTTAATGATGGTGTTTTTGGTGCCTCAGCTTTGCCCTGGACTCAGCAGAAGGCTAAGGATCTGAGAGAGGAGGGATGGCTGAAAGGGCTGGGAAAGTGCTTAACTGGACAGTGAGACAGAAGCACCCTCTGAGGCACGGGAACAAAGCTAACCTCGGCTTGGATGTTAAAATAAAAAATGAAAAAAAAGTTACATGCAAAAGTTTTTTTGGAGCTCTTGGTCGAAGAGCAGTCCAAGTGTGTGGGCGAGGGTGGTGCTCGGGCCGGCCTGTAACGAGGCTCAAGACCGCAATGTTCTGAGGACGTGGGATAAGACCTCTGACCAGGACTCACGGCCAAATGTACACACAGTGCCCTCGCACGCACGCACGCACGCACGCACGCACAAGCTGTATAAATGAAGGTTTTTGCAAAAAGTACACATAATACAAGTATATGATTATTACACAGAAAACTGCACAGTGAAGTACATCCACACATAATCCCCAGTCACACTCGCACACAAACACATACACATATACACACCCACACAATGACAGACATGCACTCACACACACACATACACACACAGACACACACACAATGACAGACCCGCATACATACACGCATACACAAACACAATGACAGACAGGCAAACAAACACACACACACACTCCGACAGGCACACACACACACACACACTCCGACAGACACACATAAACACACACAAATAAACACACAAACCAACCTAAACAAAAACCTTGTTTAGGTCCTTACCCTTACCTTACCTTCTCCTGTCACATTCTCATTCAGGCATGAACATTCATGTAAACCTATTGTGGCCGCCAATGTTTTCTGCAATCGGTGCTCGAGTTCTAGAGTTCCTTGCCTGTCAGTTCAATGTTTAACTGTAACCTTGGCTACGTTTGTGCGGTGAACAACGCGGGGTTGAAGGTTGAATCGTAGGACGCTGCATCAATGCAGAACCATTGCCCAATACTCTCTATTGGCCCTTCTATTGGCTGTGTGGGGTTGTGTGGGCGTTTGAGTGTGTTGTTTATCATAGCATTGTGAATACTATAAGTGTGTGGGAGCAAGGGCATCCGTGTGGGCATGCCACGGTCTTCAGTGAATGTGTCTGCATGTGTCGATGATCATAATTGTTGTCATTGATCAGTGTGTGTGTGTGTGTGTGTGTGTGTGTGTGTGTGTGTGTGTGTGTGTGTGAATGTGTCGGTATGTGTTTGAGTTTATATGTGTGGTTTGATGTGTGCGTTTGTGTGTATGTGTGTATGTGTTCGAGTGTATATGTGTGTGTATGTGTGTGTTTGTTTGCCTCTCGTGTGCTTTTCATGGCGAAATCTGTATTAGCAGTCAGAGATTTCAGGCTCGCTCAGCTGTGAAAACGCGAGTACGTGACGAGGGCTCCACTAGCCACCTCCCTCCGTCTTTGCGCCCTTATCCGTCTAATTAAGATCCCCTCTATCGCTCTCTTCACCATCAGAACCATCCCTCACTCTACCCCATATTTTGTCCTCAAATCTCTGCCTCTCTCCTCCATCTCTCCTTCATCTCTTTGCCGTCTCTCTTCCATCTCTCTATCTCTCCCCTGCTCCTCCTCTGTCTCTCCTCTATCTCTGTATCTCTCTCCCGTCCCGCTTCTGTCCCCCCTCAATCTCTCTATCATCCCCCCCCCTCTCTCTCTAACTCTCCACTGTATCTCCTCCGTCCCCCCAACATCTCTCTATCTCTCCCTCGTTCCTCCTCCGTCTCTCCATTTCTCCTCTATCTCCCCTCCAACTCTTCCTGGTCCCTCCTCAATCTCACCTCCATCTCTCCTCCATCCCTCCTCCATCTCTCCACGGTCCCTCCTCAATCTCACCTCCATCTCCCCTCCAACTCTTCTCCATCTCTCCTCCATCTCTCCTTTCTCTCTCCTTCATCTCTCGCTCATCTCTTCTCCATCTCTCCAACTTGCACTTCATCGAGCCATCATTCCGTTCCGCTCTCCGTCCCTCAATGTGCGCTCTGTTCTGCGGGCATATCGATGGGGGGCGTGGCAGTTCCCGGCAGGAAGGTGGTGTGTTTTGTTACATTTCTTTCGGGGATGACGTAGGTATAACCAGATCCTGTGGTTGGGGGGGTCCTTGGGGGTCCTACCATCTTGAGGTCTCTCTGTCATATGCCAACAGAACTGTGGAAGAGCTGACCGGGATAAGATAGCTTTTTAAGCCCCCTGCGTCTGAAGTGGCGTCTCTCACTGACAGCTCATTGTTTTGCCTCCAAAGACCCCCACCAGCAACCACTATCCATCCCCCCCCCCCATGCCATCCCACCCCTCTGGTCTTTTAGATTCATGTCTGGCTACAGGTAAAATCTCAATACCTGGACGTGATTAAGCCATCATAGCGGTAAAAAAAAAAATGCAAACAATCGCTTCCCATCCTCACCATAATCTTGCTCCACAGACGGCGTGCTAACAATTTATAGTGCGATATTAATATTCGTTCCTTCTGTTCTTTTCTTGTCATTCCTCCAGCTCACGTTGGCCATGTTGAGCGACTGGGATTAGGTGGTATCCTAGCAAACTTGTTTTCCTGGAAACGTGCGGGGTAGGCTAACAAGGAAAGAAGCGCTGCACTCACTGGTGGTCTCAGAGCTGTTGTGAAAATGAGAGCTCCGCGGCGTGGTGGAAATGCATTTGTAATCCTATACCGCTGTATCAATATTCGGAGAAGCTAATATTATTGGATGCCACTCCACTCTCGCCTTTCTTTTTGTTTATTTACCAATGTGAAGTCAATTTCATTCCCTGTGTTGCAGCCCCCCCCCCAACACAACCCACCCCCCTGAATCCTATCTGCCATTGTATGTGCCTCACTTTGTCTCTGTCTCTCTCTCTCTCTCTCTCCCTCTGTATTTCTCTCATCCCTCTTTCTATCGTCCTCTCTCTCTCTCTCTCTCTCTCTCCCTCTCCGTCTATCGTTCTCTTTCCCGTCCCTACACTCCCCGTTTTCTTTATCTCTCTCCCTCCATTTCTCTCCCTTCTCTTTCTATCCCGCTCTCTCACTTTATCATTTGCACTTTTTTTCTCTCTCTCATTTCCTCTATCTCCTCTATTTGTCTCTTTCATGCCCATTCCATTAAATCTGCAGCTGTTGCCTCTGTATTCACCGTTTGTCTCCCTTGTGATTTTATCGTATTCATTTGAAAGCGGGTGTGACGTTTGGGCTGCTTCATTTATTTATTCATTCATTCATATATTTATGTTTATTTATCTGGGTTATTTATCTTATCTCGCTATTGGACAATGATATATGTAGTTTCCTACATTTGGATAATGTTTTGACATATTAACCCTTGCGCCATCCCTTCTTTATGGCGATATAGCCCGAGACAATACAAAACCGTAAAAAATGTAGGTATATGGATAGCGTCATTAGAATTGTCATTTGGGAAAGCCTTGGGGAAAGAATCCTATTGCTTATTGCAATTTGAGGACCACGTTGTCATCATACACATTCCACCATGGAACCAGGATGGGTGTGTGCTTGTGTGTGTGCTTGCATGTGCGTGTGCATGTTTTGCATGTGCTTCCGTGACTGAGACTAGGTAAGGGAGCACTTCAGTGGAATCATAATGTCACGCAACGTTTACGGCACACTCTTTGTTGTCACTTTGTATTACCTTGAGTTCATTGCAACCTGATGATTTATAGATTGGAATGTAATTGGAAATAGAATTGTACCAAAAACACGCAAACATACGTAGGTCCTCAAGGTCTCCTACTTGATGGACACAAACACGGGGGTATCAAATTCAAGCGCCTTGTTAACTTTACCATCAATATTCAGCGTGTGCTCCTCAAACGTGAGAGTATGCATGACACCATCCTATCAATAAATGAGCGCCACACATAAGCATACGGAGCATATATAACGCCTACATGTGTAGGTGGCGCCACATCAATCTTTGAAACCTTATCTATCTGACATGATATAGCCTGTATGGAGCGGGTGATGAGGGTCCAAATCTACGGCCTTTGAAGGCCACACAGATGCCTAATCAAGCCGTAAAACCCGTCTCTATCGGTCCAGAAGGTAGACCCTCACCTTTACACATTCGGGGAAGGATGATGAATTTACTATGAGGCACCAGGTGTGGAATATGTACTCCACATCCTGCTTGGTAGTGCTCAGCAATCCTGTGGACATTTCCAGGGCGGATTCCCAGCACTTGCAGATGAAGCTGCTGTTGCCATTGCATGCCTAACATTGCCTGCGAGCTCGCCACACAATTAATGGTTGTTTCTTATTCTCCGCCGGTGGTGGTTGTGCTCAGGTGGCGCATGCCGGCTCACTCCCAGCGAACGCCTCCGTGGCTTGTTTGAAGTGAGCTTGGCTTTAGGAAACAACCTCCAGGTTTTGACATCAAACCCGAGTATCAAGCCCCCTAATGGGCACCCCACTGTGGGCTAGAATTAGCAGGAATAACCCCCGCCGGCAGGCTTACTCCTCTACATGCCAGGGCCACAGAGGAAGACGTAGAGGGCGGAAGGCGGATAATAAGGAGCAGGGAAAGGAAGGAAGGGAGGGAAACCAACCACAGCCACCAAGAGAGAAGGGACGGGTGGCGTAAAAGGAAGACGCCATGCAAATAGCGTATTAAGTGAGGTGGAGCGAAGTTGAGGCGACAGAGAGAGAGAGAGAGAGCAAGAGAGAGAGAGAGAAAGAGCGAGTGAGCGCGAGAGCGAGAGAGAGAGAGAGAGACAGTGAGAGAGAGAGATAGAAGGAGAGGAGGAAGAAACGAAAAGGGATAAAATAATAAAAAGGTAGTGAGCGGTGTATTACAGGAAGAAAAGAGGCAGGGTACACCAGTGACTCTTTCCTCTGAACATGGCAGGATATCAATAAACACGCTGTACCCTGCCTACTGTACCCTGCCTACTAAGCTACTATAGGTCTCGGGAACCCGAGCCTTTGTATGCACGTGTATGAATATCGGCGTGTGTCTCCCTGCAAACACGCCATCATGTGTGTGTTTGCCCCCTCTGTGCCTGTGTGTGTACAAGAGCAAAATCTTCACGTCATGCCGTGTGTGCATCGAGACTCACACAGCGACCACGAGCTCCGCATCGGTTTACACACACGGAGAGAGCAAGATCGCTCACCCCGTCGCCAGTGTAGCGCGCTTTCATGCCCCCCCCCCCCCCTTGCGCTAACGCTGTGTGAGACAGCCGTACGCAAAAAGGAGCAGGGCGCCTCTGTAGAGACAGACAGAAGTCAGTGCCTGCAGCGTGCTCAAAGCTCCCAGATAATGTATACAACAATTCCCCCCAGCCTGCCCCAGCCCAACCCATCATCCATCTCCGCCACGCCAACGGGTGTGAGCGAGGGGAAGGTGACACCAGTCAATCCGGCTCTGACAGAGCAGACTAAGATAATAGCGGAGCTTTGATTCCGTGCAATAAGTCCTGTCAGTCATAATGAAAGCCGCCCCTGATTATATGAGAGCTGCAACATGCATTGTCAGCTGGTGTGGCGGCCATGTTGGACATCGTTGGGGGTGCCCTGTGTGTGCGATTGGTCACGACTGCCGGGTCTCATGTCTATGTGACCGTTGCCAGGCGACCACGATGGCTTTTTTCTTTTAACGTTCAGAGCCGTGAGTGCACAAAGTGAATGGTTGTAAAAGATGGAGAAACTTTCGTAGATTGTGTGTGGGCTGCACAGAGGGCCGCAGGGGGTGAAGGGTGTGAGCGGTGTTGGGGTGATTTTTCTCGTTTTATCTAAGCCTCCTAGCGTTGCGAGCACAGTAGGATACCACTCTGTTTGTATATATTGTGTTTCTTGTTTGTGTGTGTGTGTGTGTTAGTGTGTGTGTTGGTGTGTGCGTATTTTCAAGTGTATGTGAATGTGTGTGGGTGTTGTTCAGAGTTACTGTGCATGTGTGTGTGTGTGTGTGCTTGTGTGTATGTGTGTGTTTGTGTGTGAGAGAGGTTTGTGAGGGTTTGTAAATATGTGTGTGTTTGTGTGTGTTTGTGTGCGATCCCTGTTATTATGTGATTATGTGATTTGGTCTATTGTCTGTAAGGATTTGCATGACAGGGCATTTGAGTGTGCGTAAGTCAGAGTGTGTGTGTGTGTGTGTGTGTGTGCCAAGCATTTGGGGAATGGGGGCGGAGTGGGGGCCGGGGTTGTGGGCGGGGGGGTGTGGGGGGGTGCTAGCCCTTGGCTAGGGAGCAGCAGCCTTTCAGGTGGAATAAAAGCATTACTGCAGCGGCAGAAAGGTCAGCTGTAAAGTTGTATCAGACTGCTGGTGATCACCCTACACCGTGGATCTCTGAGGTATTGAGCAGGCACGCTCTAATGGCTTTGATATATGGACTACAGGAGTCCCTGAAGAGGTCAATACCACAGTACTTTGTCTCTATGAGCAATGACCCTCTCCAGCTCCATTTAGAAGCCTTATATCCGCGGGAAATAGGCTGGATAGGCCTTGGGGCTTAGGACACACCAATATGAAGGGAAGCGATAAGCAGGAAGAGGAGAAGAACGGGAAGTAATATGAATGTGTTTCGTAATCATCCCGCCTGTCTCTAATCGTGTACCAATCAGTCATTAGTCGAGAGTGTTGGCAGTTGAAGTGAGAGAGAGAGGGGGGGAGGCCCATTCAATCGTGGGCTTCGGATGAAGTGGAGGAGGATGATCTGATGAGTGCGAAAAGAAAACGGGGGTGGTCTAAGAGGGAGAGATGGGGGATAAGGACTGGGATTGGAGGTGATAGCAGTAGATGGAGGGAGGCGGTTGTAGGGAGGTGGGGAGTGTACCTTGGTGCTCATAGAGCTGCGTCACGTCTCCCAGGGTCGTGTCCCATTGATCCCTGCGATAGTCTGATCATTTACAAAGTGTAATGGCTATGAAAGATGTGGGGCTCAGCTGCAGATGTAATGTTTCTCATCCTATTCGGTGTCTGTGGACACCGAGAATAAAAAAGAGCCCATCACAGCAGCCTTTGGAGAGAGAGAGAGAGAGAGAGAGAGAGAGAGAGAGAGAGAGAGAGAGAGAGAGAGAGAGAGAGAGAGAGAGAGAGAGAGAGAGAGAGAGAGAGAGAGAGAGAGAGAAGCCGGGCCCGCGCTTTACTTTCGCCAAATGCATTTTTCAAACACTTTCGGAAACACCACGCCCCCACACACACCCTCCACCCCGTAGCGGCATGTATTGATTGGATGCTAACCTTTGCTATGAAATATGAAGGGAGTCAAGCGGTGTTCATAAATGTGCCGTGTAATTGGGGACACGCTGAGGCTGCACTATAGTTCCACACTGTGTTCAATAAGTTGACACGCGTTTTAGCCTACTCTGCCCATCCTTCTTACCTTAACTCACTCTCTCTCCCTCTTCCTCTCCCCTGTGGCTCCTTTACCTCCGCACACCTCCACCCCTCCCTTCCCCCCCCCCCCCACCCCCCCCCACCCCTCTCAGACGGTGCAGTATGCTGAGGCTGTGTGTGCTGCTGAGTGCTTAAGTCGAGCCGCCGGGTCGTCATGGAGGAGATGGACAACAAGCCCTACCAGCCACTGTCCAAGGGCCGCCATGAGATGGAGATGTCCTACACCAGCTCGTCCGACGAGAGCGAGGACGGCCGCGCCGCCCACCAGCGCTCCTACGCGTCCCGCGAGACGCTGCCCGACTACGCCCACGAGCTGCGGCTGACGCTGGGCTCAGCCCACCGCGAGCGCCAGACCAGCTACAACCAGCACCCGCCAGGTACAGTACAGTGTACAATACGCTATGGTACAGTACGGTACGTTACAGTACACTAGGGTTGTCACGATACCAGAATTTCAGTAGTCGATACCAATACCTCTGAATTTCCACAATTTCGATACTAATTCCATACCACAATTTTTTTTTTAAAACAACAGGACCCATGTACTTTTAAATTCAATAATTTATTGAAAAACTGCTTCAAAATGTCAAGTATTTAACACCACTGTTCTTCAACATCTTTTTGCACGGAATTTAAATTGCAGTACCAGCTGCCAACCCCCAACATACATTCAAAAAAGAACAGCAGTGGCCTATAGCCATCCAGTATAAAAACAAACAATACTGTGCTTATAAATATGGTCATAAATAACAACAATAGCCAACTATTTGACATTCAAAAAAGAACAGCAGTGGCGTGGAGCCTTCAAGTATATAAAACAAACAATATTGTTCTTCTTATAAATATGCAAATAAATAACAAAACAACAGTGGTGTGGAGCCTGATATCACATAACTAAAACCTCTAATACTAGGTTCCAACAGGCATAACTTAAGGATTTTTGAACTTCTTTGTTAGTTCCAGGTTTTTTGAGAGGAACACCAACATGTCAATGTTTTCTTGGGTCAGTTTTGACCGTCTTGGACTGACAATCAAGCCAGAAGTACTGAAAACTCTCTCAGAAGCACAACTTGATGCAGCAATGCACAGATACTTTATTACAAAATCAGGGAGCTGAGTGTGTGACTTTCTTCCTGCTTCTCCTGGTCTGGCTCACACTGGTAAAAAAAAACCGTTTAGTTTAAATAACATAAGGTAAGAGACTGTCAGACAGTATCTCATCATGTCACCTTACGTATAATGACGCAGACCGTATCGTTACATTACGTTAAACATCTACATGAGGGAGCGACTGAGCGAGCAGTAGCCTGCGCGGCTGCTCCCCAGCTGACTCTCATGCCCAAATGACGGAACGGAACATAGGCATATTCGGGTTAATGTATAACGTGAAACAACAGTGATAGTAAACGGAAACTCGCTCACCTTGAATTCTCTAAACAAGCCGGGGTGCCTGTCTTGAGGTGTTTGGCCAGGTTTGACGTGCTTCCTCCTTTCGTGTGAAAACTTCTGAGGCATTGTTTGCATGTCGGCTTGTTTGAGTCTAGAATTGCTCCGGATTAATCCGCCTCGAATACAAAATATTTCCACACGCGACTCTTAGCAGCTGTCTTGTCGACAAGCCGATGTGTGTCACCTGCGGAAGCCATTTTTTTCGAAGACGCCAGGTTTTCTTTTTCAGCACCGCTGACTGCTCTGTGCTGCTCACACGCGTATACTGCCCCCGTCAGTTCCGCCAAGAATCGACACGGCTGGCCAAGTGAAAAGTTGTATATTCGGTTCTGACGTTACCAGAAAAAAGCAAGTATCGAATTATTTTTTTCGTGTCGGCATCGAATTGATACCGAAGTGTCGGTTCTTGCGACAACCCTACAGTACACTACAGTATGCTACGGTACAGTACGCTACAGTACAGGACGCTAAGGTACGGTACAGCGAGCTACGCTGCGGTTGAGGATGGTACGCTAGAATACAGTACGCTGCAGTACAGTACGCTACAGTACAGTACGCTGCGGTACAGTAAGCTACGCTGTGGTTTAGTATGGTACGTTAGATTACAGTACGGTACGCTGCGGTACAGTAAGGTACGCTGTGTTTTAGTATGATACGTTAGATTACAGTACGCTACAGTACAGTACGCTGCGGTACAGTAAGCTACGCTGTGGTTTAGTATGGTACGTTAGATTACAGTACGCTACAGTACGGTACGCTGCGGTACAGTAAGCTACGCTGTGTTTTAGCATGGTACAGTACAGTACGCTACAGTACAGTATACTACGCTACAGTACAGTATGCTACATTACAGTTAGTAAAGTATAGTACATTACGCTGTGGTTTTGTATGGTACAGTGCGGTACAGTACGCTACGGTGTGGCTTAGTATGGTACAGTATAGTACACTATGCTGTGGTTTAGTATGGTACAGTACAGTACACTATGCTGTGGTTTAGTATGGTACAGTACAGTACACTACGGTACAGTACGCTACAGTACAGTACCCTACAGTACAGTACACTACGGTACAGTACACTACGGTACAGTACGCTCCGGTGTGGTTTATTATGGTAAGCTACAGTATGCTACGGTATGGTACATTACAGAGCTGAATTGTAACCCATTCAGCCATGATAGAAAGATGAATAAATACAAAGATAGTTAGATAGATAGATTAGAAAACTTGTCTTTTGCCTCACAGAGGATCAATAAAACCAGTGGATGGATCCGCAGATATCCAAGGATGGATACCTTGTGGTTTGCAGCCAATACCATATGTATATATATATATATATATATATATATATATATATATATATGGATGTAAGATTTGTGCAGCAGGTGCATGCTGCAAACACACATACACAAACTCTCAGACACACACACACACACATTGACATTGGGAGCATACATTCATAACAGACAGAGCTTGGCTGTAAGAGGGCCTGTGTGAATTACCTATTACAGTCCACAATGAGCCAGAAGGACAGTCGGAGGCAGCCAATTACCTCTCTTCCATGGAGGTGATATTTCTCTCCCACGGCTAAACTAGGTCAACCCAAAACCTTTCTGTGGCCTCACCTGGGCTGGAACACAATGCTTCATTTCATCCTCAGACAGCCGAAGCACGCGCACACACACGTATACACACACACACACACACACGCATTCAATGCCACGCATGTGCGTACCGACGTGCATGTGGGTAGGCAAACGCAGGCGGGAAGGAGCACTCAGAAGCACACACTTTACGGACATATCCATGCAAACACACACACCCATACACACTCACACACAGACACACACAGGCACACATGCACACAATTATAGAGACACAAGCACACATGCATTCACTTTTATGCACACAGACGGAAAGACCAGACTAATGTACATCTTGCGCCCGTAATGTACGTCTTGCGCCCGTAAGATTGCTGTGGAATTACTAATGAGTCATATCTTAGAATGAAAGAGAAACCAAACACTCCCACACACAAACACACACAATAACAGGTGCACACATATTAACACAAACACACATGCGCACACCCACACACACAGACAGACAGGCACTGACACACACACACACACACACACACACACACACAGAAACAAATTTGTACACATATAGTCACACACATGCTCAAACAACTATATACCGCCCTTCCCACATGCACACACACACACACACACACACACACACACACACACACATACACACACAAAAACACTGACACACACATACCCCTGCAGGTGAGGGAGGGAGGGGGGGGAGGAGAAACGGGCCAGTATGTTCGGTGATGGATGGCCTCTATGCAGGTCATGTGTGGTGTTAAGAGAGAGGCTGCTCCTCATCTGAGGCAGACCGCTGTGCAGGGTGCTAGGTGATCAATAGACAGCCCTCCTTCTCTCTCTCCCTGTCTCTCTCTCTAACTCTCTCTCTCTCTCTCTCTCTCTCCACTCTCTACTCCTGTGCTCCCGGACCTCCAACCTCCAGATACTCAGCACGACCTGCCCACCAGTCTAACAAGCCGCATTAGCTATTCATAACGCTCACAGCACCTGACAGCTTGGCTACTTGCCGCCAAGAAGAAAAAGAAAAAAGAAAAAAATCCACCTCAGGGATTTGACTCTTCCAATGCCACATTGTTATCGTTGACTTTAGTTGGCTTCTTTTGGAGCATGAGGGGTATTGTGTTGTTTTTTTCGGCGCCTAAAATGGCCTATCCTTCAGCAGTTGACTGGAATCATCAGGTTCTCTTGAAGCTTAAAAAAAAATTGGGGGCAAGGAAACAAGCAAACCTCTAGCGTTTTCTCTTTCACCGTTTACTCAGCAAGGCTTGTTTTTTCCTCCTCCATTTCTAGTGAAAGCCCTTGTCACTCGTGTCAGGGGCTGACACAGTGCGACTTGCCAATAAGATGTGCCCACCCGGCCCCCCCCCAAACAACCCACACCTACTCCCCCCCAAAGCAGCCGTTAAAACGTCAGCGGCAGCCTATTCTGCAAAGCACATCTGTTCGTCTTTCTGCGGCGGGGCTATATATAGTATACCCTACCTAAGTAACCAACTGTTAAGGTGGGGACATCGCCTCCAGTGACTTTTTTAATGGATTATGGTGTTCTGAACAAGAACCAAGCCCATCCTCGGTTACTATAATACCCCGTCTGTTCTGTAATATTTTCCAGTGTGTTCCTTAAAGCCCTTTTCTCTCTTGTCGCTCTTGTTTTTCCTATTTTCTTTGTGTCCTCTGCTGTCTTTGTTCATCCAGTCTGAACCACAGCCACAGCCCTTATTTACTTTGTCTAGTTCTTCTTTTTTTACACTTTCAAAACATTGTACTTTTCCTCTAATGCGCGTCTTGTGTTGCTCCCGTAAAGAGCGCTGTGGAATAGCTAATGAGTCATTTCTTAGAATGCCTGTTGGTAGCAGTCGATATCGCAGTGGATCGATAGAAGAGATAGGTGCTCTTGTATCATATCAAATTTTAGCTTAATGCTGAATTTTCCAACGAGAAAAATAGATTATGTCGGTAATAAATTAAGTCCTTTGCTATCATTTGACCATAACAACAAATTAAACAAGAGACCAAAGAAAAGAAGCGTACATGCGATAGTGCTATTTCCTGCAAAGGCCAGGACTAATTTGCCGAAATGAGAAAGAGGAGGAGAAACAGAGGGCCGAATGAGGAGTAGGAATGGAGGGTGATGGAGGAATGGAAAGAGAAGGAGAAAGAGCAGGGGAAAGGAGAGGAGCTGGAGCAGCTGAAAAATAAATAATGAGGAACGGGAGAAAGAGGAGACAGAGAACGAGAATGATTAGGAGAAGAAGTAAACGACAGCTTAGCAAAATAATAGGGAGGTCTGCAGTGAGGGCCCACCATGGATCCATGTAATGATGATTACCTTATGATTGCATTTAGATCAAATGTATCCATCAACAGTTTGTTTTATACGACACGCTGCACACTGGAATTGAGTGTGTGGCGCATTACTCGGGGACAGGGGGAATAAATAAATAAATTAAACCGGATGAAATGGGGGTGATTGTAGAAAGCTATGAAATAACACTCGGCAGTTCACATCGTTTTGGGAGATTTGCAAACAGTGATTGTAACCTTTTTGCTCAAATTACTCTAAATCTCTCAACATTATAATAATAAGTTAATTATCATTATCAACCGAAAAACGCAGTTCATACATTTCGAAGACCTGGGGTTTTCGATTGCAAGACAACATTTCCCATGCATAACATCATTGCTTAGTGGAAAATAGAAGCCTTTTGCAATTCCCTCTCTGCAGCCAATTTTGTCTAAGCAGTGGCGGTTAAGTGGTGAGTGGCCCGCCCCGGTGTGATACCAGCAGAACCGTGCGTGAGCCCGAGTGGGTCTTGACCTCATCAGCCAGTACCCAGCAGGAGATATCTCTGGTCAGTGAAGTGGTCAGCAGGACTAAGGCTTTTAGTGGAGTCCTCTGGTTCCTGCTCAAAGGACCCTCCACAAGACAACTATTAACCACACGGAGAGAGACCCCGAGAATCCTTCAGCTCTCTTCTATACTTCCTTTAAAAAAAAAATTAACTGTAGCACTCCCAAAATCATTGGCAAATAATTTCATTTATGACTAGGAATCCATTCAGATAGCATAGGTGTGAAAAGTGAACAAAAAAAATCTACATCATGCTGCCTCTGGGGAAAATAGGGAGGCTCTATTGAATTGAATTGAATTAAATTGTAACCAGAGGACTTGCGTAGTATATCTGCTGTTCTCAGATAACAGGTGGATGCTTGGCATTGGAGGGGGTTCGAATACTTGAAAGCATATGAGGTTCAATTATTCCCCCAGTCTGAGTCAATATTAATAAGGTTTGATCTTTATCTGATCTCTTCGGCCCACCAAGGAGAATAGAGTTGAGTTCAGAGCTCTGTTTGAGCAGCAGCTCAATACATCTCTGGCGCAACGGTACAATGTGATGTGGTTTCAACCGGAAGGGTCTTCATTGAAAAAGATAACTCCTAGGGAAATAACAAGGTCTCCATTTTGTTTTAGTTTTTTTTTTCTAACACCGAGTGTATGGACATCAATCTGATCGGTTAAAAGGCTGTCTCCTACAGTAATTTGGAATACTAATGCTGTCTGGAAAATGTCTGGATGTCATGTCTGATAAATGTTTATTAACCATCTTCGATAGCTGCCAAACCGTCACGGTGGTGGCTGAGTATGAATGCCTGAGCGCCATGTTGAGTGTTATCACGTATGGGCTACGATATTCCACTCCTGCTATTCTGGCTCCTTTTTTCGATACTATATCTTATTTCACTCCTCTCTACCTGTCTAGATGTGGACATGATCTTATCGTACCCCCTCTCTACCTGTCTAGATTTAGACTTCATCTTACCTTACTCCTCGCTACCCGTCTAGATTTGGACTTCATCAAGGCGAGCCAGATGAGGAGCCCTGACTACCACCTCCACCAGCCCCCGCCGCTGCCGTCCCAGCAGTGTCAGCAGCAGCAGCAGCAGCAGCAGCAGGAGGAGGAGGAGGAGGAGGAGGAGGAGGGGGAGGTGGTGCACCGCTCCGGTCCTCCCGCCCTGGGCTCAGGGCGTGGCTACTCCCTGGGCGTGAGCTCCGACGTGGACACGGAGCCCGAGGTGGAGCCCTCCCCGGCCCACGGCCTGCAGCACATGTGGATGCGCGGCCTGAAGTCCGAGCAGAGCTCCTGCATGTCCAGCCGCGCCAACTCGGCCCTGTCCCTCACCGACACCGAGCACGACAGGAAGTCCGAGCCGGATCACGGTGAGTGCCATATACGGAGGTGTTTACTTCGGTTACACAGGCGCCGCTTTGTACACCTTTTAAAGATCAAAAAAGACAACACGAAAATAGATTTAAGAAAGGGAAAGCACAAGGCCATTTCAAGGTGTAAAGTGGGCACCTACATGTGCTCGACAGTTGTCGTGGTTTCCATTGATACATTGTGTTAATGCCCATTGTGCTGTGTATGTAGCTTGTGCATAAATCAGCACAAAATTGTATTCTTTCATGCTTTTTTTATTCATAAAAAACATGATGATAATCATAACAGCAATGACCATAGCATAAAATAATCTAATATATACAGCAGTGATCAGATACTGCTCCCTCTGCACTCCATATTATCATCCATGTTACGTCTAAGCCCCTAGACACATTCTGTCGGCCGGCATTATGTATGGAAGACATTTGAATGACACATGGATGGAAATAAAGCGAATGGGCTGCAGAATTGAAAACTCAAGAAAAGGATTTTCAGGGCTTTTTGAGGCCAGAGCACAATACACTGTACGGGGGGAGGAGGGGGGGGGGGTGGTTGAATGTGGACTACAGGAGTCCTGTGAGCCTGCAGGCAGATGGCAACCACTGCTTCAGGGGAGGAAAGAGGCGGAAGAGGAAGAGGAGGAGGCGGAGGAAGAGGAGGCGCAGGTGGTTTTGGGGGGCTGGCTAGGGAAGTCTGGGAGTGGGCCAGCTATCTGTCGTGCGCGGCTGGGAGAGGCCGGGCTCCCTGCAGAAAGGGAGTTAGTTAGAGGTGCTGGGGAACAAAGAAGAAGCTCTTGAACCCATCGCCAAGAGCACCCGCTGTTTATGTGTGTCTCCCAGGAAAAATATGGAACGTGGTCGAGAGAGAGAGAGAGAGAGAGAGAGAGAGAGAGAGTGAGAGAAAAGGAGAGAAGAACCCAAGAGAGTCAGAAAGAGAGAGAGAAAGAGAGAGAGAGAGAGCGAGTGAGAGAGAGAGAGGGTGCGTACGTAAATTGAGAGACGGGGGACAGCTATAAAATGGTAATGAGAGAGTAGGAATGGTAATGTAATGGTATAATTAGAATGTGAATAAAGGAGTGAGTGGTGGAGGTCAAAACAGGTGAAGGAGAAGCAGGTAGAGATTGGACGTGATACAAAGAGGGAGGCAGAGCGAGGTCACTGGAGAGAGTGAGGGAGAGATCACGGTAGAGGGGCTTGAGTTGGGCTTGTTTGTGTTGGGAGGCACCCAGGGTGCTGTTTTAATGAGAGGGGAATTGGATGTGCCTTTTTATACAGCCTCTCTGCCCCATGCGGAACAACACTGAGGGAGAGAGGGAGAGAGAGGGAGAGAGAGAGAGAGAGAGAGAGAGAGAGATGGAAGAGAGAGAAGGAGGAGGAATATAGCAAGAGATAGGGAGAGAGGAAGAGAGGAAAAGATTGAGAGAGAGTGAGAGATAGAAAGAGAGAGAGGAGGAAGATTGAGAGAGCAAGAGAGTGAGAGAGAGAGAGAGGAAGAAGAGAGAAAAAATGATAAGATAAAGTGTGAAAGTGGAGTATAATAGGGGAGATAGAGAGCCAGATAGAACGAACGGGACACGAAGAGAGCAGGAGATGAGAGGACAAATGAAGATTAGAGGGAAGATGTAGAAATAAAAGGGGGGCCGGCCCGGGGACGGCCTCGACGTCGAGGCATGATCCATTCGCAACGGCGAGGTGCGTGTAAAAGGTATCGCCATCTGCGCCCTCCTAAAGACGCACGGAGAGAGAGAGACCCCCACAAAGGGACGGCGATGGATATCGATGGATAAGGCAAGGGATGGGGGGGGAGCAAACGAGGGAGCAAAGGGAATGAAAGGAAGGAGACGAACAAAAGCACCAGGGCCAGGGGAGGAGCGAGGAGCGAGGGATCCAAGACGGTAAAAGCATTCGGCTTTAACGCTACGGCGCACACGCGGGACAGAGGGGGCGGCGTCTCCCCCTGCCTCCGATGTCACGTGACGCTGGGCACGTCCCGCTGCTCCGTCAACCTTGAAAATCATCCCTCGCCTTCATCTCCTCCCGCCCGTTTGTTGTTGTTCTATAATCTCGTGGTCGTCCCCCCCTCTGCTCCCTGTCCCCTCTCCCTCTCTCCTCTGTCCTCCATCCCTTCCCCTTTCCTCTGGTCCTCTGGTGTCCTCTTCACTTGTCTCGGGCGAGCATCCCTCCTCTTCTCCTCCTCTTCCACCTGCCTGCCACTATCTATTCTCATCCTCATGCCTGTCCGTCTCTCCATGCCACGTGGCCTGGGAGGGAGGGGGGCGCCCATGCATGACACCCCTGTAATAGGAAATACATTATGGATGTCACATTCCCCATCCATCAGCAGCACACTGGCGACGTACTTGTGTG
>NC_136943.1:11026592-11029092 GCF_949987615.1 Pollachius pollachius | reverse complement strand
TTGAATCATTGCTATTTGTTTCTGTTTTAATTATGCGAAGGGGCGTTAAAGAGTGATGATCATTTTTGCACACACTATAAATACAATACAAATGCATTAAAGACACATATATCAGGAGTTGAGCGATATTTCTCATCGAATGCATATTTCATAATGGGAGCAACATCCAAATTTTACTGCTGCTCAAAACTAATTTATAAGGAAGGAGACCTCAGGCCTTTTTTAACTACTACGCTGTGCTAATTTCCCCTTGTCTTGATCTTGATCATTTATACTGTTAACATTTTAAAATAGTAAAAAAAAAAAAATTTTTAACCAAATGTATAACACCTTTCTACCCTGCGTTTGAAAACTAATCTCTTTATATTTAATTACACGGTTTTGTAATATTTCTTAAACAAAGAAGATGGCCCTTTCAAAAAAACGTAAAATATCCCATGACCCGAAATATTTTGAAACTGTTTACATTTTCTTTTATTTTTCTGCAAATTAACCCGTTTAAATAACATCATGTTTTCCTCGACACGAGGACCATCTAATCACGTTGTTTTCCTTTTTGTTGCGGTAACAATCTTGAAAAGTTTATTGCTGTTGGAAACTTTGGCCCTCGCCGCGTTGAAAGGTGTTAAGGGCGGGAGGTGTTACGGGGAGGTAAGGGGGGGGAGAGAGAGGAGTGCGCAGAGAAAGAGTGACCTTAGTGTTTAATGAGCATACTGCTGAAAGAAAGACAAAGAGGAGCATCTAGAAAGAGGGAGAGCGTGAGTGGGTGTGTATCTGTGTTTGTGTGTGCCGCCTGTGTGTGTGTGAGAGATGGGAAGAGAGAGCGAGAGAGAGAGCGAGAGAGCGAGAGGCTAGGTGGTGAGGAGAGAGACACCGCAGGATACTAGAGTACATCATTATCATTTCGGCGAGATCTTTTTTTTTTTGGCCTGATCTTATTTTCCTTTTCATATATCTATTCAATATAATTGTCCATTCTCGATAACCTGGTGGCACGACGTTCTTTGTGCAAACGTTTGGATTGGCCTTGGAAACCCGCTAAGAATTTGTAACGGAGCAAATCCGGAATCCAGAGATTTTACCACCTTATGATGCAACCTTGACAGATATTAAGCAATCATGACTCTTAATTAGATTCACTAGGGGCTGTTGTAAGCTCCTTGATCCACCGGGGTCAGGGGAGAACATCCAAGCATTCTATGGGAAATTGAGTTTTTGTGTCCTTCTGATGAGAAGACACAAATCTCCTTTTGGCAGTTGTGTAGCGCTGTGAACCACTGGGGAATCTGGAGCACAGAGACATAAGCACATGTGAAAGCAAACACATGGGCACACACACACCAGACACACACTCACACACACACACACACACACACACACACACACACACACACACACACAGATATACACGTGTGCTTAAATAGAGTGCATGGACATTCATTGCTTTCTCCTTGACCTCAGGTTTATGTGTATTTCTGTTTGTGTGTGTGTGTGTGTGTGTGTGTGTGTGAACGTGTATTTCTTTGAATAAATGTGCGTCTGTCTACAGTTTGTATGTCTGTGTGTGTGTGTGTGTGTGTGTGCAAGTGACTGTGTCTATGTTTATATCTGTCTATGTCTATGGATGTATTGTGTATATGTGTGCGTTTGTGTGTGTGTCTCTGTATGCGTGTCTGTGTCTGTGTATATCTGTGTCTGTGTGTGTGTGTGTGTGTGTGTGTGTGTGTGTTTGTGTCACTGTGTCTGTTTGTCCATGCGTGCATACTAGTGCCGGTCTAAGTGGTCACACCAGGCAGGCGGCGGTGTACTCCGGCTCCCAAACAGGGCCCCGTGAGCCCCCGGGGGCCCGCAGGAATGGATTTGTCTATTAGCTCGTAAAGAACATTGCTCAGTGCCATATCGATCATCCCTGCTGTAACGTTTAGGGTCTTTAAGTTGTATAGTTGATCTAGTGGTACACAGACTCCCCTGGCCATTTTACCAGAGTGAGAGATGATCAACTTAACCCAGACGCCGCGCCTGGCCAGAGGAAACACTATAAACACATCCCGCTTTTATTGAGCCGCCCTTTCAGATGTCCAGAAGAGATGCTATGATGCTATGCCTGTGTGGGTACCAGATCGACTTGGCTGCCAGATCGACTCAGGGTCCTAGATGCGCTATAATGACGCACTTCCTGTAAACGTTGTCTTTTAAATGCGCATGCACGTTTCATTCATTCCTATGTTATTCCCAATTATTAACGATCTCCTTTTGTTTTCTAATCTATGAATAATAATCTAATGTACAAAGATTGATCAGATAATATTTGTGGCTTCAGATTGATGGCTAACGTGAGCTAATAAACGTTAGCAGGGGGGGGACTTTCATCAATAAAGGATTAGTTTTGTAGGTGATAATTACTTTAACATATGTGAAAATAAAAATATATGTGTAACCGAGCGTTTTATTGTTTCCTATACTTGGGTAATATATAAAAGAAGAATCGGTTAACTCCATT
>NC_136943.1:11006592-11021592 GCF_949987615.1 Pollachius pollachius | reverse complement strand
TTCAGGAAAGATGAGCGCTTCACATTGAGACTTGATGTCATTCGTGGTTTGCGACAAAACACAACTCAAAATCTATATCAAGTATTAAAATAGAAATATCAGAATATCAATCTTCCGGGTTCATGCCAGTAATTTACGGGACATGAGGACCATGGGGAATATTTCAAGGGCAGTTTTATTTATGAATTTATTCAATCATTCATTCATTCTTGCAATGTAGACTTTATTCTTTATAAAGGTTCAGATATAAACATATACGTGTGCATTTATAGATGCATATATATACTGTATATATATGTATATTTATATGTTTTTTTATATGTTGTACTTAAATATATATATATATTTTAAGTACAACAGCCATTCAAAGTTTAGAACCTACCATTTGCCCACAGACCACAGATTTTTACAGAATTCAAATAAACAACTTCTAGTAATAAATAAACAAATAGGCTACTTTTTATATCACGGCAGGCTTCACTCCATACTGTAGAGCTGTGCCTAGCCAACTAGCTGTTGTTTTGTTTCCGTGAGTGCTCCAAAACACAAAGGTTGGGCATTGGCTGTCCTGTCTGCAGGGGAAAAGTCTGTAGCAGGAGGCCTTTCTTCAGGACTTAAGGCACCATGGTGAACTCTTCCACACAGCCAAAATCCAACTCCAACAACAATGAGCCTTATTCACATAGTGGCCAACTTGGTTCTATTCCAGTTCGTTCTACCAACGAGTGTGTTTGTAGAGGGCTTAGAAACAAGCCCACCACGAGGTCAAAAAGGCCAATCCGGTTTATATTATGAGATCAGCTAGAGGGTGTCAGCTGAGAGTTGAGAATACACACCTTTAGGTTTAGCGTCGCCTCATCGGAAACCGAAAGGCGTCAAGCGAGCAACCCATCATGCATAAAAAAAGAACTTCACCACTGTCAGCGCGACCGCTAACAGTGTGCGTTTTGTAGCACCGCACGCGTTCTGACGTGATGTATGTTCGGCGGTGCTCAACGTGCTAAGGCGCTGTGAACGGGAGGCGATGCATTCGCTAAGATAAGCTATGACAGATTGACACGCAACGACATCACCTTCAGATTTACGATACTCAGAATTACCTTTACCCAAGGTCCGAGCGGCGAAGGAGGCGGCGCCGTTTTCTGTTTTATTTGACAGAATGAGTTGTCTGTGTGTATGTGTGTGTGTGTGTGTGTGTGTGTGTTTGTGTGTTTGTGTGTTTGCGTGTCTGGGGGGATACGCACAGTCGGTCTCTGCTTCTGATCGCATCTTTGATTGACTACCCCCCCCATCTCCTCCCCCTACCCATCGTGTTATTAAGGATGTGTTAATATGACACCACCGGCATGAATTACAGTGTGTGTGTGTACGCGGCCAAGGTATCCACACATACGTCAAATAGCCTACTGAGGGTTGCCTTTGCTTTTAATGGGATCTCTCCTCCCTCCCTCCCCCGTGCCACGGGAGAGAGCATTTCAAAACACACCACAAGTCGTCCCGATGAGGGATAAATAATCACACTCCCGCTCAATGGATTGCTTTCTAAAAAAAACGGCCAGGGATTACACCTAAAAGCATTTGTGGTTAACG
Source organism: Pollachius pollachius (assembly GCF_949987615.1). Taxonomy (NCBI): domain Eukaryota; kingdom Metazoa; phylum Chordata; class Actinopteri; order Gadiformes; family Gadidae; genus Pollachius; species Pollachius pollachius. The sequence continues at coordinate 11,020,002 of NC_136943.1, read as the reverse complement.
GGTGATGTAGGGAAAGGGTAGGGGCAGGGAGGCATGTGAGATGAGGGGAGGGATTTTCTTCCTTTCTTTCTGTATAGGTGTGTGTCTGATGTGTACATGTGTGTGTGTTTTTTGAGTGTGTGTGTGTGTGTGTGTGTGTATGTATGTGTGGAAGGGAGGGGCTAGTGTAAACGTCTGCTTGGTCACCAGGGCAAACTACTGCAAAATCATGGAGGGGGGGGCAGAATGTTTGTGTCTGTCTGTGTGTGTGTGTTTGTGTCTGTATGTCCTTGTGTGTGTGTGTTTGGGGGCTGGGGGTGTAGATGAAAGCGCCGCTCAATAACTAAATGTGTAAATGGTGCCAGAACAGATGCTCAGTTCCATCTCCTGTTGTGTCTTGTGTATTGTGCACATGTGTTGTGTCTGTGTGTGTTGTGCGTTGTGTGCTCGGTGTTGTGTGTGTTTTAGAATTGCTCCAAACAGATGGTTTTCCAATGGGTCTGGGCTAGCGGAATCAGAACAACACCAGTGGAGACTGGAATTTATTCAGGTCACATTCGGGCCAGCATCAACCTGGGTTTATACACTCTCACACACACACACACACACATACACACACACACACACACACACACACACACACACACACACACACACACACACACACACACACACACACATACATGCACAAATACATTCAAAATGAAAGCGGAATAAAAATAGCAGCATTTACAGCACCATTTCCATTTTAAGTGTTTTCAATTCTTATCGAGAACTCTGAATAAGTGCAAACTGAAGAACAAGTCAGCATGAATCCTGCTTACGAGTGGTCTTGTAATAGGAAGAATAAATACAAAAGTACAAACAATCAGCGAATAAGAAAGCTGTTGTGCATAACAGCACATACAGTCTTTCTGTTGCTGTTGAACTGCTAGTTTTATGATAGGCTATTGCTGGACTTATACCAGGCTAATGCAAGGCTAATGTTAGACTATTGCTAGGCTAATGATAGACAAATGCTTGGATAATGCTCGGTTAATTCTAGGCTAATGATAACCTACGCCTAGACCAATGCTAACCTACTGCAAAACTAATGCTAAACCAATGCTAGGCTAATACTAGGCTAATGCTAGACAAATGCTAGACTATTGCTAGGCTAATGATAGACAAATGCTTGGCTAATGCTTGGTTAATGCTAGGCTAATGCTAGTCACACTAATGCTAGACTGAGTTTTGACTAATGCTTGGTGCTTTGTGTGATATTCGCCAGATAATTCTCTGCTAAGATTGAAGCCAGTGGAATCCCCTTGAGGATTTCAGCTGAAAGATAAGATGAGAAACTCGTGACAGTTGACAGTTATTTGACGGTTGAGACAGTTGATGTTTGTCAGCTTGATTTTCAAATAAATATTATTTTCTTTCTATACACATTATTGATCCGGCGATATAAAAAAATACAGGCATTCAATTAAACACATACATAATAACTGTCTAGTCAAGTGTGCGTTACTTTTGGGCACTCACACACACAGGCTTCCAGTCAACTCCTAGTAGGAAAAAAACAACTTTGCATTCTGTGTACCTTTCCCCAGTGCGTTCAACTGCTTTTACCTCCCCCGCTCCTACCATTGCCGCAACATTATCATCACCCGGGCTCCTCTGTTTGCTGAATATGAGGAATACGGCGGGTGCGCTCTTGACTGAGGTGAACATATTGCTCATCCATCTTCTCCCTGTGTTGTACGTGTGATTAAGCACAATCACCTGAGGGAAAGGGGTAGCCGCCCAGCCGCCGGAGCTCTGTGGCTGATCTTGCTGGCCTGGACGACGGGGTGAAGGTGGGAGGTGGTGGACGGATGGCTGGAGGTGTGGAGGGAGGGGGGGGGATCTTTCCTTTGTAGCCCTTTTTTCTTTTGGGTCAGCCTCTGAGAGGTGAATTGGATGAGGCAGGCCGGTAGCGGTGGAGTGGATGAGACGGAGGGAGCGGGACGTGGGAGTGATACATCATTTATCTGCTCCAGGCTCCGTTCAACCTCGCTTCAATCGTTCTTCAGTCAAATCCTCTTGGGCCGGTTCTCCCCTCCTGGGGGCCCGGGGAACGTACAGTGGGTCATTCCAGGTTCCAGGTGTTTTGTTGTTGTTGTTGTTTTTTTTCTTTCTTTGTTGTTGCTTAAGTTTATAAGGGGGTGTCACGTGAGGTTACAGGGCAGGGGTTGAAACAGAGATCCTCCGTTCTTTGCTAGAGCCCTAAACCTGTTCATTCCACCTGGCAGACTATATTACAATTATTCACATATAAAGTGAAGACAACAAAAAAAAAGACACACTCTCTCACTGGCCTGAAATGATAGCTTTATCATTTTCTCCAGATTTCCATACATGAATATTCTTTAGTGGGCCAGTTTTGCCCATTTTAGCCACAGTAAGCTCAGCAACTATTTACAGCTGGACTACTTTACCTGGGCATGTTTACCCTGGTTTTCCATCTGAAACTGCAGAGAGGCCCTGCAGGAGACGCACACACCAGGGAGCTACAGTACGCAAGGGCTTCTACACCCTGCTACATTTGCAACCTTGTGTATGCTAGATGAATGCTGGAATGTACTCGGATACTTTCTAATGTGTAGCCGCGGGCTACGAGAAAGAGTCGATGGGGACAAATAACCACCGCGAGGTAATGAGAACAAGTGCAATGGGAGAGAGAGAGAAATTTCGTGAGTGAGTGAGTGAGTAAGAGAGAGATCAAGAGACAAAAGGGTGGGGATTGAGAACGTCTATAGATGAATACACTGGGTGTCTTTGGCGCGTTGTTAAGAGACCGTGCGGGGGAGTTCCTCACTGCTGGTGGTGATGATGGAGTGGCTGCAATGTGACATGGCCGCCATAATGGTAAGATAGATAAACATGGTTGGCTATTGCTGCGGGCTTCGCTTAATCCTAATGAAGTCATGATGGCCCCGGAGATCAGCCAAACCCGTACTTCCTAATAAAACGACCAAATGTACAAAAAGGCTGCCCAAGTTAATTTTGGCCTTTAGTCGACATGCCGCAGAAGCTTCGCACAAGCTTGTTTCAGTTAATGTAGCTCTATTAAACCATCTTTTTATAACATATATTGTAATGTACTACTCAGGATTGAGCTGGAAAGCCTCGTACTACATATCAATTTTGAGTATTAAATTAGGTGATTTTCTACCTTTGTCGACTGAAGAGCTGAGGGAAATACTCGGCTAAGGCTTCTTATCCCCATTATATACTTATTCTTCTGGCTCTGTGCTGCAGTATGTGGCTAATCGCATAAATAGACTCACTACTTCTGAACTGTTAAAGACACTAACTATTACATCATTGCGTGATCAAATGTATACACCCATAAGTAACTGCATGAATGACTCGATAAATAATACAAATAATTGTAATATGAATACTATTAATGAATGTAGATGTGCAATTAACTTTTAAAACAAGGATGGAATCTATTGATTTGAGTGCAGCAATCGCTGATGCCACATCATTTATAAATAGGGAATGCCATTTCATTTGTTTAAATAGGAGGGAGGCAAGTATAGCTTGGCTTTCCTTACAATGGGTCATGTTTTCGACATCAAGTGGATCATCCCTGTATTACCAGACCGGATGAATGACATTCATTAAATTTATGTCATTTAGTTTAAAAAAACATTGTAAATACATAATTCATTTGGTCGGCATCAATTACGAAAGCCAAGTGTTACAGACCAATCATCTTGTTGTAAAGGCAAGGTTGGCCCTGACATTTATTTTGGCAACAAAGGACCCCAGTCTGACCATTTGATGAGTGTTCAGTGTGTTCACCCTCTATCTCGTGCCTCTAACTTCGTTTTTCACCACCTCTCAGCATCATATCATTTATAGAGAGCCCAGCCACCCGCAGTGAATGTAAATTAACAGACTGCATGCTGCTTGCTACTGAGACATATTCATCATACAGACCTAGATTCCAGCTTCCCTCGCTAATACACACACACACACACACACACACACACACACACACACACACACACACACACACACACACACACACACACACACACACACACACACAAGCACACACACATAGACACAGACAAGCACAGACACAGACACACACAAACTAACACTTGCACACCCCATTTTTTGCCATATTTTGCCACATTCGAATCACACCTCCTATATTATACAGCAACACTCTTTGCACTCACTCACTTGGCCCGGTGTGCAACACAAAAACAACCCCGAAAAAGATAAAGCTCACGTCACCTTAACACTTTTCTCATGCTTTGTGTATTCCCTTAAAAATTGCCAAACAACAACAGCAGTCGTCGTGGACAAAAGCTGATGATTTTTTTAAGAAAAACCACATGACAGGCTGTACTGTATATTTGATGGGTAGAAACCCAGCGCATTGTGGATCTACCAATCTCCTGCTAGCCTACCCTTTCTCCCTCTGCAAATGACTATCCATGCTTGTTAGTCTTGAACGAGTCCCCTAGAAGCCTGTCATTTCACATTAAAGTTCCCAACCCCCCCCTCCCCCCCACACTCCGTGTTCAGGGGTTTGGCCGACACTGGGCAGCAAATTATATATTTATGTATACATTTCAGATGAGGAAGGCAAAAAACTTTGCCCACTCGTCCCACATTAGCCTCGTCTTATGTCTATATGTGTCACTTTGTGTGGGTGCGTTTGTGTGCATGTGTGTGCGTGTGTGTGTGTGTGTATGTGTACGCGCACACAGTGAACCATCCATTTCCATTATAAGCCATGTGCCAACCTGAGTTACATTGAGTTTAGGGGTTAGCTGTTAGCGGTAAGCGGCGAGTGTCACCGGCAGAGAAAAGCCGACAGAGGATAGAGGAAAAAAATTGGATATTTCCTGTTTAGAGGCCTACAATTTCCTTTCATGCTTATTGAACACACGCACGTGCCAACCGTCTCACGCTCACACACACACATGTATGCACACACACACATACAAACACTCACAGACAAAATTGATGGATTTATTAAAGTGTGTCAGGAAAGTGCAGGCTGCACATTTCCGCAAAATGAAGCATCATTTGGTTTTGACACTGCCGCTCTGGCTCTTCCATTCTATCTGTCCTCCTCCTTCCCCTGCCATCACGGACCCCCGATCCACCCCACCAAACCCTAGGCCCAGCCCCGCGCCTGGCCCTCTCAGCCAGATACCGGAACGCACTGAAAAACCATGTTTCTGTGGCAGGCTTTCGTGTCAGCTCTTTCTTATTCACACGAGCAGTATGGGGAGTGGGGTAGGATCGGGTCATTCTGACAGTCGGAATCACTCGGCTTGGATCCTAAATGTTTAACCGCCTTAATGGGCCTCCAGAAATAGACACAGTGCTAATGTCCTCTGACTCTAGAAGGAAAAACTACTAAAAAAGACAAAAAGACAGAAACATTTCTGTGTATGTGCACGGCTGCATTCCGATGTGTGGCTCATGTGGCCCTACTTGTGCGACCGTGATTGTGTGATTTGGTGCGCGTCTAGTATGTGTGTGAATGTGTGTGCGTGTGTGTGTGTGTGTACACTTCAAATGAGCTTAATTGAAGGACTCGCACATGCAAATGAAGCACTTAAAACCAAACTAGGTCTTTTTTTTTCTTCTTTCTTCGTCTTTTTCTTCTCTCTCTCTCTCTCCGCTATCTCGACAGACGCTCTGTTCTCTATTTAGAGCACTTGGTTGCCATGCTGTGGCCTATGGAGGCGAGGGCCTATGGGGCTTCAGTTCTAAGTGCAATGCCACACGCACTATAAGGACTATTCCTGCTTATACACAAGCTCCCCCATTTCCTCCTGGGGAGATTCCACCCCTGAACAAATCTTCCACAAGCCCCCTCGTCTGATGCCGACACTTAGCACGCCTCATTGCCCAGCGTGAAGCATTAAAGCTTTACCTTTTGAACGAGGGTTCGATATCCCCGGGTTTCCCGGCATTCGGCGTTGCCAGACGCTGGTTCCTCCCCCCACCCCCCTTCCCTCACAATGGTTCCCCCCCTCTCAGCGTGGTTCCTCCCGTGCTCTGAGACACTCTCTGCCTCAGGACATTGATCCCCCTCCTCTTGCTCCTCGACGTATCCTACCCTTCAGACAATCCATACTAAATGTATTAGCCGTGGAGAGAGCTACAATGGCCTCTGCCTCTAATCATATTTAGCCACAGACGGAGGGAGAGAGATAGAGAGACAGGGAACGAGATAGGGAGAAAGGTAGCCCTTAAAGAAGGAAGGCCTATTTTCGCTAAGGCCGGAGTGAATGGGCCGGATCGCGATGATAGCGCCCGACTGTGTGATACACGGAATGGTGCTGTGGACAGAAGCCGTTAGCAGCGTCTGGGAAACCACTGCGTCCTGAACCACACGTGTGTGTGTGTGTGTGTGTGTGCACGCATGTGTTTGTATAAAGGTTGAAACATAATGGCGCATTTTTCTTCCCGCCATTATCTGGCCTCCATTACTCTCTCCCTCTATCTGTCGCGCTCGCTCTTCCTTCCGACTCCCCCTCCCCCCATCATTATCTCACCTTAGGATCACACAGACATCTGCACGTATGCTTCCACACACACCCACCCACATACACACACACACACACGCCCATGCGATTGTATGTGTGTATATATATATATATATAGCTCGGCAGACATCATGCAGGAGAACACTGCTGATTGTGGAGTGGGGCAATCAAACGCTTTGATGCTAATCAGCACACTCCGCTCTGCCGGTTGGCGCTGCGATCGGGTGGTGCTGCTGCTGGTGGTGGTGGCTGCGTGGAGCAGGGGAGGTATACGATAGCGGCAAGGCTTTTAGAGCTGCCTGATGCCTGGTGGTTGATGTGATTGCTGTCTGCCCCATTCAGCGAGGAGCCGGAGCCCTGGATGAAAAATCAGCCCGGAGGTGGAGCAGCGTGCCTTCCCTCTACCGCTGCACTGCGGTTTGAAGCAAGCGCAGGCCTGCCTCGACGGGCAACGAGTAATGAGCTTTGGATCTGGGTGCAGATCGCGCTCACTGGCGGTGGCGGCTGCGGCTGCGGTGGTGGTGTTTGTGTGATTGTGTGTGTGGCTTATCTGCTAAGTGCGTTTTGAAAACACAACACAACGTCGTTGAGGTTGATTCGCCCGAACAGGCTAAAGTGTTGCATGCTAGTGTTTTGCTAACACCTATGAGGATTTTTTTTTTTTAAGCATAGCAAATACACCTCTGTGATGTTACCTCCATGAGGAAGGACCAAATGTGTGTTTTGTGATGTACGAATCTTCAGATTTCTCAACTTTTGTCGATTCCTTCATTCTGGGCCCGTAGCTCAGATAGCTTTTTCTTGTAACCTGTTTTCAAGGGATGTCAGTGTTGGAGAAGGACAGAGACAAAGAGATAGATGTTTGACAACCCATCTCCGTTTTCCTCTAAACGTTTTCCCCTTCATGTGCACACTCGTGTTCTCCTGAGTCTGAGCACCAATGTTTCATATTTTTCGGGGTCTGTGTGTGTGTGTGTGTGTGCGTGCGTGTACGAGCGCGAGAGTCTGCGTGTGTGCTGCTCTCGGCTCAACGCTTGTCAAGGCGGTTCTGTCGGACCCTCCTTGACAGACAGTTCTATTAAATTGTGGCGCGAATCAGAACGCGGCGGTGGCACGGCGGGCGTCGGCTCCCTGGGAATCCCTCCCCCGGCTGGGGCCTATCGCACGGCTAACAAGGAAGTAAACACGCTGCGTTGGCCAGGCTGCGCCCCAGTGCAGCGAAGTGGCTGCTCTGGGTGGGTGGATGCGGGGTGGGACATCCCATCATCCAGTACGTGTTGGCGTGATCACGCCACACACATGTAGCTCTGCTAAGCACAGAAAGAAGTACGCCATTAACAGCCACCTGAAACCCAGGGATATATATCCGGACATAATACAAACACAACAACCTTGATTGCATTAATACTGTATATAGAATTATTCAAAAATACAGCCATGGGGAAATGCATTCTTGGCATGCATGTTCTATGCTTGTGCTTTTCTGGGTTTTTATCCCCCATTGCCAAGTCGTGAGGCCGACTAAACGTAAGCCGCCTCATCTGATACGGCATTTGTGTTGTTTACTGAGGAAAACCTGCAAAAATGTCTAATATATCCTCAGTCGGTGCATTAGTCCTATAAAGATACTTTCGTTGCAGTTGTTGTTGTTCTTGTGGATTGTAATTTCATATGAAGCATAATGTATACCACATTCCTAAGTACCGACTGGCTGACAAGGTTGCTTCTCAGCAGTGAAATTCTGGTGGGGGGGTTTCGGGGGAGCGCGGCGGTTTCATAGCAGGCGTGCAGTAAATAATGAGAGTTAACCCAAAATTATTCACAATTCCAGCTCTTAGAGCATTAAAATCATAGCTTCATCACGAGGCCTGCTGTAGTTAAAATGGGTTGTTTGGCTTGCAGCCCCAGTTTGAGTGGTTGTACTTTCTGGGGGGAAAACATCTAGAGGACTCTGAAGAGGTGTTGAATTCAGAATGCACTTATGGTTATTTTAGGCTGCGGGCCTGCAGGGTACACACGTGTGTGTGTGTGTGTGCGTGTGTGTATGTGTTTGTGTGTGTGTGTGAGTGCGTGCGTGTGAGAGAGAGAGAGAGTGCCAGTCAGGGTTGTGTTTTAATTAGAAGGAACGGAGTTTGTCCTTGGGCTGTGGCAGAGGGTCGGGCTAACCTGGTAGCCTTGGAGAGCCGCGTCTCGGACAGGTCTGGCGGGCCTGCTAAACACCCATTACGCGCTGACAGACGTCTGGATTCACAGCCGCCTCGCTCACGCAAACACACGTGCACGGACACACACACACACACACACACACATACACACACTCACGGTTTTGGCGACGGTCCTTGCGCCCATTCGCGCCCGTGGTAACAGAGCAGCCTGGGTCTCCATGTGTTCCTTGGCCTGCCTTCGTCAGGGAAAGTGAAAACACCACTGGCACTGGGAGGGGGGGAGGAGAGCGGGGGGATGGGCCGCGCTGGAGGTGTAGGTGGATATAGGAAGGAGCGGGGTAGGGTGAGCGGGAGGTGAGCGGGGAAAAAAATATGAAAAGGTTGGGGGGGGGGAATAGGGGAGAGGGAGAAGCGGGTGAGGGGATGTTTCTGACATTTATGTTCTTCGGCAGGACCGAAAAGGCCACTTGGCGGCTCCTCTCTCATTTCCATGCTTTCCTCCTCCGATCTCTCTCTCTCCCGTGTCCCCGTGACCTCAGGTCCTCCGTACATGCCTCTTCCTGGAAGCCTATCTCCAGCCAGCGATCTGTCAACGTTCTGCTTATCTGCACCCATCCCTCTCTTCCGCCCCATTGAAGTCCTCCTCTTCTCAAGTCCCCATTTCCATACGTCTGCCACGCCCATCCCCACCCCCCTAGTCGTCCCCTGTCCCCTTTTCCGCAGATCCATCCCATCATGCCCTCTCTCTCTTGTGCTTCCAGCTTTCATCTCTCCATTCTGCCATCATGCGATCCCCCCCCCCCCCCCCCCCTCCCCTCCCCTCCCACCCACGGTCATTTCCACATCACAGGCCCGGCGTTCTCGACGTCTGCTCCGGCTTGCGTCATCTTTTTCGCTTTGATTCTCCCCCTGCCTCTCCCTTTCTCTCCCTCCGTCTATCTCAATCCTCTTTAACCTCCCCCGGCCTCTCCTTATTCTTCCTCCTCCAGCCTTTCTCTCTCCAGATAATCCCCCCCCCACTCCTCTCCGCCTTGTTCCCCCGCCTGTCTGCCAGGTAGCCCGACGCCCACCCCCTCCACCTCCCCTCCAGCCGGGCGTGCGGAGCGCGGGTCCCAGCCGATGATGGGACTCATAAAGCCTCCCAGATGAGCCCACTGCTAATGGCTGCTGAATAATGCATGGCAGGCAGGATTTAGAGAGCCGAGTCTATTAGCCTGACCAAATACTCTGGGCTTTTATTAAAGACCAACACTTACAATTACAAACTACATTAAGGCTGGGGTCCCCGTCTCTGTCCCCCCAACCCCTCCACCCCCACACCACTCCCCTTTTCCCCCCCTTATCTATCGTCATCTCCGCAGTTTTACCACCCGGGCAGATTGTTGTATCTTTTTCTCCCCTTTTTACGATTTTATGGCCTTTGAGTAAGTGACCCTTTTAGCAGGGGTCACTGCTAGTCTTTTGTGGTTGTTGTGCGTTTTTTCCGAGGTCGGCGTGTCACGGGTTTAGTGGGCTTGTTAGTCACCGTCGGAGACAAGGCAGAGATGGAGGGTGAGGGGGTGAGAGGGAGGGCAATCGTGTCCCCGTCGCATTTCTGTGACTCCATATGAACTCCTTTAATGATGCAAATGGTTCTGGATAACTATAGACTTCGACATACCGTGCACGCGTGTATCCGTTTATGTGTGTGGATGGTGTGTGTGTGCCTTTGTGTGTGTGTGTTTGTCTGTGTATGCGTGTGTGTGTATGTGTGCGTGTATGTGTGTGCGTGTGTTTCGTCAGCAATCCGTTCCTTGAGAGCACCGTGCCACGGAACTGTCGCCGTCTCCCAGAGATTAATGTCCAATTTTTTCCATTTTTTTTCCATCATGCAAACCGTAGCCTCTGCAGATTATAGGATGCCATCAAGTCCTACCAAGTGAATATACATGCATCTAAACTGCAGCTATTAGGCCCTAAGTGTCTGAAAGTGGCGCATTCCGTAAGTGGCTTGCGAATAGTCAGCCAATGTCAACTCCTCCATGTGGAAAAATGCACCAGCACACTCCGAGGCTCCTGCATGAAGCCGGCCTGACCCCTCGTTGTGGTGGCGATGTTCCCCCACCAGCATCTGTTCCAGCTGCACTGCCTAGCAGATGTACAGATTACTCTATTCAGGCTCAGATGTTCTTCAGAGTTGGTGGTTTGTTGTTGTCTGAGAAATGTTTTAGTGTTGTTGGTGTCTAGTCAGACTTTTTAAATTAAATATTCATTGTTTTTTATTGGATTGTATTGTCGTTAAGTTAATCGACTTATATTGTGTGTGCACAATACACAGTTTTGTCGTCTCAATTAATTACAGGATAAGTGGATATGCGCTGACATGTAGCACAATATCAGGCTTTAGATATTAGAGAGAAGGACAATGAAATATGTCGCATTTCGTTACAAATAGGATTTAAATCCTGAGCCTATTGTGATATGGACTATTTATGTTTAGTCAAACACCGCCGTGATGATGATGTGTGTGTCTACGCCCTAGTTGCTAGATAGACTTAATATAGTCACGAGAGATGGTGGTGACGGCAAAAACAATTTGAATATTTTCATGGAGCTTCGGCCTTCTAATCTCCGAGTGGAGTGTGAGACAGACGAAAGCGACAGATTGATGTCAGTCAGTTCAATGGTTAAAAGTGTCCGACGTACAGCCTTCATCTCAGACCCTCTCATCGTAAGCTTCGGCTGAGACGCCTGTCTGCGGTGTCCACAAAGATAAGTGATTGTACGTCTGAACCACTAACAGTTCGGATGGAGATGGAAGGGAAGAAGGAAACGAACAACAAGCTTAACGAAATAAAAAAGAAAAACACTCTTCGACTAATTTGTGCCTCAGAAGAACACCAGCACCTCTATCGCCCCGAGCACTTTCTTCCCTGCTTTGATTTGACTTTTACGGCCTTTTATTTTTTCCCTCTCTTTCTAATTGTGTTTCTTTCCTTCTGTTTCTCCGTTCTCTCCTCCCTGTCAGTCCATCTCGTTATAGAGTTCCCTCCCCGCTCTCCCCCGACTCCCCCTCTCCCTCTCTCTCTGATGTTTATTCAGTGTGAGCTCCTGCTGACCCCCGGACACACAGCGCTCCTCCACAGAGTACACTCAATCATGTAGTCTTGAAAATGCCAACGTGTTTAAACCTGTTCCCACCCTTCGTTGTTTACAGAGGAGCCCATCTATGGGCCGTTGGTACTTTAAAAAAGAACTTGGTTATTAGAATTCAGAATTTCCCTTTTATCGGCATTCAGAGGCCTGCTTCTTTTGGTTGTTTGTTGCCATGAGGGCAGTAACAGTTTATTTTTATATACATCTGTGTATTTGTGTGTGTGTGTGTATGTGTGTTTATGTGTGTTTTTTTATGTATGTGTATGCGTGCGTGCATATGTGTGTGATTCTGTGTGCATGTTGTGGTGCATGTTGTGGTGATGTGTGGGAACATGTAGCGCATGAGTGTGTTTGTGTGGGTGTGTTTGTGTGTGTTTGTGTGTACGTTGTATGCAAATCTATAGGTGTGTGTACCTGTGCAAGCCTCCCTCTTCATCAAGGTGGATACTTGCGTTCTCAGGCAAGTATCCTCCTTGATGAGAGAAATGAAAGCCTAGCTGCAGGGGAAAACCTCTGTACCAAGAAAGAATTACAAATGTTTCATATAATCTGTATGCAAGTCAGAAAGATGGCCCAAGAGAGAGAGAGTCAAAAAGAGACCCAGAGAAACAGAGATAGAGAATACATGAAAGGGCAAGCGAGTACAATAAAGAGACTGAGAATGAAAGAGAGAGAGAATGATTGACAATCAAAGGGACGTATTATTATCCTAAGATACCATGCCATGTTTCAGAAGTTAAAGAAATACATCAGGATTGAGGTTAAATATTCTTTATTCATTTCTGCTTCTCAAATAATTGTGTACTTGAGTTTGAGTGTGTTTGTGTTTTTGTTTCTCTGTGTATCTGTCTGTACTTGTGGACACGCATATGCACTGTCTTGGTGTGTCCGTCTTTCTTTGAATGTATGCGTGTGTGAGTTCATGTGTTCACTGTGTGTCCGTCTATTTGTGAATGTGTATGGGGTTGTGTGTGTGTATGTTTGTGTGTGGGTGGACAGCCGACGGCTACTGTGTCTTATCTTAGTTAATGGTATTCCCTTGTCACAGGTGGAGGCACAAGGGGAGCAGAGGGCAAACACTGTTTGATGTGGGGCATCTGTTCCCCTATTTGTTAAGGTTCCTTCAGTACGAGAGAGATAGAGATAGATAGAAAGGCGAGAGAGAGAGAGAGAGAGAGAGAGAGAGAGAGAGAGAGAGAGAGAGAGAGAGCGAGAGAGCAGGAGAGAATTATCTGTGTGTCCTGAAATAGTGCGATGCAGTGATTTGTGTGTGTGTTCGTGTGTGTGTGTGTGTGAGTGTGTGTGTTGTGGGATGGGTGATAGGCTTGGCTGGCCAAGTGGAACGGCAGGGTTTTTTTTTTGCAGTGCAGGGCAAGTGCAGACGTGTCATTGGTCGGTGTTAACGTTGACCCAGGACAGAGGCGATGCTCACCTCATTGATTGCCGGACTTCCACCTGTCTAGACCACAGGTGGTGCCCAAGAAATATCTCTCTCTAGGTTCTCCTTCAGCCCCGCATGCAACCCCACCCTGCCCACGCTCTCTCCCTCTCACTCTCTGTCCCCCTCGCCCTCTCCT
>NC_136943.1:10979092-11001592 GCF_949987615.1 Pollachius pollachius | reverse complement strand
TGAACTAAAGACGCTATCACGGACGGTACACCTCACTGGAGTCCCAGTGTGTCTAGTGGTGCATACCTGCCAAGGAGACGCTAAAGAACCATTGTTTGTTTATTATTTCTACACAATTGGTCAAATACAAAGTTCGCTGCTCTGCCCTAAAAAATTGTCTAGCCAAATATTTAATTAACTGGATATGTCACCTTTCAGAATCTGTATAGCTAGCAAATCTAGCCTCACAGCATTACATATCTGGTGAAAGAACTGAGCTCTGTTTTTTGGGTAACACATATAGATAGTTTAAAATACAGATTAAAACCGACTTTCGATATGTGCACCTATCTCTAAAATATTGTGTTTGTATATATACACAAAACAAGTACTTGAGTAGGCTACTCCCTGAGTTGTGGACTGTGTATTCGATAATAATTTTTGGGTCGATTTTTCCTCCCTAGTATGAACGCAAACACACTAGAATAACACACCAACCCTCACACATACACTCACTTCTAATAATATACCTAAATGAGGCACTAAGGGGCGCAGCGTGGACAGTTGCACTATAAATGTGTGTTAATTATCAAGCTCTGTGGGAAAATCGACAGTGTTCTGTGTTCAAGGAAAAAGCTTTTGTATCTGTATATTTTAGCTTTAATGGGACAACATGATTATGGCATTTTGCTAAGTAGAGTCCCACGGTTTCTCTTTGCGTCATTGGCGATCAATAGCTCCTTTTGTTTTGGAGGCTGTTATTGTCAATGTAATTATTTATCACACCACCGGATAAACCACTGTCCTCGAATATTTGTTTGCTAGAACTACAATGACCACAATCCATGTCGTACCATTATTCAAGTAATCATTTTCATCTGTCATCACAGCCACTATTCCCTTGACAATCCCACATTCATAAAATCGTCATTATCTCTCTAAATCAATGTCATCATCATCCATTTGTTAACCGTTACTGCTTACAAACTGAAATCAGAGTCGGCAGCCATTTTGTTGGATTAAGCCACGGGCTAGGTCTCTTCCTTTCACTCCGCGCTCGGCGGAACTTAAGAATCAAACCTGCAACGTCCCAGTCATCAGGCAAACCCTTCTTGCCACCCAACACCAGCAATTAACAATCTCCCCCACCGTCATCGAGAGCGCCTTCAGTCTCCCTCCTTCTCTTCATTAAGAACACCCTCATTAATATCACACGTCCTCATTAGCATCAACCGGACGACGGATATTAAACCCGATAACATCACGGTCGTCAGCTGTGTAATCCGCCACGCCATCGCTATCGCGGCCCCGCTCCGCTATCAGAATCTCTGGACTGTAAATCTGCAAACCCAATGAAGGCTGCTTCTTCCTCTCCTCCTAAAGAGATGATGTTCATCATCTGTTATTTTTATGTGGAAATGCATCGGGACCAAGAAGAAATCATCCGCGGGAATGTCAGCTCGCCAGGCCGCGGTCCTATCTTGTTAGGCGGGGAGAGAAACAAGAAGACAGCCAGCTCTAATTTCAGTGCCTGACCTTTTCGCAGGGTTAATTATTTATTTCACCGCTCAACAGTGGAATAAACTTTTAGCAATTTATTGCAAGTCAATTAAGATGCAGGATGGACGAAATAGCTATCCTGGGGGAAATTATCAAGCATTTTATTTTTAGAGTGGGTTCTTCAGTGTGGTTTTGGCTGTACTTGATCCAACAATAGTTTTTAAACGTTCCTTCTCTCTCGAAGAAGAAGAATGATCATCTTTCTTCTGCTACACAGATGGGGTTTGATATAGTTGAGGTCGGAGGTTTTATCGATTTTTTATGGCATCCGTGTAATAAGCTAAATTACCACTCTACTAGGCAGACAGCCGCACTAATGAAGAGCAGGGGGGGAGACGAGTGATAGGTAGAGAGAGAGAGAAAGAGAGAGAGAGAGAGAGAGAGATGGATTAAGACTGATGGAGAGAGAGAAAAAGAGAGGATATAGATCAAGAGATTGAGCGATTCCTGGTAGAGAGAGAGAGAGAGAGCCAAGAAACATAATACCAGTCCCAAAAAACAACGATGCAGGGAGACGCAAAGTTAAATATTGGACTTTAATAACGTTGTAAGGTATTGTTTCTTCGGGGGGCACTCTGAGCTGAAAATAGTCTCATTACAGTAGACACCACACACACATACCAGCTCTCTCCTTTCTTGTCCGAAGCCCACCAACATTCTCTAACTTTCTCGCCTTGTTTTCCTTTCGTCTGCTGTCCTCCCTGCTAGCCTGCTACATTTCTCTCGTCCCAATTATAAATACAAATGTAAAGGTAGGAGCGAACATATGGCTCGCAGAAGGAGAACATTTTAATGAGTGGGATAAGTGCAGCCGGGCATGCAGTTGCATTGCGTGCGTGCATGCACATACACTTACTTCATCTCCAAGCGAAGAATGAGGCGGAATCGTCCGCACAGGCGATCCATTATGCATCGTAACTGTTTTGTACATGCTTGCCTACTCAGAGAACACTGCGGTGTATCACTGGCCAGAAATCTCCACTATTTGAGCAATATTATAGCCTGCACTTATTAATATCACACATACAGTTAAGCAGCAGGCATCAGTATGCTAAATTACTTTGATACACTAGCTGAAGCGAGGTTACGCTTAGGTTATTTTGTGAAGTTTCCTTTTATTCAATACAAACTCTTACAAAACTCTTACATTGCACTAGTGACTCAGTATTTCTTCCCTTATCAGCATTTTCTAACATCTATATTTCCTGGACTGTTGATATACCGCATACTGAAATACTGTTAATCGTCAAGGCTTAGGCTATGGTTCACTGTTCCTGATGATCCTGCTGTTCTTCATGGCAAGCACGTTCATATGTTTCTTAACCACTGCAAACGGTCTGAGGTGTGACACTGTGCTTTATTATGCTCCCTATGAGGTTCTGAGAAGTCAGCTCTTGAGCAGACTCCTTGAGTTCACTGGATGTACCCCCGATAAATCCAAGCACTTCAAGCGGTGTTTGGACTTGTCCTGCAACATGCAACCAATTACAAGCAGGGATACAATGGCCCCGGCTGGCGATGCCCACTGAGTGCACAAAAAATAAAACCGACCTCAAGAGTAGAAGATATATCCGAGCGAGCAGGGAAACACTTTTAGCGCACGGGACCAAAGATAGCATTTGGGGGCTTCCGTTGTGTGCTGCTTCACTGTGTGCGATATATTATTGCTATATTATGGCTTTCGCGAGCGGACAGATACTGCGCGTGAGTGAGGTAAAAGGGCTCCCAATAATAATTTGTGCACGAATGTGTTAGTTGTGCGCTCACAAAGTCGTTGTGCACTCACAGAGTCATTGCTGCTCGCGATGTTTGGCAGTGAAATGCTACCATAACTGTCTAGATATGTGTATAGATAGCATTATTGAGGTGGTGATTACGACTTTTTTATGTGCGCTGGTTTGTGTGTGTGTTTTTTTGTGTGTTTGCTCATAGATTTACTCCTGTGGAGCTGTGTGTGTGTGTGTGTGTGTGTGTGTGTGTGTGTGTGTGTGTGTGTGTGTGTGTGTATGTGTGTGTTTGCTCATAGATTTACTCCTGTGTAGCTGTGTGAATGTGGGTGTGTGTATGTGGGTGTGTTTGCTTGTAGATTTACTCCTGTGGAGCTGTGTGTGTATGTGTGTGTTTGTGTGTGTGTGTGTGTGTATGTGTGTATGTGTGTGTGTTGTTGTTGTTAGATGTGTGTGTGTGTGTGTGTGTTTGTGTGTGTGTGTGTGTTGTTGTTGGATGTGTGTGTGTGTGTGTGTGTGTGTGTGTGTGTGTGTGTGTGTGTGTGTGAGAGAGAGTGCATACTGTATGTGTGCAGGTATAACCCTGCAGTATGTGTGTATGTGTGTGTGTGTGTGCTTGTGTGTCTGTAGCTGTCTATATCCCTCTAAATTCCCCCTTAATACTCTTGACTCTTCCCAGCGTTATTATGCCCTGTGCTTTAAATGACAAAATTGTCAGTGCGGCACTACATACTTTCTGCTTCTCTTGCTATTTTAGCTGCAGCTCACCTCCAGCAATGCATTTTTAATTTCCAGCCTCAATACCCGTCACCTGTTACTCTCCCCCTAGTAATCCCTCCTGATCCTCATTCCACCTCCTGCAGAAATTCTTCCCTCATGTCTCCCTTACATAAGACCAAATGCTGTGGACACCTCGGCTAAATATCGTAAGCAACTCCCCCCCTCCTAAAAAAATGTATCAAACTAAATACATAACAATACATTATAGTCCCTCGTTTATTTTTTTTCTCCGGAGGTGCTGATCCCCAGAGGAACCTTAAGGCATGGATGTTCCACACACCACGCCATAACTGTCACCCAAGCTGTAATGACACGCCTGCCTCTGCCCTGGTCGCTCTCTCTCTCTCTCTCTCCCTGTCAGCTCCCGACAGAGTTGATCGGATGTTTGAGGACTCCCTGCTAGCCAGCACAGATATGGCGGGGGCCTCGCGCCCTATATTCACCACCAGTCCTATTTAGGTTACATCCACTGTTAAACACCTAAAACTCCTTCACTCTGTTCAGTCTCAGAAGAGACATGTGTGGAAAGCAGTGTGTAGCGGTGTGTCTCTGTGAATGTGTTTTTAAAGATAAAGGCAGCGAAAGACAGATAGAGAGGAAATATATGATTATTAATTGCATTGAAGTTATTTCTTATCAAAGTATGTTGAGATTTCCGGGTGTGTCATTCTTATCTGTGTGTTTGTGTGTGTGTGTGTGTATGTTTATGTGTGGCGTGTGTTTGTGTGTGCGTGTGTGTTTAGGTATCAGTGTCAGTGTTGTGCATCTAAGGACGTGTGTTTTTTCCTATGCATACGTGAAGTATGTATGTGTGTGTGTGTG
Source organism: Pollachius pollachius (assembly GCF_949987615.1). Taxonomy (NCBI): domain Eukaryota; kingdom Metazoa; phylum Chordata; class Actinopteri; order Gadiformes; family Gadidae; genus Pollachius; species Pollachius pollachius. Next base: position 10,996,724 of record NC_136943.1, on the reverse strand, counting down.
TGTGATTGAGCATGCGCTTATGTGTTTGCACACACGTGTGTGTTTGTACGTCTGCCTGTCTGGCCTCTTCTATCTGGTCTTATGCATACATATTTTGTAGCGCTTTTATCAGCAAGGACTCTTTGCCAGCCGCCTCCGCCCTCATACCACATCACCATCTGTCAGCGAAGGCTTCAGCGTGTCTCTTAACTAAGAGGACACAGCCTCCCACTGGGCCTCCATTACCGTCCTCTGCTCCTTTTCCACTGGCTTCACATCGCCTCTTTGTCGTACCATTAAACACATTCATTACCATATCGGGTCAGGTTAAGACCAGCTGAGTTGCTGTTGTTCATTTTAAATGGTCAGTTAAGGCAAATGTATTATTTTCATTCTCCGTCCACATTAACCTTCCCGCTATGATCCTGTCGATGATCTGTAATTATCTGCGGTGTCGATAAAGATAAAAAAAACAGCCGTGAGAGAACAGAGTGTTGCTCCCGAAAAAACCCTGCTTCCAATAACGTTGCAAATCAAAATGAAAACTAATACCCAAAGCGAGCGGAGAGGCAGGGATGTTTCTGGATCGGCTCAAAGCGACGTGACCCAATAATGAAACCGATGAGTGAAAATAGCACTTTTAACACTCCTGACTAATAGCCTCACTCCGCGCATTAACGCACTCTCCCCCCTAAAACACACTCGCCTGTACGCCACTCAGTCAACCAGGGCGCTCGGGGTAAGAACAGAAAGACACGCTATAATCCTTTTTCGGTCACCCTCATCCTTTTGTTTTCCCGACAAAACTGCACCTCCAAGTCATCTGACAAACACACATTTGAATGCCGCTGTTTATTGTTTTCAAATGCAGGGAAAGTTCCTGTGAGCCCGGCATCTCTGTCTCCCGGCGGTCGTTTGTTATTGTGATATCCAGCAGGTTGTGTTTTGACACGTTCGAATACAATACCATATGCTGTCCCGGGGGTAATCCTGTTTGAGCGGAAACCAAGCGCGGCATACATCCCCCCCCTCTCCCCCCCCCCCTCACCGCCCTCCCTGTATACAAATCAATTGGTAACAAGTCGGTGGGCCCAGTCACTCACTAGTCACTTAATCCATGTAACATTCAGTAAGTATTATAAGGATATTTCCCTAATAGCAGCCTTTTGTTTACGCTCGTTCTTATGTGCAGTACCTGCTATACGATTTGACCCAAATGATTCATCCCTTTTTAGTTTTTGTTTTTTTTCTAAACATGGCTTTCAATCTTTTTGTTTTTTTATTGTTGTGAAGAACAGTTTGTGCTTGGAGCGCTTTACTTCTAAATTTTTTGGGGGAGTAAATTTAGAACATAGCATACTGTTATCCAAAACAGCTCAGAGACGTGAGAACCACCTCGGGGAACCAGTTTGACAACATTATGCCATGTTTTTCTGGCATAACAAAATGTGACATGAACAATGATAGTGCATAAACTATTAAGAGCTAATTACGATCTGTGCATGTTTACAGATAATCAAATGTTCTACTTTATTGCTATGTGATGAAGGGATTTGATAAGAAACGCTGGCAATTTAGCCATCATTAGAAGATCAGTAACCGGTAAGTTGTCTTTGGAGGAGGAAAAACGAACTACAAAGGAAATTTACAGAGCCGCCATGCATTGCTCAAATCATACTTCCACCAGATTGATTGAAATGCTAATGGAAAACACAGCCTCATCAACAAACACAAATAGCCATGCACACACACACACACACACACACACACACACACACACACACACACACACACACACACACACACACACACACACACACACACACACACACACACACACACACACACATTCAATCACATGCAAATGTACTCACACAAATACACTCCCACGTGCGCAAGAAACGATTTCTGGTGAACAGATGGCATTACTTAAATCCTCAGTATCGGAATAGACTATACATAGAAAATACTTTTCTGTTCCCCTAATATTCGCAAATAATAACACACCATCTCCCAAAGATGAAAACTAAAAGTCGTAAAACCACACCTCCTCTCTCATTTGGCATGTCGACAGCTATGTTTAGTCTAGGGCATCTAAGAAATAATCGTGCCTGTATATACACACATCAACTCCTTAGTATGTCCCCCACCTCCCATTCATTCTAATTTGGCAAAGCATCACAATAAAAGCGCGAAGCAGGTGCCTATGATGGCTACGCTTGATGAGGAACGCCTAGTCGGCCGTCTCCCAGGTGGACGGTGCTCACGGACGCTGAATTATTCCTCGCCTTCTGACAGCGTTCCGTCTTGCAGATCTATCCCGTCCGTCCTAGGGAATCCTCTGGTGCTCCATCTCTTCCTGGCGGAGGACTTCAAGGCTAATGTTGCATTAACTGTCAATAAAAAAACTGACTCTTTTGTTGCTCAGGGACTCCGTTTTGGGGAGTTCTGTCCCCTCCCATTTGCTTGGAAGTGCGGGGCCAACCATATGTCTTGCTGAACATGTAAAACAGCTTTGACATGTCGGGTTTTCCTGTTAATAGCGCCGCTCTGGCTTCGGTGGAGTGTGACACACGTGCATGCACACACATGAACGTGGAGTCTACACCCCTCACACACACACACAGAAACATAGAAACACAGACACACACGCCAGAAATGCAGTCATTAACATGTGTGGAACAGCTAGCCGAATAACAACTTTTTTCCTCTAATGTATACTCTACCTCGACTACAATTTAACACAAATGCACTTGCACAGATGAATACTCATGGGATTTATATGTGTTTGATTTTTTTCGTGTGTTTTTTTTTATCCTAAGAAGCTCAAAGCAGAATAGGGAATTAAGTGAGAGAAAAACAGAGAGAGAGAGAGAAAGTCACCGAGCGAGAACGAGAGGAGAAAACAAAGTGATAGACAAAACAAGAGAGAGGATAAGGCAAAGAGAGAGAGAGAGAGAGAGAGAGAGAGAGAGGGAGAGAGAGAGAGAGAGAGAGAGAGAGAGAGAAAGAGAGAAGGATAAAAGATAGATGATATATCGAGTGAGAGCTTTAACTGGACCCTAAGGTTAGCAATGTGAGGGAATTACAGCCCGGCTAGCTCATTCCGTTACGCTACAGTACTCATAATAAACATCACATGGCTAGCTTGCGCTGAAGGGGACGAATTAAGCCAGAGCTGTTAGCCTCTTAAAGAGGGCTCCCTGCATCACCCGGCCAAGAGCCTATTTATGGAGAGTCAGGGTTAGCATGAAGGCAGGTAGCCTGGAAGAGCTAGTGGGCTAGGGCCCACCTGGGATTTATGTCCCTCAATCAGCATGCTAACACTACCGTGTCAACCAGCAGGGCACTTTTACCTGCAATATTTATGATGTGTTCAGGTTTCAACAGATCTGGGAAAGTCTCTCAGATCCGCCTCCTTCTCCCCCTAGCCTGGCAAAGCCAGATGAATTGCAAACTGCAATTAGTCCGGAACCTGTCCGTTCATTTTTGATTTCAAAGGGGCGGCACCAACAGGTGCAGACCAAAATGCCTCTGGACGCAATTAGACAGGCCTACAACCAATCATAGCAGCCAAACGGATGACGCAGCACTGAGCAATGGATAAGCGGCAGAGTTCTCTTTCTTCTCGGGTGGCAGTAGCTCAGGATGTAGAGCAGGTTGGCTTTTAACAGCACGGTTTCTAGTTCAATCCCTGGCTCCTCCTAGTGTCGAGTGTCGAGGTGTCCATGAGCAAGGCACCTAACCCTAACTGCTCCCGACGAGCTGGCTGTTGCCTTGCATGGTTGTCTCCGCCGTCGGTTTGTGAATGTGTGCGTGAATGTCACGCAATATTGTAAAGCGCTTTGGATGAAAGCGATTTATAAAATGCAGTCCATTTCTCCCCAAAAGCTTCAAGTAAAGTAATTTGTTCATCTTTTAGTGAAAACATAGAGTACATTTGGTTCGATAGTGTCTCGAAAGCGGAATCAACAAACCGTTCTGCATCAGCCGATGTTGAAAAGGCCCCTATGGCGCTCCTCTGCTCCGTCATCATATTTATCCCGCCTCATATTAGATAAACGGTTGTGATTGGTCGTTCTCATATCCCGTACTGGGCAGAAATCTTTTTGTATGGGAGGGAATCCAGACCTTTTCTGCAGAGCAAATGAAACATGAGCTAGCGAGATTTGCCTGGATCCCAGGCTAGTCTCCCCCCCTTCTCCTTCTCTTTTACAAAGGGGATGAAGGGTACTAGGGGGTAATGGACCCAACACCCTCCAGCCCAGAGACTCCCGGACGCGGGTACTTGTTACCCTAGGGGGTACCCCACATGGGAAGATTCCAGGTCACGGATGCTTTTACATGTAAAGATTTATCTTTTATTTTTCCTTCCCAACAAAACAAATGACGAAGTCAAATATGATTTGAATTTGCTACACATAATATATTCTATATGTTCAGGGTTTCCCAGAGCTTTCTATGGGCGCAGCGCCTCTGCTAAATGACTGACCGCTGCTACAAACAAATAAGCTTTCCACAACGCATTGAATGATGCGTTCAATTTGACATAACATCTATGCATCTTTTTGCCTAATATACTATAGTATGGGCTGATAAAATAAACCTGTGGCAGTTCATATAAAAGGGCTTGTACAACATATCTTCTCATCGCAATTAATGCCTCCATATACTGAAGCTTAGCAACATAGGGTTAGGGTTAGTTATTAGTAGTGAATGTGCTTTGGGTCATTGTTTAGGGTTCGGAAATCATTTGTCGTTATGAGGAGACCTTGTTGTGTTTAAAACTGTTACAGTGTTTCCCATGTGAGACATGGCAAAGCAAAGTTTTGATTAGCCAAGGGTACGGTATGTTTACGTTTATTTAGTATTTTACATAACTACAACTCTGTCAAGGCATCACAAAATGGCAGAGTTGCATTCAGACGTAGAAGCCCTATATATAACTGTTACATCTATGAAATCAGTCTCCGTGGAGACGGAGAACTCCGTTCTGTCTGATTACGGCCAGTACTCACATCCGAACATGAAAACCCTTACCCATGAAAAAACGAGACTGTAGAGGCGTTTGACTGATTTCATATGTTGAATACACGTAAATGAGCGGTTTGAGCTTCTTTGACGAATGTGCCACCATTCCATTCAGCCCAACAGAGAATATGCACTAGTCCAACCGAGTTGGTTACCGAAGAGAGAATGCTTCGCTCCAGCGTGTGTGCGTGTGTGCCTCATACCTGATGTTGTTATTCTTTTTTATTTTCTTTGTCCATTTAAATGTGATGCAGGCATGATCTATCGCCTGCATATATGATCCAAGAGCTATTATCTCAGTGTTATTTGATAAAAATGGAAACGTCAAGCCGAGGCACGCCTGTGCTGTCATCAGCCATCCCTGATGGAGATCTTTGTTGCTTTCCTCTGCCTTGCTTGTGAAGCCATATTAAAAGGCACAAACAGGTTTGACAATTAAAAGATTAAAATTTGTATTTATCGTTTTTAATTAATGCAACTTTTCGTTCATTTATTCACTTCATCCGTCAGGTATTAGTGTTTGAAATATACGAATATCTGTTTCTACTTTAATGTGATGTATTAGACCCCTCCCGCCTCATCTCTTACTGATCAGGGTATCTCTTCTTTGATTGGTTCGGGAAATCCATCTAGCTTGTCATTTGAATGTGATCCTTCTCAATGGCAGGGAAATCTAAGGTGGGGGGAGTAATTTTTGGGGTGTTTATTTTGAAAACATTGCTTCTGCTTTTTTACCAGCCCTCACATTTTGCCTACAGCAGCCTTTGTTACTGTTTGATGTGGTTATAAAAATGCACATGATTATTATTACTTTTAACCCCATTACTGAGAGAAGGTTACAGCCCTGCATTAGGGCTCTCGGAAGCATATCCCCCTACACTAAACCTTGTGTTGTGGTAAACTTGCATTTGAATGTTAAATAAATAAAATTATACAATAAAGTCAAAACTGCATCTCAGCTTCCTCAACACATTGGTGACTACAATATTAATAATATGAGCTCCAAGAAAAATATTTTGGGTTTGGTGTTCATGAAGGCAAACCAGAGCTGTACTGATGGGGCTGTGGGGGAACATAATAGCAAAAAGCTTGTGAAAACACTGCTCTCGACCGCCACGAGCACACGCAGAGGAGAACAAGAGATGGACACAAGCAGGGGTAGCCTTTACTGTACCTCTTCAGACTCCACACCCTGCGGCTCCTAGATAATGCCCAGGCCATCCGCCGACAGATCAGATCGTGGGAGCCAGCCACTCCTAGGCTGGCAAAGAGAGGAAGGATGGGACAGAGTGAGAGTTTATGAGGCCCAGCCAGTCCCCAGTCCCCAGTTGTGTGGTGGGCAGTATTCCCCGAGCAGCTAAGTAATGACATGGTGGTAGGGGAGGAAAACCCCCAGGAGGTAGGGCAGTTAGTGGTCAGATGAGAGTGGCTACCCTGGGACAGAGTGGGGAATGAGGCTCGAGCTGTTAGAGACAGAGGAAACATTAGCAACGCTATTTGTCATTCTAGCCCCCCTTCTCCCTTATAACCCACATTGCTTTCTGTACTTTCTGTTCCTATCTTCCTCAGAACCTCATCCTGTTCCCCTCATCTTCCACCCATTCCTCATCATCCTTATCCTCGTCTTAGTCATCCTTTCTCCTCTCCCGCCTTCTCTTCCTCCATCGCCTACTTATACTTATCCTCTTCTTCTTCTTCTTCTTCTTGTTTCCCACCCTATGCAGACTTACCCAGCAGCCCCGGCGGTCAGTTCACCTTCCGCCCGCTGCCACCGCCGCCTCCGCCGCCGCACGCCTGCACCTGCGCGCGCCCGGCGCCCTACGCCCAGGTCAGCCTGCAGAGGAAGACCATGCCCACGCGCTGCCCGAGCAGCCACCAGGGCAGCCAGCCGGGCCCTGAGAGCGGCACCAACGCGGACCCAGCACAGCTCCACAACAGCTGGGTGCTCAACAGCAACATCCCCCTGGAGACCAGGTGAGAGGGGTGGCGGTGGCGGTGGCGGTGGGGGGAAACACGATCATCCTTCAAAAGGCTAAATCCGGCGCTGGTGCAACAAATAGGTTGTGGTTGTGTCGCAGGAATGTTTCTTTTTTTGCAGGATGCATCCTTGATTTTGTCAAGAGGAGGTTTTTCGTGGACTTTTCCAGATGAGAATATGGGATGTGTCTTGTAAATCAGGCTGTACGGGATTTGTTGTACGTAATAGGGAAGTCTATTTTAAAAGAAGCTGTGAAAGGAGTAGATGTAGACATTGTGATATAAGCAGTTAATGTTTGATTGGACGACTTGTTAGCATGGGAATGTGTTGCAGGAGGAAGGAAAGAGGAATAAAACTGAAGGCTATCTTTAGAGGATTCAGATGTGAGTCTTAATGGCTCCACTAGTTAGAGGCTTCTTTTTATCTAATCTTTTATGACATTTCATCTGGTCTTTTGCACTTTAAACACAAGTCTAAAGAAAAAAAAAAGAGTAAAAATAATGATATTAACCCAATCTTGTTGCCTAATCATGTATGGATGAAAAGAATGATGTCCAAATTCCCCTTTTCAGGTACCACATTTTGAAATTGCTGCGATAAAAAAGTTTGCAGAGCAAGAAAGTTGATGGCACAGATGTTTTGTGCCGCCAGGATACAGTTGGCACCTTACCGTAATAACATTTGATTGGAAGATTAATTTAATGTTTTTCCTTCCTTTTTCTTTTCTTCAGAGGGTTAGCAGGCTGTCCTTACCAGAACTTGCCTGCTGCCGTTAATGAGAATTTGTAAGGGTCGTAGAAGCAGCGTTTAAAATGAGCAAGGGGTGAGATGGGCGGCCTGCCAAGCCAGTAGAAAAGGTTTTTAATAAGATATGAATCAGGCCATAATTAGATCTTCACTCATTTAAGGGAGAGGAAGAATAGAATTACAGTCAATGACAGTTTAAATTAATCATCCGCGAGATGCAAAAATCAACGCTAAAGACTAGTCAGAAGTCTTTGTATGTATGTGACTATGTTTCAAGAGTACTTTTGCCGTAATATGATTTGCTAGTATTGTTTTTTATCTTAGGGAAGATCAGATAGATATTGATTTATCTATCTATCTATCTATCTATCTATCTATCTATCTATCTATCTATCTATCTATCTATCTATCTATCTATCTATGTCTATTTCTATCGTTCTCTCTCTCTCTCTCTCTCTCTCTCTCTCTCTCTCTCTCTCTCTCTCTCTCTCTCTCTCTCTCCCTATGGAGAGAGAGAGAGAGAGAGACGCAAGGCCTCCATGCAATGGCGGCCTTGCGTGCCGGTGCATATGCATTTGACTTTGCCTCCCCCTCTCTGGGTTGTAGCGCGTCAAGTCTGCATCATGTTTCATTGTCGCTCATTTGATATATCCATACTGAAGCGTATTGATGTTATGTCAGTGGAGATTACGATTGTTTGAAGTGTCCATAGATTTCCCCTTCGCCCGCGTATCGGCTGTGTTTCTGGAGAGGTCAGTGGCTTGTAAGTGGTGGGCTGCAGATATAGATGTTCAATATATTTGACCGGGGTCTCTCACTGGGTGAGCTAAAGTGGATAACAAATGTTGGGGAGAGTCGTGAATGGAGTTCAGCTCCTCACACTTATCTGTTCCAGAAGGTTGATGAGGCAACCGTGATGCACGCTTCGCCAGGAAGGCCAGCAGTGCACTGAAATGTATGATACACAGATGTACACGTACACGTACACATAACACACACACACACACACACACACACACACACACACACACACACACACACATACACACAGATATACATACACACACATATATACATATATGTACACACAAACACATGAACACACAGACACGCACACACAAACACACACAGTCACTCACTCTCACACACACACACACACACACACACACACACACACACACACACACACACACAAACACACACACACACAAACACACGCACACACACACACAGATATACATACACACACACACACACACACACACACAAACACATATTATATACTAAACGTAGAGGTAGATACAAACACACACACACACACACACACAAACGCACATATACTAAACGTAGAGGTAGATACAAACACCAACCCACACGCACACACACAAAAACACAACAGACATGAGCATCCACATGTGCATATACTAAGCAGACACAAACATTCAAGAAGTTATATCACATAGTTCTAGAGACACTCGCATACAGATGAACAAACAATTCACAGACACACACACACACACCACACACACTTAATCACACACATATATGAATACACACAAAACACAATCATAGAATGAGATAATTAGAGAGATAATAGAACACATAAACACAAACACACTCACACAAACACACACAGTCACTCACACACACACACACACGCACGCACGCACGCACGCACGCACGCACGCACACACACACACACACACACACACACACTACAGACAGTCCTTGGGCCACAGACTCTAACCTCCTGCAGTGAAGCAACTCTCATTTTCTTCCTGTCTCGGGGGAAATCTGCCTTCTGATATGAATTTAGAGCTTTCTGGGCGTTGCCCCGGGATATTGTCGGGGAAGATCAAAGGGAAGGAGACAGCAGGAACAGAGCAGCCTTTTTAGTAGATGTTACATCCAGGAAACAGAGGACCAGTGGATCAATAGAGCTTCCCCAATTAAGTGCTGATCTGTTATTCTGATTCACTTTCAGCACAACGCCCCAAAACTCACGGCCGCGTTTTGCATTTGCTTCAAAAATGCAAAGAAATGCTGACATTTTTCTGTTCTTACGGTATATTGTGTATCTGTGTGTTTGTGCGTGTGCCTGTGTGTGTGTGAATGTGTGTGCGAGCGTGTGTGCGTGTGTGCTCTTTATGCTCTAAGGTCTTTATTTTCTGCTTACATGTTGTCGTTTGTGTATAGTTGTGTATTTCGCTGTATTGTGTCTTGGTGTATTTTGTCTTGCTGTTGAGCCACCCTGAATACCTGCACAGCATTTGATGTGCTTTTGTGTGTGTGTGTGTGTTTGTGTGTGTTTGTGTGTTTGTGTTTGTGTGTGTGTGTGTGTGTGTGTGTGTTTGTGTTTGTGTGTTTGTGCGTGTATTTGTGTCTCCTTTGGCGGTCAACCACAGTTCATGCACAGCGGTCCTGTGTGTGTTCTGCATTTCTCTCTGGCTGCTTTACGTTGACTTGTCATTGACCCTTTAGGTGTGTGTGTCCCGTCCCCCCCTCCCTTGTTCTCTAGTGGCTCCCCTGTCTGCCTCACAGCCACCAGCACATCTGCCTCTGGTTGGGTCGAAGTTCAGCAGGAGAGATAGACAGTGAGGGATCGTTGTCTTCCAGCTTTTCATTTTCAGATGTACCCCTGGGCCTCAGGAATAGAATGTGAGGGAGAGCTAGAGGGAGGTAGAGAGAGGTAGAGAAAGGTAGAGATTAGTAGAGAGAGGTAGAAAGAGGTAGAGAGAGGTAGAGAGAGGTAGAGAAAGGTAGAAATTAGTAGAGAGAGAGGTAGAGAAAGGTAGAGAGAGGTAGAGATTGGTAGAGAGAGAGGTAGAGAGAGGTAGAGAGAGGTAGAGAAAGGTAGAGAGAGGTAGAGAGAGGTAGAGAAAGGTAGAGATTAGTAGAGAGAGAGGTAGAGAGAGGTAAAGAGAGGTAGAGAAATGTAGAGAGCAGTAGAGAGAGAGGTAGAGAGCTGTAGAGAAAGGTAGAAAGCAGTAGAGAGAGAGGTAGAGAGGTACAGAAAGAGACACAGGTAGAGAACCCGAGAGAGAGGCAGAAAGGCGACACAGGGAGAGGAAATACGTGTGTGTGTATGAGAGAGAGAGAGTTTGTGTGGGTCCGTGTGTATAACAGTGAGAAAGACAGAAAGAGAGAGGGAGCGAGAGAAAGAGAGAGACAGATAGAAGACAGTGACTGAGAGAATGAGATCAGATGGAAATAGCACAAATGCAGAAAAAACAAGAAAAATAATATTATGAAATATTAAAGACTGCGGCGAGCCAGTGACAATGAACGCCTTAGAACTAACGTTGTAAAGGAGGTGTAGACGGCGTCTGGGACAGGACCACTATGCGCTGCCCGGAGGGAAAGAGTATCCAGGCATGTTTTCTACCGTTGTCAGTCTCTTGTCGGCCCCGGTAAACTCAGTATCCTTGTTAGGGCCCCTGGGGGCCCCGCGGGGAGAACCGATGACCTTGCACGTCCTCGGCGTCCGTGCTGGTAGGAACCTCACCTGCTCATCAAACAAACAACCCCCCCCCCCCCCCCCCCCCGCCCCCAATGCACCACCCACACCAACCTGCTTTTAAGGGGCCTTGAGCTCCACCTGTGTACAGTATCAACACCAGCAGACAGACAGACAGATGGGACACAGACACGGTAACCGGGGGCGATTGAGCCTGTCACTGTCACTTTCAGCGCAGCCCAGTCTTCAGGAAGTCCTTTGGTGTTGAAAAAGTGCAGGGAATAAACACAGCTTCAGTAAGCCAAGGTCGACCCCTCAGAACACAATGGTTTTTACATCTCTACTTGACATTTGATCTGATGCGTGTTGTGTGTGTGTGTGTGTGTGTGTGTGTGTGTGTGTGTGTGTGTGTGTGTGTGTGTGTGTGTGTGTGTGTGTGTGTTGGTTGAATGTGTGTGTCTATCGTTTTTGTTCATGTGGGTCTGTGTCCGTTTCTGAGATAATGTGTCACATTCCATAAAGACGCCTGATCTGTGTATTACACATATTTTCTGGTCGCCGTGCTCCTTGTTTCTCCACGAGAACAAACAAAATGGTTCTGTACTTGTTCGCTAACTGCTGTTCCAACTTTTTTGTGTTGTTAATCTCCTCATCACATTGGACACATCTGCAGCGATATGGGGTTTCTGTTGTGTTCAAAGGACTGCCTGGCCCAGTGAGTCAGTCCTTTGTGTTTACTGCATGATATGGGTTAGATTACGCTCATAATGACGTGCTGGCGAGCCAAGCAGAGCTCTCCTTCCCCTGTGACGCCCGAGCAGGCTTCAGCCCGTCTGCGGTGGCAGCGGGCTGTTTGTTTTGCGTAAATGCATTAATGCAGGATGCGGTTGTGTTGTTTACATGTCTGTTTTGCTGACCTGCCAGCACTCAACGTGCAACATAATTAGATCTGGGGCGCTGAAAACACGCTTGGTGCTGTCATAACGTTCAGCGCCCTTTTACTTCCAGGACGTAACACCTTTTGATACCTGCGCTCCTTTTTATGAGGGGCCCTGTTTTTTTTCTCACTTGCTTTTCTGCTTCTTTGGAAGACAAAAAAATAAAACAATGTTTTGTGCAGTGAGCTTCTCAGCACCACCGACTGAAAGATTTATTTCTGAATGTACCCAAAATAAGTGCTGTCTTCCAAAGTACCCGTAGTCGGGGCCCGGGCTCCGCTGCAGTTGAGTGTAGGCAGCTCTGACAGGTTAGGGTTAGGGTAGAATAGACCTGTATCTAATGGTTCGGCGGTGGAGAGCTGTCTGCCGCTGTGATGTATGGAGTCCTGAGGCGCGCTGCCGTCTGACAGCTGCAGCACTTGAAAAATAGCAGCAGAGGGCCTTTTTGCTTGGAAAAAAAGGCTGCCTCCCCTGTAGGGGCCCTTTTAAATTAATTTCAGTCAGACGCTGTCAAAGCCGGAACATGGATTTGCATAAGCAGGATCAATAGCGTATTGGTTACCTGAGATAGTGGATGGAGGGAGAGGTGGGGGAGAGTCGGGGGGTACCACTCTGTGAAGTATGTGCTGTGCTAGGCTAATTGTCAACACAGGTGTTTCGGAGCGGCCAGCCTGCTGAATAAATTACAGACCAGAGGGATAGATAGATTCATGTATAGATGGATGAATATAAATACAGTGTATATATATATATATATATTAATAGATCAATAAAGAGATAGATAATATATATTGATAGATAGTTACATAGATGCGTAGATACAAAGGTGGATGGATAGGATGAATCGAATTGATCGATGGACAGACAGACAGACAGACAGACAGACAGACAGACCCTTAACCTTTGACCCCCAAACTCAAACAAACTCACGTGCTCACCACCTTCTCCTCCCCGACAGGCACTTCCTGTTCAAGCAGGGCTCCGGTTCGTCGGCCCTGCTCTCGGGGGCGGGGCAGGGCTACCCACTGACCTCCGGCACCGTGTACTCGCCCCCGCCGAGGCCCCTGCCCCGCGGCAGCGTCACCCGGCCGCTCTTCACCTTCAACAAGCCCCACCGCTGCTGCAACTGGAAGTGCACCGCGCTGTCGGCCTCCCTGCTCACCCTCACCCTGGCCCTGCTGCTCACCTACGTCATCGGTGAGTACCCCCCTCCCAAAACAGTCCAACTACCATCCAGCCTCCAAGCCCCCCTCCCAACTAGTGAGCGACCGATATTTCGGCAGGCCGATATATCGGGCCGATATTAGCGTTTTTTTCATGTACGGCTGCTGTATTCGCCGATAGTTTTTACTTGTAACATTTGTTATCATTCCCCCCCCCCCCCCCCCCTCCGAACACACACGTGGAAATCAAGTTGATCTGTATGGATGTATTATTTATCAGGGTGCGTTGTTTGTTTCGTGGATTGCTGGAGGGCGACTGGAGGGCTCTCTAAAGGGTCGTGGACGCAGAGCGTGGCAGTGTCAATTAATGAAGGATTGATTAGAGTCTCGGAGGAGATGGAGATGTTGTTTGCATCTGGTCCATACAAGGCTTGGATCAGTTGTTATTTAATTATACATTCCAATACAGATTTTCTGTAGAATAAACTTTAGAAAAATCATAGAATAACCAGGAATAACTTGTTTGATTGCTAGTTCTAAGGCAAGGTTGGAAAAGTCTTTGTATTATTGTTTAACACATACATAGACACACAGCCCCACACACACACACACACACACACACACACACACACACACACACACACACACACAGACAGGGATGATTCATCATCACCCTGAATTCTTATTTCCTGTCTTTTTACAACCATTTCCCCTGTCATGTTATGGCTCTTATTCTTACATATTTTATCTTCTATTGTGCTCTTCCTGTTGTCATGTAAATTATCCTTTTCCATCCAAGTATTTCACACTGTTCCTTCTTCGGCTTCTTTGTCCTTTGGTTTCTTATTCAGTTTTTTGTCTTCTTGTCATCTTTTATTTCTATTTTTTCTCATTAAAAACACACGGCTGCATTGTTAAACATGTTAACCTAACAGAGCTACTTCTTAATCTGTTTGAGAAAAAAATACTTACGCGTGCAGTCCGTGAAAAACTATTACAGTATAAGTGCCTATCTTACAGGACCATTTATGTATTCTATTCAGGGGTTCAGGTTGTATATTGAATATCTTTTTGGAAATGGGCCTCTTTGTAACCTTATAAAATTTCGACTTTATATTACCCACACACCTTTCTGAGCACTCCAATTTCACAGGAAATTGTGTTATATTTTCCCATTCCCCTTATGGAATTACCACATCTCTTTGAGAGTTAGAAAGTGGATTCTGGGGGTAATTCAGCTGGATTTGGCTTCGTTGGATGAGTTTGTGCAGGGTCAAGAAGCAAAGGAGTGTATTCATCGATTCCTTCTGATTACATAAACCTTCCTGTTTCCTCCTCGACCTTCGTCTGCATCTTCACACCTGGCTACCTCCCTCCCTCCCTCTGTGCCACACCCCACCTTCCCCTCTGCCAATCTGGTGCACCCCACCCCCCAACTACCAACCCTCAGCCCCCCAACCCTTCACCGCAACCCTCCTGTGGTGGTGTTCAAGGTCACACCGAGGCACTCAGGGGTTCACATTAATCACGCATACACAACAAACACAAACACACACACACCCGCACAGCAAACACTCACACACACACACACACACACACATGGGCACACACAGTCTCACTTCAAACACATACACAGACACACACATAGACACACATGCGCCCACATCAAACATACACGCACACAAACACATAGGCTCACAATCTCACACACAAGCACAGATCAAACACACACACACACACACAGATCAAACATGATCATTCCACACCTGACCACACACACACACACAGACACACAAACACACACACACACACAAAAACGAACACACACACAAACACACACACGCACACACACTCACTCACCTAAATCCATGCAGATTAATTCCCAGGCTGAACTATGCTATTCCATTAATGTTCCAGCCCTGGTAATTAGTGTGTTAGTAAAGACCGTGAATGATGACTTGGAGACGACATCACCTCTTAATTGGTGTCATGCTCTGCTCCTACTTTGGCAATGATTGATCTCCATATTGATGTCACCGTGGCAACCATGCAGAGAGGTATGGTTTGTATGCATAGGAGATAGGGCCTCACGTAAATCAGAAGACATTCAAAGAGGATGACAGAGATGGTTATGGACATAATGTGTGTCGTCGGGTAAGGGGAGCTTTACATCTTTGGGGTGAGCCACGATCAACGTGTTCTGTGGTTTAATCTTTCGCTCGCTTCAATTAATCATGTGGTCTGAACACGGACAAAAGCCCGAGCCACATGCTACATCTTGTAACCTCATCTCTCTGTGATCATCAAGCTCATGAAGTGTGTGTTCCTTTCACCTCAAGCTTTCATCGCCCATTAATTACGTTCACTCGCAGAAGTCTCAGAAGCTATAGCCACAGTGTGCGTTCGGCAAAGTATTGTCCTTATAGCGTTTAGCTTCCGTCAGTAAGAGTCTGTCTTTGCCCTATGATTATCACTTATACTAATTATATATTGTGAGTCATTTTCAAGATGTCTCCCATGAATGGACCAATGAAATACTTCCCCTGTCACGCTGTGTCATGGCATATATACCGACTCCCCAACACTTAATATTCCTCCCAATCTATATCAAACAACATACGGCTGTTGAATTAGCCTGGATAACCTCGTTACTCACGCAACTTGTTGGTTCATTTGAAGGAAGATAACGTGGCCAATAACGAAGCAATGATATTAGTTCACAGATTAAGCTTTCCAATTAACTCAACAATGGGACGGCGGCTGATTGGATAGATAATGCACACGCTAAGTGTTAGCATCCCCGACTCCCTGTTGTGCCGATCTAAAAGACACAGTGCCCTTTTCCCTTTCTACAGCCACTCCTCCTCCTACCCCCCCTCCAGCTCCATCACCTCCTTGTGCTGTGGCAGAGTGGGTTGTGGATGGTCTTGTTCATTTGTTTATAACCCCCCCATACGTAGCCCTCCTCCCTCCTGCTGTTGGAGCTCGCTTGTTATTAGGCACCACACAGCCGTCAGCCATCAGATATGAGAAGCAGCCATTATGATAACAGACAGGACGTTTAAGGAGAGATAGAGGACAGATAAGGATTGTATCAGTAATCTTGATGATATTGTTGCTGACACTGCCAAAATAAATTATTCTTTTTTTTTTCCTTTTCTTTTTTTTTCTTCTATTATTACAAGCTTCCTAGGAGTCCAGGGTCTGTGTTGGCGTTAAATTACTAATGATGCACCGTTCACCAGATTATCATAATTGAAGAATTTTCTTTCATTTTGGCGAGTCTGACTGTGTTAAATGGCAAGCTATTGTCAGTTGTTGAATCGAAGGCGACAAGAGAAAATCGTTTATGAATGCGGATCGTCTCTATGGCAACAGTAACAGGATTGTGACGCAGACTCACACCCAAGTGAGCAATGCCCTGCAATCAAGTTATCACGCTCAAATCATACTTCAGCGTCATGTTCGCACACAGCCTTTATATTATGACATCTCCAGATTATGCATTTCTACCCTGCGGAAGAATATATTTAGTAAATATAGATTTATTTTCCATTCTATAATATCATAGCTCAACGGTGTCGTTTATCTTGCAACGGCCAAGGGAAATGAGTCGAAGTTCAGGACAATGAAAGTTAGAATTGAACAACGACAGAATTGTTTCTCTCGTTTTACTTGAATGGCTCTTAAATAGCTCTTACATCGAGTACTTCTCTCGACACCAGTGTTGGAGCTTGGTGGTAGGACTTTGATTTAGATACATAGCAAATCAATCTCAGAGGTAGCCCTTAAGCTCAATGTGATTTGATTTAGCCTTGGTTGTTTCTCTTGTGTAACAGAAACCAATCAACCGTTTTTACATGTTTTACATTATTTCAAACCTACTGTGCAGTAGCTATGATGTATTATCAACCCTTTGTTTGTGTTGTTTCATTAATATAGATATTGTAATTTCTTCTCTCAGCTTGTCACAAATCTGTGTTCCAGAGATTGTTATAATAACACAATCACTATTTGAGGCATTTTATTTACATTTAATCTTGCAAATCAAATTAAGAATTAAAGAAACTTGTAGGAAAGTCATAGTTTGTGGGACTTCATAGCCAAATCCCCAGACCTTTAAGCACATTGACCATCACATAGGATTGTGGGCACTCCTCATAAATGTGGAGTCAGGGGGGTTAAGGGAAATAGAAATAATCCATCATGGTTACCAACGAGACACAGCAGTAGTTGTCTGTTTGGTCTGGTTGTTGGCAAACTGAATAGGAGCTCAAAACGTAAGCTATTCATAACAGAAGACTAATGGTTGTCGGTGGTGTATCATCCATTACTAAAT
>NC_136943.1:10969092-10974092 GCF_949987615.1 Pollachius pollachius | reverse complement strand
CCTTCTTTGTCTCTCTCTTCCCTCTGGATGTATGTCTCTCTCTCTCCTTCTTTGTCTCTCTCTTCCCTCTGGATGTATGTCTCTCTCTCTCCTTCTTTGTCTCTCTCTTCCCTCTGGATGTATGTCTCTCTTTCTCTCCTTGCTGCCTTCCTTCCTGCCCTCAGAAGTCTTGCTCTAGCTGGAGGCCCACTGAGCCGTGTAGATCAACTGCTCTTACTGTATCTGGTAAATCCCTCACTAAATTGAATGACAGGGGCTTCCAGAAGTTTTTGGTGCTGCGCAAAGCAGCCAATTGTTTGTGGTTGTTGTCAGGCAGAATAATGTCGGCACTTTACTATGTGTATGAGAGAAAATAAGTCATTGATTAAAAATGTGTGTGTGTGTGTTTGTGTGTGTGTGCATGGGTGTTGTATGTGTGTGTGTGTGTGTGTGTGTGTGTCTGTGCATACGTGTTTGTGTGAGTGTGTGTGTGTGATTTTTCCCTCGAAGGCCGGCAGTATATTGATAAATCATTTTCAACGGACTGAAGTCTCACTGCATCTCTAATGGCTATCGATAAAGCAGTGTATCCACAGTCAATCTTTGCCATTGTGTCCTCGACCACCCATCTTGCACTATTTAAAACCCTCGCCAACACCATCATTAATCCAGTAGCAAGCAGTCACACATATCCAGTGTGCGACATGAACTGCAGTCGCACCAGTAGCAGGAATGTCCTGCCGGAGAAACAGCAGTCAGTAAAATTACTACATTATATTATTTCATGAGTGCCTTGGACAGGTGATAACATGACTTCTATTTCTCCCGTGTTCAAGGCATCCCAGACCCTGTGTTTTGATCCATATCCCGTTTTCTCATGAATGTTTGTCGGGAGAAGCGCCTGTGAATTTTAACGTAATATCCCTGGAAAACTGCAGCACTGGCACACAAACAAATCAGGCAACTGTGCTCACGTGCTTTTGCAATTACCTGAAGATAGATAGAAGACAGAGGCACAGGTGCCCTTTATTTCCTCCCACTCTCTCTCTCTCGCCAGCTCACTATCTTTTTCGCGCTCTCTGTGGATCTCTCTCTCTCTCTCTCTCTCTCTCTCTCTCACTCTCTCACTCTCTCGTCTATTCCATCTCTTAGTCTCTCGCTCATCTGCTCTCTCTGTGTATGTATCTCTGTGTCTCTTGCCCTCTCGTTCATTCCATCTTTTAGTCTCTCGCTCATCTGCTCTCTCTGTGTATGTATCTCTGTGTCTCTCGCCCTCTCGTTCATTCCATCTTTTAGTCTCTCGCTCATCTGCTCTCTCTGTGTATGTATCTCTGTCTCTCGCTCTATTCTTCATTCTATCTCTCTGTCTCTCGCTCATCTACTCTCTCTGTGTATGTATCTCTGTCTCTTGCCCTCTCGTTCATTCTATCTCTTAGTCTCTCGCTCATCTGCTCTCTCTCTGTATGTATCTCTGTCTCTCGCCCTCTCGTTCTATCTCTCTGTCTCTCGCTCCCTTGCTCTCCTCCTCAACCACATTTCCAGTACTAGCTTGAGATCTAATCCTCCAGCATTGTGGCCCGCAGTAAATTAACTCTCCCCTCCCTAATCTATGGAGCGAAGCAGCGCCACACCTGACAACCAGCAATGGCGGCAACAACAACAACAACAAACAAAACATCATCAACAACAATTCCCACAGCAAATAATGCCTTTAAACTCCCCACTGAGAATAATCTCACAATTTGATCACGGTTTGGAAAACCGTTGGTAGCAAAGCTCTGCATTGCATAATGTAGTTGTTTGGTAGTATATCTGTATTGTACTGTATAGCAGTATCTTCCTGTATAGCTGTTTTGTACTGTATAGCTGTATCCACCTTTATAGCTGTATTGTAATGTAAAGCTGTATTTTGACTGTATAGCTGTATTTTACTTTATAGCTGTATTGTACTGTATAGCCGTAGTGTACTGTTTAGCAATATTGTACTTTATAGTTCTATAGTACTTTATCTATTTTGTACTGTATAGCTCTATAGTACTATATCTCTGTTGTACCATATAGCTCTATAGTACTATATGTACATTATACTGTATAGCTATATAGTACTATATCTGTAATGTACTGTATAACCGTAGTGTACTGTATTGCCATATTGTACTGTATAGGTCTATAGTACTATATCTCAATTGTACTGTGTAACCGTAGTGTACTGTTAAGCCGTGATGTGCTGTAAAGACTGACACCAGTATTGTACTAGCTGTATTGCGCCGTACAGCCTTACTGTACTGTGCAGCTGTATTGCACCGTAGCGGTAGTGTGTGGCAGCTGTATTGTACTGCAGCTGTGTTACGCTGTCAAAGTCGCCGTTCCAGGTGTAGTCCTCTTTGGCGTCCCTCTCCATCCCCGCCCCCGCTGTCGCCGTGCCGACGCTGTCTCCGGTCCTTTTCAATTCGCTCCACGTCGGTGAAGAAATGCCAAACCTGCGATATCTACATTAAGTGCCTCCTCCGGTTACAGCTGAGCACCCCCCCCCGCTCCCTCCCCTCCCTACTTTTCAACCCCCGTCTCCACCTCTGTCGCCCCGTCCACCTCCACCCGCCGCTCCACCATTGCCACTCCAGCCGGCTAAGTCTCTCCGCCTATGTGTCTGTGGGGAGGCAAAGAGGGGGTGTGTGTGTGTTGTCCCTCCCCCACCCCCACCCTCAACCCCCCCTCCCTACAGCGGTGCTGTTCTATTACCCCTGGCAGTCATCTTGCTGTCACACTGATCAATGATTCATGTGCGCGGGAGCCGCGGCCTGTTGGCTGCTAGCAGCTAGCTGGGTGCGAGCAGCGGCTGCGGGGTAGCAGCGGTGGGCGCCACACTGCTCCTGTATAATGCCTGCGCCCGCCGCCGCTGTGGCCCGCTGTCTGAACACTGGGCCACACTCCTGCGACTGAGTGTGTGTGTCTGTGTGTGTGTGTGTTTCTGTGAGTGTGTGTGTGTGTGTTTTTCTGTGTATATGTGCCAATGCGTGTGTGTGTGTGTGTGTGTGTGTGTGTGTGCGCGCGTGTGTGTGCGTCTGTGTGTGTGTGTTGTGTGTGTGTACATTAATGTGTATTTATGTGTGTGCATCACTTGTTTGTGTATTGCTTGTGAGTGTGTGTGTATGCTTTGTGTGTGTGTGTACATTAGTGTGTATTAATGTGTGTGTATCACTTGTTTGTGTATTTGTGTGTGTGTGAGTGTATGTTTGTGTCAATCCTTCAGTGGGTGTATGTATGTGTGTGTTTGTATTTGTGTGTGTGTGTGTATAGTTGTGTGTCCTAGTTGAGTGTGATCCAACCCACACACTCACAGGCTTATGTGTGTTTTTAATGAATGTGTTTTTGGCAGTCAAAGGGAGAATAAAGCAAGTAGGGAGGAGGAGAGATAGGCCAGAGCAGAGGGAGGGAGAGCAGAATCGACAGCAGGGTAGAACAGTGCACGTGCCACGCATTGCTGCTTATGAAAAGCTGTCTGTGGCGCTGTGTGTCTTGGTGAGGGTGCATGTGTTGTCACCCACAGTGCACACTTGTCTTTTGTCCTTTGTCCTCTTCACTTCGGTACTAATTTCTTCTGCTTTCTCATCTCATCTCATCGGTTATGTTCTCTCTAGTCATCCGCTGTCTTATCCTCTGTTCTAATCACCTTGTCTCTTTCTCCCCCTCTCCTCTCTCCTCCTCTTCTCTCCTCTGTCCTCCTCTCCTCTCCTCATGTCCTCTCTTCTCTTCCCCTAACCCACGTGCTGTGCACATGCAGACTTTGTAAATGTACTTGGTAAAGGTCAACAGCCTTTAAAACGAGCGCAGAGAGAGAGAGAGAGAGAGAGGAGAGAGCTTTCGATGCCTGATGAGGAGGCTGTGAGGGTTACAAGGAGAGGGCGAGAGAGAGAGAGAGAGAGGGAGCTAATGATGGCTGATGAGGATGCTTTTCCCATCCTATGGTGAACACTCCTGGTGACTTCTTCCGTTTATGAACCTGTGATGAGTTGTTCCACTCCACTGCAGGAATACATTTTAAACAACGACAATGCATAAACACGTGTGTGTGTGTCTGTGTGTGTGTGTGTGTGTGTGTGTGTGTGTCTGTGTGTGTGTGTGTGTGTGTGTGTGTGAGTGTGTGTGTGTGTGTGTGTGTGTGTGTGTGTGTGTGTGTGTGTGTGTGTGTGTGTGAGCGTGTGCGTGTGTGTGTGTGTGTGTGTTTGTGTGTAGTAGGAACAAACCTCTATTTTATTCACAAAAGGGGACTTCATAATGGACTGGGGTGAAGAGAGAACCATCACTGTTTCTGAATCAATCAAGTTAAATGAATTGAGATAATGACAGTGTGCGGTGTGTTTGTGTGGGTGTGGCTGTATGCATAATTTTATTTTATTTATTTTACTCGTGCTGCTGAAGATGAAGGACTTACTGTTCTATTAGAGAAGAGCTGTAGCAGGGGCCGGAGTGTGTGTTTGTCAGGGGGAGATGCAATCACGAAGCAATGAAACTGTACGGCACAAAGCAGATTATTGTGTGATCACTGTTCGCCATGGCGACAGTCTCTTTACATCTTACCCAAGCATTAGAGACGCTCATCTCTGACTCATTCCGCACTCTTCGGTTAATGGGAAGAACCGGTGTGAGCTGCTTCATTAAAATTAAAATAAATGAAAACATTAAAAAAAAATTTGTTCATAGTACAGTACCAAATCAAGAAAAATAGTCCTATTTGAAATTACTGACTTAGTTCCCACACTGATATTTAGAGTCTGTGTGTGTCCAATGTCGGCTCTCGTCACAGTCTGACAGTTCAATTAGTCTGAATTTAATGATGCATGACATCTCCCTCATGGCTCTGGTAATCGTCAGTGTTCTGCTTTGAAGAGCTCATATTGTGCATGAGTAGATAGTTAAACCAACAGAGGCCAGGCCTTGTCATAAGTTGAAATGTTTGAAATGTGTGATTCACTGATCCCCATAGATGGTGTAGAGTGAAGCACAGCTCCAAATCGGCTTCG
>NC_136943.1:10959092-10964092 GCF_949987615.1 Pollachius pollachius | reverse complement strand
TGTTCCCTTTCTGTGTTGGGCGGCATAGACACAGACACACACACACACACACACACACACACACACACAGACAAACACATTCTCACAGACGCACACAGTAACACGTACAAAGGCCTCTAGATATTGCCTCCTGTGGTGCATATTAAAGCAGCAGAAATCCAAAACGGAGTCTCTCTGTCAGTGGCGTCGTCGTCCCCGAAGCCCCCCCCTCTCTCATCCATCCCTTTAATAAAGGAGGAGAGATAAAGAATAATACTTTCTACTCAAGGATGTAACGCAGAATATTTATTAATGACACGGGACGATACAATCTGACAAACAGCAGCGTGGCACACCGTCCTCATTATATTGTGGAAATGATGAAACACAGACGCGGAGGAATGGCATCCGAACTTGTTAGCCGATGCCGCATGAACCCCCCCCCCCCCCCCCCCCGAATGAAGGGACGCGCGTCGGCGAATTGCTTTCGCTCTTAACTGATGTGTGCTGTAAGGAAAATGGTCGGTGGATAGATGGAATGTGACACATACAGAGAGCAGGCCTCTTAAAGAGCGCATCAATATTCTAGACCGTGCGCTGAGAGAGAGACAGAGACGGGGGCGGGGGGGGGGGGGGCTTATGGGGGGGGGGAAAGAGAAAGGAAGGGACGCAGAGAGAGAGCCAGTGAGAGAGGATGGAGGAGGATGGAGAGCTGTGCAGGCAAGCGTGAGAGAGAATCAGAGTGAGAGAGAGAGAGAGAGAGAGAGAGAGAGAGAGCAAGTGGGCGTACTTGCACAATCTTTGAGAAAAGACTATATGTTTGAATGGATGAGAGGGCTGAACATCGTCTGTGTGTTTTGTATTTATATGAGACAAAAAAAGACAGAGAGAGAGAGAAAGAGAGAGAGAGAGAGAGAGGAAGATAGAGAAAGACTCTAGATGGTAACAAACTGCCATATCTATAGGGAGAAATGCAACAATGTACAATCACAGCAGCACGATTTGTGACCTGTTGTGATGAGGGACGTACCTCAAACTCCTCATAAACAGTATCCATCCCTCTGGGCTTCAATCACCAGCAAATCTTTGTATTCATGAAGCTGAACATTTCCTTTAGTTTGGTTGTTACCAATAGTTGTACTATTGCACATATCCCCCGCACTATACATACAAAAGTATCTGTACTTTATCTGTTTATAGGAGACTTTATGTATATCTTTAGTATTCAAAATTAGATTAATTATACATTTTGCATTTAATATTCAACCTTATATGATATAATCTCTAGATATATTTTCTGTTGGTTGGAGCACCGACAAGTGTATAAGTGCACATGTGGGTACGGGCCTAATCTCTGTGTGTCTAAGTGTCTCCACGTGCATGTGTATAAATGCTGCGGATAAGCCAGGCTCTGCTACATTGGTCTCATTGATTTTCTCACGCTGGGATACAGTCTCAATGCGTTGTTCACACACACTCGCTCACAGACATCACGCAGCACGCAGCGAATCCCCCAGCCCCCCTCCGCGTCAAGCTGCGTATGCCTCACAGCAGTTGTGTGTGTCTGTACCACCTGCGTTCAGACCGCCGGCACCCATAACTCCATCCCCATATATCTCCGCACCCCATCCCGTCACACAGCGATGAATCCACAGAACCCTCTGCTATAGGGGCTAAAATAACCAGAGGGCCGGCCCGACGAGAGAAGACTAATTATCGGCAATATTTGACATTTGAGATTAGATACGTGCGCATCAAAGCCCAACGACTCAAAGCGAATTTCCTTCGCCACTTGAAAGTAAACAGAATTTGAAATGTCGTCTTTTTTTTTTATTCGTCGTGTCCTGTGGCGCTCAGGGCGCTGAATTGGTTGTTTTTCAGCAGGGCTGATTATTGAGTGTGTGTGTTTTTCCGGTACTCTGGTAGCTTTTTCATATTACTTATTTCTCCTATGACTGACACGTTGGAACGTTGTTAAAAAGCGATACAGAGTGCACCAGTTTTAACATGTTTAATTGGCCTTTTGCGACCATGCCACCGAACGTGGCGATAATTAGCATTCAGGCCACTCGTGGGAAGGAACATTAAGTTCTCGAGGAGCCTCATTTTGAGCACAACAAAACACATTCAACAGGTTGAGTTTCAATCTGTAACAACACACACACACACAGACACACACATACACACACACATACAAACACACACGCACATAAACACACACGTCAGAACTGTGGGCGAGGAAGTGTTTGCCTTGTTAGGCGTGGACCAAAAACAGGCGTGAATACACCAAGCTGCCGCCTCAGAGAGCTAGCAAGAGACGTGCTATTGTAGAAGGTGACGAGGGAGAGAGAGAGAGAGAGAGAGAGAGAGAGAGAGGGAGAGAAAGAGAGAGTAATGGAGGACCCCCAGGCCAAGAGCATTATCTGGTGCCGACTCTGAGTGACACTCATTAAAGCGGAACGGTGGAGAGAAGAGGCAGAAAGCTTATTAAGCTACCTGCTCAAAAGGACCTTAATTGAATCCAAGTAATTATAAG
This sequence comes from Pollachius pollachius, assembly GCF_949987615.1. Classification (NCBI taxonomy): domain Eukaryota; kingdom Metazoa; phylum Chordata; class Actinopteri; order Gadiformes; family Gadidae; genus Pollachius; species Pollachius pollachius. The sequence goes on along the minus strand of NC_136943.1, from coordinate 10,961,577 downwards.
GACCTTGCACGTTGGGATATTTTCATTCCTCCCACGGCAGAAGAACGCATCCTCTCTCTCTTTCTCTTTCTCTGTCTGACTCTCTCTTTTTTCCTCCACCTTTAGAACACAGTTAAGTTCCCCCCCCCCACGTGTCATAAATATACATTTACACACACACACACACCAACACACACACACACACACACAAATACACACACACAAATACACGTACACACTCACACACCTGAGCGTACCTCTAAGGCTTTTATCCTGGAAGTGAATGCAAGACATGTGCTCACGGTAAGGCAAACACATGGACGCACATATGCAAATGACAAACACACACACACACACACACACACACACACACACACACACACACAGACACACACAGCCCACTTCACAGTTTCCTTCCCAAAGCAGGTGAGTTTGGCCAGCCTTCTGGCTTCATTAGAGTCTAAAGGATAATAATGTTAATTTCAAAGTAGGTGTTCAAAGTTCCTTTAAAAATAGTTTACAGATGTAATTGTTTTACCTATATAACCAGAGGGCGAGAGAAACTAATCAGACCTTATGTCACAAGTTCTAATTTAGCTCTCCTTCTATTTTTTGTTGGACAAGATTCTTTTCTCTCCGTGATACACAGCACCCACATATCATTTACATTCAAAATGTATTCAAAAGCCAAAGGGATAATCGTGTGGATGATGTGACTGTAGCTCAGTGTTTAGATTCCAAAAACATATTTACATAATTGACTTACATCTTTTCTTGAATAGGGGGGACATGTTTGTGTGTGGGTTTGTTTGTGTGTTTGTGTGTGTGTGTGTGTGTGTGTGTGTGTGTGTGTGTGTGTGTGTGTGTTGGTCTGTCTCTGTGTTTGTGTGTGCGTATGCGTGTGTCAAGAAATTGTACGGATTTAAGAAGATTTAGCGAATAAGACAACGCCGACCCAGGATCAGCAATTATTCAGTTTCGTAGACAGAGCTAAGTACATTCAGCTAAGAAGCATCTAGTAACAGCACGATTAACAGGGAGGTCAGGGGCCTGTGCTGTACGACCATGATATGTGATTGTTTTAAGTTAACTGTCTATGAGACCGAGTGCTACTGTAGACACTTGAGGCATTTGAGCCCTGGTGTGTGAGTTTTAAGAGTTAGTTATCCTGCTATGCACTATGCAGCAATCACACACAATGCATGTAACTACCAGTGAAGGCAAATGAGTGGTCATAAATAGGAAGTTGTGTAATAGTACAATGTAGAATACGATATGGTGACGTAACATGAGTTTATTCCTCCACACTGTTTCCATCGTTCTGAATCTTCTCGTAGAGGGGTGACAGTTAGGATTATTTGTATTTTGCGTTCCACCTATTGATCCGCTGCGTGCTCTATTTTTCGTTCTGCCTAATCGGTTACGTATGCAGACATGTCTATTTCACTCCTACTTAACCATGCATTATTGAAAAAGTATAGGTTGGAGACTCCAGCATTGTGAGTGGTGGCAGCCTCGTCGTTATGTGTCTGTTATCCTGACCACGTGTCCATCAGTCGATCCCAGGCCAACACGTTCGGAACGACCACAGTGAGGAACACGACCAAGTGGATCCCCTTCCTATCGTTCCTTCATTAGGCCCCCACAGAGGTAAAAAAACAGGGCGCAAGTTAACCCTGAGTCCTTCCTGCTTACCGACAGACTGCTGAATGCCAGCTAATGATCAGAACCTGTTGATGTTATCGCCCTCTTTAAAAAACGATCCCGCTACCGTTGATAGCTAAATGGGAACGGCCGGCAGCCCGGCACTCTGGCCAGACAGTCCCTCTGTAACGACCCGCTTCGTGTTGAACCGGGGCACACCTCCGCCACGCACAGGCCACAAACAGACAGTCCATTAGCTCCCGATATACCCTGAGTGCTGACACTCTTAGTGTGGGTGGACCCCGGGGGGGGGGAACTCGGACCCGCTGACCCTGGCCATGTTGAAAGCCCTGCTCTATTAGTTGAGCTGCGCAGGGCCAAAACATGCATGTCTAGGCAAACGCAACCGCACGTGTGTACACTTACACACGCACACACGCACTCACATGCACTCTCTCACACACACACACACAAACACACATATATCACCAGCCCCAAAAGAACCCGGAACAAGATAAAGTCACATAAAAAAGAAACTATGAGGAGACGTGTTTTTCTGCTGCTGGGAAGATGGCGTGTTTTTGAGGTGTGACAGGTAGGGGTAACACACAGTGCTGCAGATTGAGTGCAGGTGCACTGCGCTTGATTGACAGACGTGATCTGAGCAGCTGGGCAAGCCTGGAGGAGCCCCAGTCATCATGCTCTCTGTCGGGTCTCACCGGGACTCCCAAAACGCCTCAATCCGCCTCTCCATGGGACTCTGGAATCACGGTTCTCCATCAGTAACAACAACCAGGAAGGCAGAGGAATAGAGCTAGAGAGAGAGAGGTAGAGAACAAGTGAGAGAGAGAGAGAGAGAGGG
>NC_136943.1:10949092-10954092 GCF_949987615.1 Pollachius pollachius | reverse complement strand
AAACTTTGCGACGTTTGAAGGAAACTTCTGGAAAAGGAACAAGTGTGACACAGCGGTAGACAGCTGTTGGAAAGGGGAGGACAGCTTCTGTGGTAGTGACAGGCGGCCTCTAACTGCGTCTCCTCCTTGCAGCGCACGGCTGTGATGGCAGTGTAAATTGAAGGACGTGCATAATGCACAAGCGCCACAATGCCGCTCGATATAGACGGATTGATTATTACCGGGCCGCAAGTCGTCTCATCCTGCCCGTCTCCACGCTCACCTCCCCCACAAAGCCCCCTCTTCAGGTTTCTCTGCTACTGTGGTTATCTAATGTGAACAAAGAAAGGAGACATGACAGCATTTAAACGTAGGCACATCAATGTCATAACCCTGTAATATATACGCAAATAAAATGTCTGTATGAAATGAAGATGTGATCTGTCCGTGCCAAACTTGTGATGAGGTATTCAATTTTTTCAAAGGGTTGCCTCGGCTGATATTTATAGTTACATTCTCAACTATTCTGACTGCTATTTGACATGATGTAAAAAACAGAGATTCTTTATGGTTTCACAGATACAAAATCTTTCTTTTCTGGTCCCTTTCTATCCACACAATATGTTGGATCACAAATCGTATCAGTGGTTAATATAAAAGTCTTTTTCAAGCAAAGCTGTTGAAATTATTGAAGTTATGCTTGAGGTTATCCTTGAACATATATGGTTTGCTCTAGCAGTAGATCAATTTGATCTATTTGAAAACAGCTTAAGAAATATGCAAATGTTAAGTGAAGAGGCTTTCTGTTGTAGTATCTACCCTTTATAATCTTCAAGACATGAGTGAGACATAGAAGATATTTAACATGCTAGATGTTAGAGCATAAATCAGAGCGACAATCATATTTTAGTGCTTGAATAAGGTGATAAGTGCTGCCACTTATCAGTATGTGGTTGCGTGTGTGTTTGTGTGTGTGTATGTGTGTGTAAGTGTCTGTGTGTTTAAGAGCGTGTGTATGTGTGTGTGGAGAGTGCATGTGTGTGGATGTGTGTGTTCTAAATTTGGGTGTTGTGAGCGTATGAGTCTATGTGTGTGTCTACATGCATATGTGTGTGCGGCCTAAGTTTGAATTGTGTGTCACTGTGAGTGTGTGTGTGAATGCCTACATGTCTGTGTGAGGGTGTTGGGAGAGGATAGAAATATTATATTATTCGCCATCTTAAATTGGACTGGTTGAATTCCTGCAGTATTTTTCATATTGCAACATAACGTTTCTTTGCTACACGATTATTAGCACTGCCACTCTTACTTCATATATAACTCTTATTTGTATATTGCTATGAGTAGTATCATTAATCCCCTGTATAGACTCTCGCTTAGCAAAGCTTTACAAAAGTGGCTTAGCTGTGGCACATTATAGCTAGTACCAGGTTTGTGGATACCTACATAGATTAAGATAGAAGAATGAATTAATAAATACATAAATATATAGTTAACCAGCCCCCTGGTAACATTTTTGTTAGCTGAGTGGTCTTTTTTTTTTTACAAATTCATAAAGGCCAGGTCCATGAAGCAAAGATTAAACTTTACGGGGCTCATAAAACACACCTGAAATGCTTATATGACCAATCAGATCAGTCGGCCGAAAGCACCCATTTTATAATCCCATTTAACTGCAATAACTTATGGCATGGATGATTCCTAGATGGAATGGGACAATGGAAAGGTCCAGCAATGACGAAGCATGCATGCTTTCTCAACACAAACACACACAAACACACACACAAACACGCACACACGCAAACACACACACACACACCCACACACACACACACACACACACACACACACACACACACACGCACACACACACACACACACACATACATATATACACATACACACCACACACCCAAAAACATGCAACCTCCTGTATTTAGACATCAACGCAGTCGCACGTACAGAATATGCACAGCACATTTGAGGTAATTTGTTGATGCATGCACCTCTTATAAAACGTTTTGTGTGAATAATCTACCAAAAGGTGAAGAACCGATTGTTAATCATTCATTCTTCCATGCGCTCCTTCCTCTCACCTTGTGTCTGCCGTACTCAGAAGACGTTTTCTTCTGGAACACAGTGTCCTTGTAAAAACTGTACTACCCATGTTGCTATTGTATATTGTGTTTGTCTGTCGTTGGATGAATATTAGAACACACATTCTCTGTAGTGCACCTGTGCAGTTTAGTTTTGTATCTTTGTGTGTGTGTGTGTGTGTGTGTGTGGGGACGGGGGACGGGGGACGGAGGAGGGGGGTGGACATGCAATTGTGTCTGTGTGTGTGCGTGTGTGTGTGTGTGGGGGGGGGGGGCATTTATGTGTGCGTGTACGCACGTGTCTCTCAAAGAAGAGAGATAGTGCAAGAGTGAAAGACAGATAGGCAGATATGTTTGTGAGGTTCCCTTGCCTGTGTGTGTGTGTGTGTGTGTGTGTATGTGTGTGTGTGTTTGTGAATGTGTGTATGTGTGCGGGGGAGGAGAGATGATTGCCACTGCTTCTCTCCATCAGCGTGACAATGACAGGTGATGGAGGTGAAAATGACTTTGGTTTCCGTGGCGATGAGCTGCCGAGGTGGATAATGCTGTGGCTGGCAGGGCTCATTAGCATGGCTGACACGCGCCTTGAGGCGGTGGTGGGCGCCCCGACTCACCCGGCGCATGTGTAGGTTTTTGTATCGGTTTGCGGCTAGAAGGGGCCAGTGTGTGTGTGTGTGTGTGTGTGTGTGTGTGTGTATACGTGTATATGTTTGCTTGTGTGTGTGTCTGTGTCTGTGTATGTGTATATGTTTGTGTGTCTCCGTGTTTCTGTGACTGTGTCTATGTGTCTGTGTCTATGTGTGTTCATGTGTGCATGTGTGTGTGTGTGTGTGTATGCGTGCGCGTGCGTGTATGTGTGTTTGCAATGCAAGCTCTCACACCAAAGCTTCGCCAAACAGAGTGAAGCGAGGGAGAGGTCGCGGTGGTCTCACTCCCATTCAAAGCAAACCCTCCAAGAAATACGAAGACGCGAGCCGAGTCCCACAGAGCAGGCCTCGTGTACCCAAGACACCTGTGACACCAAGGCCTTTATATATTTCTAATTACTGGACGTGGATAAGATGGCCGGAAAAAACAGGGGGGAAACCGGAGGAAGGAACGGCCCAGATCCAGGTCCAGATCCAGCACGCTATCCCCTTAGCTCCTTTGGTTACACTCCCCCCTAACACCCCCACTCTGCCCCTTACTCCCCTACACCTCCCTACCCTACCCTGGCGATCTCACGCAGAGCTGCAAGGGATCAGTGGGCTTATATAATGCTCTAAAAGCATAAAAGAGCTGTTCCCCCTGTCCTCCCCGTGCTGCCGGTAACCCAGAATCAGCTCACAACATGATGGACATATCAATGGGAGGAAGAAGAAGAAAAACGAAAAAAAACAAGTCCGACTAATTGAAGTCCGATAAAAGAGAAATGATGAAACACGGCCGAGACAAGGCCTCGAGGAGGAGGCCGTGATGAAACGTGCGTCGTCAGATGAGATGGGGAGGTAGCGAGGAACGAGAACAAGGGCGCCCGCCATTGATCTCTATCCAGTGCTGACTTTGTGGTTTGTTTGTGGCACAACCGATCTCTCCCTCCACTGCCGACTTTGTGGTTAGATCGTGTCACCGCCGGCCCCCCTTCTCTCGACCGCTCCTTTTGCGACATGCTTTGTACACACACACACATCGTTTGGATGTTACCTTGTTTCGTCTGTGTACGTCCCCCGTCTTGTTTCTGGCTCCTTGGCACGGTAACCTGTTAGTTCATTACGCCTTGACGTTTGTGAATCTGGGTACTCTGTGTTCCTCCCCAGCCACGCGGTGTAATATGTTTAGAGCCACGGTGAGTAAGTGAAGGCCTGGCTGTTCCCCAGTGGCAGAAAGCAGCTGGATCAGACTAATCTAATATAGCCGGTGTGTCTGGGGAACCATCCATCGCATTATCAGATCTCTCATTCAATAACGTGAATCTATTGCAGGTTATGGAGTTGAATGTGAAATGGCTAATAAAGTATATTTATTTATTCTGTTTGTGTGTTTGTGTTTGTGTGTGTGTGTGTGTGTGTGTGTGTGTGTGTGTGTTTGTGTGTGTGTGTGTGTTTGTGTGTGTGTGTGTAGACTCTATGGACGGTTGCACCACCGACTGCAATGGGAACGGGGAGTGTGTCGCCGGCCACTGCCACTGCTTTGCTGGATTCCTGGGCCCAGATTGTGCCAAAGGTGGGTGTTTGCATTCCTTTAACAACAACCGAAACCTTCACACCATCCGAACTCGCTTCCGGACAATCTCTCCAATCCCCAGCTCTCTCTTATTAGTCCATCTCCGTCTCTCTCTGTATTTTTTCACAACATGTTTCTTTGCTGATCCAGCTGTAGATATTTTAGTCTTTAGGCGCCTTTTTTCCTCTTTCGGTTCTTGTTTCATGCTTTCATTTTTTATGTTTACTTTATTTTCAACAAACCACATCTATCTTAATATCTTTCTTTTTTTTCTTTCACACTGAATCTACACTTCTCTTTATTGATTTATTCCCCTCTCACACTTTTGATCCCCCTCTCTTTTTTCTTTTTTTCATTCATTCATTCATTCTCTCATCACTTCTTTATTATTCCATTATTTTCTTTCTCCCTTTATCTCTTTCTCTCTCTTTGTTCCTCTCTCACTTTCTCAGATTTTATTCTAACCTCTCTTGCCCGATTGCTCCGTTAAGGATGCGTTTTTGTGTGTATGCGATTGTGCGCGTGTGTGTGTGTGTGTTTCTGAGCTACTGATTGTGGTAGTGTTTGGGGTTGGGTTGATACGGCGATGAGCAACAGTTTTCATGATTTATTTACGCTGATGCCTTATTCATGGCCTTCCTCGTTCTCCCCCGTTTGCTGATGTTTAAAATCTCAGTTTGAAAAGTTGGTAAGGAATTTAACCTGGAGTCTTAATAAGGGAAT